>NC_090189.1:25218388-25530888 GCF_024679245.1 Pseudorasbora parva
GGAAGTAAAAGAGCAAACAAACTATTAAAGAGATCACATTGCTTCCAGATGTTGTAATTTGTTATTCCTTGTGACAGCGTGTCCAGTTGATGGCTGCTGATCAGTGATGAGAGCGTGTGTGTGGTGAACGGACCGAGCTAGGCTTCATCATCTTTACCACCCACATCCTCATCCTCCTCCTCAGGACTGTTGCTGAATCTAAAGGCTCTATTCAGGTGCACCACACACACGGCCATGCTGCAGCAGATCTTGAACGATATGTACATCGACCCGGATGTGCTGGACGCTCTGAATGACGAGCAGAAGAAGACGCTCTTCCTGAAGATGCGCGAGGAGCAGGTGCGGCGCTGGAAGGAGCGTGAGGAGAAGCTGGAGAGGGAACCACTCAAACCCAAACCAAAGACAGGTGGGCACTGGGTTTATATTGCACATGTTCAATCTAAAATGGATCTTTGCATCTTATTGAAGTGAGTGAGAATTTTAATATAATTGATTGCACTGACACATTTTGAATGGGTTTAGTTCTCAAAACTATTAATCTAATTGTAGATGATATTATCTTTAAACAGTGCTGCAATATTTCAAATGTATGCATGAATAAGAACATAGGCACATTCATTATTGACCATACATTTTTTTTTTTAAAGTTATCCTTCATCTTTCTGAAGTTAAAGCTCTTATGCATCATGGTCATATGGCCATTTATCAGGATGTGTCTAGAGCAAGGCTTTAGAGCATCTTGAGGTTTCAATGTGGGACCTTTGAATTGCTAGTGCAGATCTTTAATCAGTGTGGTTACTGTTCCCACATCTGTAAGCCACAGTAAGCTGCAAACATCATTCCAGGCCAGTCTGTTCTTGCTTTTTATTACTGGCTTTAAATGACTTAATATGGTCAGAATCTTAATGTGGCACATGACTCAGTCAGGACAGAATAGCTGAGCATAAAAAAACGCGTTTTTCACTTCTGTGATACTGCAGACATCATGGGGAAACATCTTGTGACATCCGAATAGACTCGTAAAAGTGTACTCAGATGTTTGGACAACAGAAAATGCTTGGAAACACAAGAGTAAATATGTTTGATGAGATGAGAGCTCATTGATACTTCCACTTGGAACAACTATGTCACTGAGAGACACAAGACCAGACAAGTTTACAATCTTTTGACTGAGCAGAAAGAAATTTGCATGAGCAATATCAACAGATTGAGCTGATATTTGTTAAAGTACCGGTATCTCCGTAGTGTGACAGAGAAACACCCTAAACCTCTAGTCAAAAATGATTTGCAACAAAGGGAATTCCCGCTCAATTTCAACACTTCTTAACACTCAAGGGTCTCAGACTTCACATACAGGACTTCCGTGAGGAGGACAACTGTCTAAAACTAGCTGAGAGGGAGGACACGGTTAAGATATGAGAGGAATGCATCTGAGAGATAGAGGATATCTGTAAAACGGCAAAAGAGCTGGAGAGCTGTGAAAAAGCAAACAAAAGAATGATAAATGAAACTTTACATTGCTTGGCTAAAGTTACACCTCAGTTTAAACTGGTTAGACGTACAGTGAGCTTATGGAATCTGGCATATCAGCTTTGTTACTGGAAGGGCCTGAAATTTCATGGACTTAAAAAGGCAACTGAAAAGATCTCAGATGAAAGATCTTCCTCAACTAGATTAGTCATTGGTGAAACTTAAGTTAGATTAGGAATGTTTTAAGTGAGGCTTAAGTGTCCAAACACTTTTTGAGCCCACAGTTGAGTTCATGCAGATGTTCACCGGTAAATAGACCACTTAAACGATTTAGGTTGACGTGTAACTCCAAGAGGAAGTCGTCTTTGGCCAATAACAAAGCTGTTATTATCAGGTCCCTGAGTTTCAGACCTCAGAGGAGAACAGAGAGTCCTCTATCTCCTTGAGACAACGGCAGCTGTACTTGCAGGTCAGCGGTTTTCCCAAGGCATACTGATACAACATCTTGACTGCTGCAGTGCAAAAACTGTTAGGGAAGTGGTTAAAATATCTAAAAGTCATTCAAGGTTCTGTCACACATTAGTACAATGCTGTAATAAAAAACAATAAAGAGTAGTCTCGGGAGGCATCCTGAACCTTGCATTAGGTGAGCTGGCTACACAAGGCAGAGGAAACACTTCTGGGACTGACCCAGTTTTTAGAGTAAGAAGGGAAACTTCAGCCAGGCCAAGTTCCATTCCCTCACACATGACTGCCAACAAAGCAGGAAGTATACAGGAAACAAAGGCACTTAAAACACTGAAGAGGAAGAGAAAGGGAGAATGTAGGGAGGAGACAGATTGTATATTTGATTATCAGTAGTCGTAAACATGAATATGTTTTGTCTTTTGTTGTTGTTGTTTTGCTGTTAGTTTTATAGAATGTCTTACTCTACCATTCAAACTTTTGTGGTCATTTTTATTCAGCAAGAATGCATTAATTTGATCAAAAGTTACAGCAAAGACACTTATAAAATACTTGTATTTCATATTAATGCTCTTCTCTTTAACTTTTCTATTCATCAAAAACAACCACAAAAATTCCACCAAAATAAGCTGCACAACTGTTTTGATACAGCACAACACTGATAATACAGTACTTGAGCTGCAAATCAGCATTATTATGATGATTTCTGGTGGATCATGTGACTCACAAACATTACTTTTGATCAAATATATACATGCAGCTTTTTTAAGCATACGAGATGTCATAAACACTTTAAAACCACTTTACTTAACATGAACTAAGAATTAACAATACTCCTACAGCATTTATTAATCTTAATGTTTATTTCAACATTTACTTATTGATATCAAAATTTGTATCTGTTAACATTAGTTAATATGCATTGTGAACTAACATAAACAAGGAATGACAGTTTCTATTAAATAACAGTATTGTACTGTATATAGAACTGTACTGTAACAAATGCAATGCTCATTGTTTGTTAGTTCAAACTAATGTTAACAAATGAGACCTTATTGAAAAGTCTTACCGACCCCAACTGAACAATAGTGTATAATGTAGGAGAGACCAGGGCTAGAGCATCTAAGGCTTTTAGTAAAAAGGTCTTGTCCTTTAACTGCCACAGACACATTTTGATTATAAGATCCTATTTTGTTGTAATTCACCCTCCTTTGAAAAAATAAAGAATATAATACTACTACCAGTGTTCACTTGTCCAAGTCGAAGACCATATTTTCTATATAACCAGTTAAGACCAACTCATTCGAGTCCAAATTCTCCTGAAAATAAGGTATTGGATTTAGACTTAAAGGGTTAGTTCAACCAAAAATGAAAATGTTGTCACTAATTACTTTTATGTCATTCGACACCCCTAAGAACTTTGTTCATCTTTGGAACACAAATGAAAATATTTTTGTTGAAATCCGATGGCTCAGAAAGGCCTTCATTGACACCAATGTCATTTCCTCTCTCAAGACTGATTAAAGATACTAAAGACTTGGGCTAATTTAAAGCAGTTTCAAACGGTTATGAATCAGCATATTGATTTATGTTTGGCATCTTTTGTCAAACTGCCAGACTGCTGAAATCACCTGACATTCGTGTTTCGAATCATGAATCGATACGCTGATTCATAACGTTTGAAACTGTTTTGAAATCAGCCCATCACTATATAAGTCGTTATTTCATTTATTTATTTTTTCCGCACGAACTATTATCGTTGCTTCATAAAATGATTGTAGAGCCACTGTAGTGAGATGGGCTTTGTAACGACGTCTTTAGTGCCTTTATGGGTCTTGAGAGAGGAAATGACATTGGTGTCAATGAAGGCCTTTCTGAGCCATCGGATTTCAACAAAAATATCTTCATTTGTGTTCCGAAGATGAACTGAGGTCTTACGGGTGTCGAACACCATAAGGGTAAGTAATGACAATTTTCATTTTTGGGTGAACTAACCCTTTAAGACGGACTTCAGTACTACAACACTGACTACTACTACTACTACTACTACTACTACTACTAACTTGGACAATAAATTAGCTTTTTATACACTGAATGCCTAAAATGTATATTAGTCTTGTTTTATATAGTCATTATATATGTAATAAAACAAGCAAAAACATTTATCAGTCACTGAAACTGCTTTGGTAGGATAACCTGAGATGTTTGAAATGCAAACAAATTTGCAATTAATTTCACATGGTCCTTTTTAGCTCTTACGGCACTTCTAGACTGTTTGATTTGACATGTTTGTTTGTCCTTGACTGGGATCACAGACATGTCAGTCAGGCTGTTAAACTGGAATCTTGTTTTGCCAAAAGGCCTGCAAGAAGAACCAGTTCATCATGGGAGGGTTTTCCTTATAAGAGTGACAAAAAGGTTTGACAGCAAATAAGTCATCTTTCTTTTGTAAGTAAATTTGTTCTGATGATATGACTTGGCAAGTAGTTAATAATGAAGAAAAAAGCTCCTCAAAAGGAAACATGTAGTGATAAAATATCATATTTGAAATTGTATAGATCCATTTTTACAACAATACTTCTTTACAAAGTGAATCTTGCTGTTGTTAAGTGCATTCAGGATGCGTTCAAATATGTAAATGATGATTATTCAACTAGGCTTGTTGCAATTCAACTATGCTTAAGTTTCTCTCTCGTTTTTCCCTTCTACTTTCTCTTTGTAAGCTCATAGCAAGAGTGTCAGTTGGCTGCTGGGACGAGATGGAGACATACAGGTCATTGTCATTGGAGAGATGGATGAATTCAGATCCTCCAAGATCATCTATTCAGGTTTTGGAGAAAGAAAGACTGCCAGCGTCCTCAACAATTCACAGTATGGGCACAACTTCAGTTTAAAGGCTGACAAAACACTGGGGCCTGGTTTCACAGACAGGGCTTAACCTGAGCCAGGATTTGGCCTTAGTTCAATTAGGACATTTAAGTAGCTTTAGTAAACATGCAGGACAAAACTAGGGCAGTGTTGCATGTTGCTTTCAGTAAATATAGTTCATTTTAGTCTAAGACTAGGCTCAAGCATGCATTTTAGTCTAAGACTAGGCTTAAGCCTTGTCTGTGAAAACAGGCATCTACATTCTGCTAAACCTCAAATAAATAAATAAAAATGTAATACATGAAGGTTCAGGTGAAACTGCCTCTCGTATGACCGTTGACCCCCAAGCCCAGAATTTGAACACATTGGTCAATTAACCCTTTAAGTTAGGTGTATATAATGCCGACACGCATATCTGCTCAGATTATTGTAGCTACTCCTTGCAGAATCTGAAAGATGTTTTTATGATGCAGTTTGTCATAAATATATAATTTGCAATACTGTTCTAAAGTTTGTGGGCAGTAAGGGTTTTTTTTTTTTTGCGCAAGAAATCTCTTCTCTATTTGAGAAAAAAATACAGTAAAAATATGGTGAAATATTATTAAAATTGTAAAGTGTCAGTTATTCCTGTTAGGGCAAAGCTGAATTTTTAGCATCATTACGCCAGTCTTCAGTGTCACATGATCCTCCAGAAATCATTTTAATATGATGATTTGGTGCCCAACAAACGTGTTCTTAACAATGCTCAGGTTGTTTCTGTGGAAACTGAATAAATATATATTAAATTCAAAATAACAGCATTAATACATTTAATTAATTAATTTAATGCAGAATAAGTGTTAATTTATAACACTTAGAGAGTGTCATCGTAAACATGCTTGCTTGTGAAGGGCATGGATTAATTTGTTGTGCTTCCACGTGTCTTGTCATGTATTCAAGCAACCAGCCCGCCACTTTGAAGAGCAACTTGACAAACCGAACATCACCGGAACCTGTACGATCAGGACGAGAAAACCTTCCTCCTAAAGCGCATTCAGGAGTTCAGCTGAACTTTAAGGTGTGTTCACATGCGGGTGTTTGTTTACCTCTGCATTCGCTCAACTCTTACATTGGTGCCACTGTGTATTCATGCGGCTATGTGTGCCGAGCGTGTGTAGGTGACCTTCCTGTTGCCGCCATTAATCTCGGACACAGCCGAGGGGCAGCGAGACGGACTTTCTCCACAGGGAGAGTCATCGTTCAACAGCCAAATAAATCACAACCTCCATCTCTCCCTCTTTTTGTGCCTTCCTTTCCCCTTTCCTCCTTTTTTCATTCCCTTCTCTCCTCCATTATTCCTTTTCATCCTTTCAAAAAAACCTCCCACACACACACACCCACCCACCTCTCCATCTCTCAGGCACAACAACTCTCTCATTGCTTGGCCCTTTATGGCTCCGTCTCTCTGCACATGCATCAATATGTCTGTCTGTGTGTGGCCAGTTGATGTCCAAGTGATTTTGAACTGACAGACAGTCCAGTTATACAGTCACACTGTGTCCTTCCTTACCGAGAATGATGCGACAAGTTTCCAACCATGTGAACGTGTATATTTCAATTTATATTTAATGCACCGTTATGAAGAGCATGATTTTGGACCAATTAGATTTCAGAGTGGGTGGAGCCACCCATAACAATACTATAGAAATGGGTGGACAAGAATTATTGTAATAAAAAAAATACTCACATGGTTAGAATACAGTGTGAAAGTGCAGTGATGTCACCTTTAATTTATGTATGTGTGTATTTTAATGTCATTATCAGGATCTCAGTGTTTTACCATTTAATTTGTCTGTCCAGGTTTTTCACTTAATATGTGGAGATTTCACCACCACCTTTTCTGTTATACTAAAGTGGGTGGGGGTGGTGTGGAGGGGGGGTTGCACTAGGGTTTCCATGGCAACAACGTGTGCAGTGAACACACTCCTGGGATGAGATGTTCTGGCCAGTATCACCACACTATGATCCTCTACTTGCTAAACACAAACATCTGTCCCTGTACCTCGGCGCATGTGACTTTTGCCAATTAGTGAAGGATCGTGTGATGGTCTCAGAAACACCAGCACAAACCCACCTGAGGGCTTTCAGATTTTGAATGGATCCTGAAGTAGACAGGCTAATATTAATATTGTCAGCTTTTGATCGAATTACATGTAGAAGTGTGAAAGAGTTTTGCTCCGTCTCAAGTCTTCTTGTTTTTACAGGACAACAGTGACAAAGAGTTAAGGACTGTGCTGCCTCCACAGGTGAGTTTCGGTGTTGCAGCAGTTATGGCGTTCAACAATGAAAGATGTTTTGTCACCAGGACACTTTTTAAAAAAAAATGCAGTTTCTTTAAATCATTTTCTAAATGTCTTCTCCTAATCCTGCAGATGACAGTAAATGAAGAAAAGCCATCAGAACCTTTAGATCATGTAAGTACCATGTTTCATATACACTGCCTTTCAGTGGGATTAGTCAGATTTTTTTTTTTTTAAGAAATCTCATTCTCGCCTTTATTTAAAAAAAAAAATACAGTACAAACAGTATTACAGTATTACTTAAAATAATTATTTTCTGTTTGAATATATTGTTAAATGTAATTTTATTCCTGTGATGTCAAAGTTAATTTTTCAGCGTCATTACACCAGTCTTCAGTGTCACCTGATCCTTCATAAATCATTATATGCTGATTTGATGTTCAAGTAACATTTCTGATTATTATCAATAGTGGGCACTTTTTTTTTGTCTTTTTTTTTCTTCAGGATTTTATAATGAATATAAATTTCAAAAGAACAGCATTTATCTGAAATTGAAAGCTTTTGAAACATACACTACCCTTCTTTGTTTATTTTTATTTTTTTATTATTAATACATTTATTCAACAATGTTGCATTACATTAATATTACATTAATCAAAACTGACAGTAAACACATTTATAATGTTGCAAAATATTTTTATTTCAGATAAATGCTGTTCTTTTGGGCTTTCTAGTCATCAAAGAATTTTGGGGAAAAAAAGTCCAAAACTCTTAATATTGATAATAATCAAAAATGTTTCTTAAGCAGCAAATCTGCATATTAGAGTGATTTCTAAAGGATCATGTGACACTTAAGACTGGAGTAATGATGCTGAAAATCCAACTTTGCTTGTTGTTTAGTATAGCTGTGTTTAAAGATGCATACCTTTCACTTAAAAATAAAAATAAAACCATAATAGTAACAAATATTTTTGGAGACTATTATGGGATGGATGGATGGACTTCCTTTTTTTCTCTTGGATTAAAGCAGGTATAACAGTACAGGTAATTGATGCTGTTCTTAATTCCAAGTCATTTTTTATAATCACACTCATTGGCCTGCCCTGATGTGATATGCTATATGATCACATGAGTTTCATTTACACCAGAGGCTGCTAGAAAATCCCACGATCTAATGGCCACTGTTCCTTGATACTGCCATATAACACGAATCAGCAGATTGGGAGGATTTCTAGCCCGCCTTTTGCTATTTGGTGAAATGGCTTCTCGGACAAGAAAAAATATGGGATGGGACTTGATTAAACATTATGGGGCACATGAATTAGAATTTTTTTTTTTTTTAGTTCACAGATAAATCATTTATAATAATTCTTTAATATTCCATTAAAACATAAGTGTCCCATTTTGATCTCATGGTGACTAAAAATGAGTAAGAAATATTTATTCTGCACCATTGTGCAATAATATAAAGAAATTATAGTTATACCTATTAATTTAGTTAAATGTAATTAAAACTTTATTTTTCAGTGTCCTTACATGTCACATGAACTTAACATAGTAATAACAGTAAATTGTGCATAAATTCATCCAACTAAACCCTAATCCTACCCCATTAAGCACATTAATATTACTGTATTTAAATATATAAATACAAAGTAACAATGACACCTTAAAATAAAGTGCAGCCAAATTTTCTATTAATTTCGTTATTCTGATAATCTAAATAATGTGATGTTAATTTTAAAAAAATTCAATCCTAATATTGCAAATAAAATAAAAAGTGTGTGTGTGTATACACTGACACAGACACAATCTAATTTTGTCATGTCACCCTCTTGCTGTGTAAACATGGTGTCATTGCAAAGGAATGTCCTCCCCAGGATGTCGATGGTCTCTTCAGGCACACCGCTCTAGATCGAGGAGGGGGGGATTGAGGTCAGAGCAGCTGTCCTTGTGCTCTCATCTTGAGATCCTTTTACCCTCAGCTGTCGCTTTCTGCCACTCCGATCACACCTGTTTCAGGCTCTTGACCTTTCCACCCCCCAACAGCTGAACACGACATACACTTTAAACACAGTCTCAGACGAGTGTGCAAGCTCGAATCTAAATCTACTTTTGTCCAAGTTCCATGTCCTTTAATTAATATTCATGAGCAACCAGATAATTAGTGTCCCTCCCAGTTTTTAGTTTTTATCATTCCTCCACAGAAGAATAAAACTTAAAATATAAAACGCATGTAAGCCTGTAATCGTTTGAGCTTTATCAAACGTATTAAATGATGTGAGGCATATTTTAGGTCATCTGAAATGCAGACGGTGAGGGAACGCTGAAGGAGATAATGAAGTATTGGTCTCAGTATGTGGCCTGAGTGTCAGAGCATGTGTGTGCGTGCTCTGCAGGAGGACCTGAGAGAGCCCAGGGGCTGATTTGGGTCCCCGAGTTCTTCAAGAGCAGATGGTTGATAAAGTTGATCAGGGAATTAAAGCGGGCGAGACGGCGCGCCTGTCAGTCACAGATGGATGGGATTGTGGGAATGTCCCTTAGGGTTTAGGCAGGGACCTCTCTTTCCCTTTTTTCCCATTTTCCTTTCCTTTTCACCACAGATTTATTCTTCAATATCCACAGACCCCTGGGCAGGGCAAGTCCTCACACATCACATGTTTCTTGTTCCATCATTGTGTGTGTAAATGCGCTCTGAGCTTGTTACAGTCCTGGCCTGCAGTATCTGTTGTCTTTGCCATTTTTGTTAGGCACCAGACACCGATGGTGCGGAGCCCCTCTTGAAATCGTTAGGCGTCTTCTGCTTCCAATCTTGAGTTTATGGTAGCCCATAGAACCGTTTGCGTTTAATGTAGATTTAATTTTCCCCTCATTTTTAGTTAACCGCAAACCAACTTTTTCCAACTCCTCCTAGGCCGTAGGTCCGATTTACACGAAAATTTAACCAGATCATCCTCAGACCATGCTGACGAAAAGTTATGGAATTCAAGTTGATTCGTCAAATCCTTTTTAATAAAGGCGCGATCACATTTTACAAAGTGGTTGCAAAAACACACTAAAGCCTATATCTCCGCAATGCTTTATCGTATTCAAACCAAACTTGGTACGTGTCATCACAAGCATGACTTGAGGTAACATGCAGCGTTTCGGCGCAGCGCCACCTACTGGTCCGGAGGCACGGAAAATGACTATTTTAGCTTAAATTTATCCAAAACCAATGTTACCATGTCGGCCATTTTGGCTGCCGGCCATTTTGAATTATGTGCAAAATTCTGTATTTTACGATTGCATAACTGGATAGTTAAAGGGGGGGTGAAACACTCAGTTCTCAATCTCATGTCAATCTTGAGTACCTATAGAGTAGTATTGCATCCTTCATATCTCCGAAAAGTCTTTAGTTTTATTATATTTATAAAAGAAATATAGGCTGTACCGAGTCTTTATAGAAAAAAACGAGCACCTGGAGGCGTATCGAGTGGGCAGGGCTAAAGAATGACGAGCGCGCAAAGCAATGACGTCCTCAAGCGTGGACGAACCCCATAGCTATCGAGCTCAGCTAATAGATATATGAACCAGGCTGATATAAATTGAACAGGAGAAACGGCAACAGCAAGACGTCCGTCTCTGTGGTATGTACTGTATTTAGTGGCCTGTCAATATTTGTGTTTGTTTACTCACAGTTTATGCGAGTGACATGATTCGGTTTATGGACTATTGTATGCGACTAAACCTTAGCAGTAGCAAGCAAAACGTTTTTGCACGTCGGAGTCGGAAACGTTTGCACAATGGAGTCCGTTAGCGCATTTGAATGACGAAACACGCGATCGTGTCGTTTACTGATGTTTACTCACGCGACGATAGCCAACAGCATAGACATTCGAAGCAGTTTTACTCACCGGCTGCTTCCAAAGCAGAACCGAACCTTTATCGCTGGGACCGCTCCGTCAAAAACACACTTCTTTGGTATGATTTGGTGAAGTCCTGACAGCAGTGACTTGCTGTGCTGAAGTGTTGAAGTCGCTTAATGTCACCCATAGGAATAAAGTGGAGCGAGGCGGAATAAAGTGGTTTCCTCTCTCGCTCTAGTCACACGCGTGCACGCACCGTACCGGGAGAAGAGCCCGTACGGCCCATACAAGGACCTTCCGCTCTAGTAACGTCAAGCTGAGCCAAACTCGAAAAAAACTCTCCGAAACTTGTGAGAAACCGGAAGGAGTATTTTTAACACAGAAATACTCTATCAAACGTCCAACATTAGTTTTTGAAACTTTGTCTATGTTTAGGATGGGAATCCAAGTCTTTAACAGTGTAAAAAGCTCAGTATGCATGAAACAGCATTTCATCCCGACTAAATCCAGCGGTGTCATCATTAATTGACGCCGCTTTGAAGTGGCGTTAAAGGGAGCGAGGATATATCATTTCACCATTTCATTTTCGTCCTTGCGTCTTTTCCTCGCGTCCTTCCCTCACATCCTGAAGGGGTGGACCTAAGGAGCAAGGAAAGGAAACGAGGATGCACAAATAAGAATTGGGAAGCACCCATGTTATGGGTCATCAACACAATGCCCTGATCTAGCCTGAGAAGTTTCAAAAACAAGATTTTTTTAAAACGCTTATAACTTGGGGTGTGGTTGACATATTTTGATGGACATAACTTTTTTGATCTCCTGAATCCTTGCAAAGTCCAACGATACCAGATTTGACAGGTTTCGATGAATGGTTTGTGCAGCGAGGTAATTAAGTGCTTCTAAAACAATAGCTGATATCTTTGAAACCGCTAGTCGATCGAGACTAAATCAGTGTCAGAAAATCGGAAACCTAGGTCAATAGCTATTTACCCATGCTCAAATCTCAAAATATTGATAGTAAGGGGTAGTAAAATCCAATCAAAGTCATGTCAGTAATTTTTTTTGTGTTTTTTCACAAAAATGTCTATAACTCCAAAACAAAATGAGAAATTTTCACAAAAATTGACACGCACTTCTATGGGCTCACTCCGAGGACACACAAAAAATTGGTATGATTGTGCCTCTTGGTGGCGCTATAATTATGCAAAACATGTAATTGTCTCTTTTTTGCTTAAAAATTTGACTCCAAATGTCTTTACTCATTTTTGCAGTTGGTCTGCTGTTAACTTCCTTGTTTGCTTTTGTTGTGCTTGGCCCCCGGTAATGGCTGCTTGCAGCTATATTTTTATTTCATATTGTTTTGATTGATTGTAATTACTTTGATTTTTGTTTATATAAAATTAAATTGCCAATTTAATTTTAGGCTGTATTTTATGTAACTTTTGGACCATTTCATTTTATATTTTATTTTAATGTCAAATGAAGACCTTGAAGAAATCTTTACATTTATCTTTGATGTTGTTAATGTTATTGTTTAGAGCTACATCGTTCATAGCTCAGGAGAGTTATGAGGAATTCATCGGATTCCTTTTGTCTTGTATATTCCACCTAAAATTCCATTGGAGACATGTGAGACAAAAAAGATGTTTGTTGGCCTTGTGTGAATACCATAGACCAGGTCATTTGATGAGATGTATTGAAGTCTCCGCTCACAGTTTGTGACATTGCCGAGATCTTTTCTGAAACTTTAGAGGTGACGTGAAATTTCTGTGGTCTGTTTCTCAGGAGAAAAATCTGAGAAACGTAAGACTTTAGCTAGAGTTTCCTCTATTTAATCTCATAGCAGTCTACAAGAAATGAACGCAATACATTTCTGTCCTCCCTTTCCCCTACTGAATGTTTTAACATATTGCTCTGTTAAAAACTATATCTGGATACTCAGTCCAACTTGTTCTACTTTTATAAATGGTGTATTTGTTTCTGTGGCAGGTATCCCACCAGCCTCAGGAGTCCAGAGAGGAGGCTGAGTCAGGACACTCAGAGGATGACTCAGCACTCTTGTCCTCAATTTGCTACCGGGCCCACTCGAGATCTTGCCTCCTGACACCCTCGGCTCTCAGCAGACCTGCCTATACAGGCACACAGGGCATGACGACCAATCAGCTTCCTGACAACTCCAGACTCCAGCCCCATGACACCCCCAAACCCCAGATCAACCGAGGTGAGAGTCTGGTGTTTATATATCCTTCCAGTCTCCCATGCGTTTGTGCGTGTAAATCTTTTTATTATTATTTTTTATTATGTAGAAAACATTTATAATTCCTTAATCAGGGGAAATTTATGCTGATCCATCTTGTGCTAATCTGATCTGAACATAAACATGGTTTATTTGACACGGGCATCACGCTTATCTATCATCTGAATTTTCTGGTTTTCCATGACTGATTCAGTGAGCTATTTCATTTTAATTTTGAGAAAGTTGGGGCGGGTTAAATGTTGCAAAAAAAATCTTCCACGTGGTTTTGCATTTTGGTGATTCCCAAAAGAACCTCTCAAGAAAATGTCGAGGTCATATTTCACATTTTCAAAACATTAATTAGTCCTATATTTTTAAGGAAAATAAAGCTTATTGTAGGACCATTAAGATTTTTTTTACATTGGTTTTGCTTGACAATTAAGCTCATTTCCCTCCCCATTTGACATTAAAGCAAAACAAGAATAATATTCTCATTTAGCTACAAAAAATAGAGTATTAATGGCGTATGTTGCCTTTTTAAATATGCTTTTTAAATTAAAAACAACTGTAAAAAGTTTATAACAGTGTTGTTTTCCTGTAATGCATCCTTATTTTCTGTGATTCTCATTTCCTGTTCTGCAAGGAAGTTAAGGATGCATTAAAGGAATGAGTATCAGAGTATGCCTAAATGTTTTTTTAATTGTAAACTTATTTTCATTCATCTCATTTTTTTTAAAATGCAAAATATAATATCCTAATTTATTGTAGGGTAAAATGTGAGTCAGACATTTCAGCCTTTACGAGTTTCATCCGTTTTTTTTGTATAAGAAAAGTTTTCTGAAAAGATGTGTTACTGTAGTCTTTATGATCTAGCATTCTACATATGTCATTGTAACAATAGGAATGGAGAGGGTGAAGGTCAGAAACCTGAAAATCTTATGTCAGTTTTTCTGTGGCTTCTCATTTGCTCTTCTGGTTCATCACAAAAATATTGTGATCATCTCCTGGGTGTTTTATTTAATTTTTAATTTTTTTTTTTTGAGGAACATTTGTTCTGAACGTTATCCTGGTTGTGTGAACCACCTCAACAGATGTTATGACTCACTCAAAAAGCTTAACTTGCGCCATCCAGTGTGTATTATTATGAATTACACGCGGTTCAATTCTGCAATTTCTGTTGACTCCGCCTGCTGGACATATAAATGAAATGCAGCCTATAAACTCCCCCAAAGCTCTCCCTGCCTGCACCCACAATTACCTAGACCAGGTAAGGTAAATGAGCACATTTTGATATAGAATAGAACATATGATTTTGTTGCTTAAAAAAAAAAATCTCTCTAGGATACTTTGTGCTTTTGTGTTTAACGCTGTTGACACGTTTAATTTGTGTGAGTGTTTAACTTTGTAGTGGGCTCCAGAACGCATAAGTCGCAGGAATGTGTGCGAGTAGCATGTATGTTCATCCTGGCATGTGCGTGAAAGCAACAGCTTCCCACAGCTGCTCGTTCCGTCTTTGCGTGTGTGTGTGCGTGTGTGTGCGCGCGTGTGTGTGTGTGTGTGTCCCTTCTCTTCACCTTCAGAGGGAAGGACACACATTCCAGCGCTGCTTCCCGACTCTGGCCCTGGGCGACGCTCGGCCGGAGCTGATAAGTGACAGGGCCCCCAGCCTCCACTGCGCTCAACCCCCCCTCCCCACCTCCCCCTGGCAGCCGTGACCCCCCCGCGGCCTGGCTCAGCGCACAGACGTGCTGCTCCGGAATTCTGCCCTCTGCCCCACTTCTAACTCTCCCCCCCCTCACAGAGGTGGGGGCATTTAAAGAGATAGCGTGCTTTTAAGCGGCACTGGGCTGTCAGTGCGGCTCATCTGTTCTGTCTGCATATGGTGACTGTGAAATTGAAAACATCCCGTTGAATGCGTTCTCGCTTTCAGAGACACGCACAGTGGTTATTGACGGGGCAGACAGAGCATTTTTGCTGTACGGTTCACAGGCTTTGTCACAAGTGATTGCATGGTGAGGCCGACAGGGGCAGTTTTGGCAGGTCTAGACCGAGAGTTTGGTTTCAGCTTTTGAGGAGGGGTGATAGCTCTGTGAAAGGTCTCGGGTTCAGAGGGGTTATGGGAGGATGAAAAACGGCAAGCGACGAGAGGCGTAGTCGTTACGCTGGTGTTGGCTAACAGCTGTGTGTGTGTGTGGTGTGTGCGCACAGTCACGGACATGCACGCAAACACACGTGTGTGTTTGTAGGACACGGAATGGACTACTAGTGGGGCGTGGAAAATGCGGTGGAACAAACAGCTTTAGATCATCAGTGTGACTCTGAGAGTGTGTATGCGTAAGAGCGCTGTGCACGCATGAGTGTCCGCCTCAGTCGCTGGAGCCTATCCAGGGTTTCCGTGGCGACCACACAACACTGTGAGACAATCAGTGGCAGGCCCACGCAGTGCGGCGAGAGGACATTAACACAGGAACCACAGGTCAGGGGCCACAGGGAGGAAGGGAGGGAGGGAGGGAGAGAGAGAGAGAGAGAGAGAGAGAGAGAGAGGGGAGGGAGGGCAGCCAAAAAGAAGAAGCTAGGGCAGAACTTGAGAAGCAAGTGACTTAGTAAGTGAATCTTAGTAAATGAAACTGGGTCATATTTCATCCCAAAATCAAAAAATTAATTATTTAATAAATAAATAAATATATATCACCTAAATGATTATTAGGAACACCTGTTCAATTTATGCAATTATCTAATCAACCAATCACATGGCAGTTGCTTCAATGCATTAGGGGTGTGGTCCTGATCAAGACAATCTCCTGAACTCCAAACTGAATGTCAGAATGGGAAAGAAAGGGGATTTAAGCAATTTTGAGCTCATGGTCGTTGGTGCCAGACGGGCCAGCCTGAGTATTTCACAATCTGCTCAGTTACTGGGATTTTCATGCACAAACATTTCTAGGGTTTACAAAGAATGGTGTGAAAAGGGAAAAACATCCAGTGTGCAGCAGTCCTGTGGGCGAAAATGCCTTGTTGATGCTAGAGGTCAGAGGAGAATGGGCCGATTTAAGCTGATAGAAGAGCAACTTTGACTGAAATAACCACTCGTTACAACCGAGGTATGCAGCAAAGCACTTGTGAAGCCACAACACGCACAACCTTGAACATGACAATGAGTTCACTGTACTAAAATGGTCACCAGATCTCAACCCAATAGAGCATCTTTGGGATGTGGCGGAATGGGAGCTTTGTGCCCTGGAGGTGCATCCCACAAATCTCCGTCAACTGCAAGATGCTATCCTATCAATATGGGCCAACATTTCTAAAGAATGCTTTCAGCACCTTGTTGAATCAATGCCACGTAAAATTAAGGCAGTTCTGAAGGTGAAAGGGGTCAAACACAGTATTAGTATGGCCTTTTTTTATTTATTAAAAATATTTTATATTTGTACTTTGGTAAAACAGTAAATAGTACATTTTAAATTTGCTATTTTATATATTTATATATGTGAATGACTATTAAAATTGATTACATTAAGTATAAGCATGAAAAACTTTCATATTTTTTAAAGACATGAATATTTATGATTTCAAACGGTGAACTTTATTTATCTGGATTAACTTTACCTTTTACATTTATATATATTTTTTATTATTATCATTATTATTCGTCATCCTGAGTTCTAAAAGAGAGAAAGATGAGAAAAAAGGGCTAATTGAGTTTGTCTGCTTTAAAGCAGTTTTGTGATTTAATACTGGGACATTTCCTTTGACACAGCCACATGTGGATTCGTGTCTTTGACCAGGGTTTGTGAGTGTGTTTTTAGGAGAAAGAGTTTGCGAGGGGTAAAATGTGTCTCGGTTTGTGTGTGTAAAGGAGAAGGGGTATATGTGTTTGTGAGAGCTAGCGAAAGAGAGCGAACACACTCACACATCTGTGTCCCCTGGGGACGTGGCTAAAAATAAGCAGCTCCTCAAGCCTTCTGGTGTCTGAGCAGCGTCTGTCTGCTCTCCGCCGCCATCCCTGCGGCCCTCCTCTCCTCATCTTCCATCCCTCCATCTCTCAATTACACACACACAGTATAACCACACACATATGCACACTCTTACGCACCCATAACCATATACACAAACACACACACCAACTACACCCAGCTGCGTCCCTGCTCTACTTCCTGCGACGACGACCTCCGGTCTGGCAGTCTACAGCCTAGGAAAAAAGAGCTAGAGACACTGAAAAAAGGGCAGACGAGAGTGCGAAAGAGAAGTGAAAAACTGAGCGAGGGAAAAGGGCAGAAGAGAGGTGTGGTGTGGGGGAGGATTAATGTGAGAATGTTTTGAAGTTGTCACCTATAACAGTCCTTGAAAGTCAAGTCCTCGTCTCATCACCCTTACTTCATTTACAGGTGATTTCCGAGTGGTTGCCGCCTCTAAACGGGCATTTTCTGTGGATGTGGGGTCCGAGGTCGCCGAGGAGAACTGTTTGGGACGAGGGCGGGTTGCTCAGCTCATGAAAACTTTCAGTGTGTCCAGCGAGTGCCCGTCCTCCCAAACACCGCCCCGTGCCAACAAACCTCCAATCCCTGAAAAGCCCAACCATTTGAGACTCCGCCCCTTACCCTCTCTCAGGTAATCAACAAGGGACCAACCCCTGCGCCGCAATCAGGACACCTTGCCAGGGGTCGCTTTCATTGGCTACATTGAAGGACGTGGGTGCTTGGCCTCTCTCAGGAATTTGAATTTTTTAGTTACCAAATTAATGCAAGGTAAATTTTTTTTCCTCCAATATTGATGGGGGTTTTTTTATGTGGTATGTGATTTTGTAAAAATAAAATAAAAAAATCAGCAGGAATGAAACGCCAGTCATATTGCTACATCGCTCGAATGTCAGCAATGCTGTGGACCTGGCTGTATCACCAAACTGCACTCGGATGCATGTTTTCAAGTGCCTATCTATTTTAAAGGGTCAAATGAAATCTTAATTAACAGTATAAGATTGAGTTAACTCCAAAGAAAACAAACAAATTATGTTAAACCAAAGTTAATCATTCCATCAGTCTGTTATATAATTAACATTTTGCTTCCTTAAGACAGGCCAGAGCATGTATGAAGGCTATCCGGTTTGAGTGGGGAAAAAGTCAGATTTCTGTCTGTATAAGTGGTCAAATGAGAGACTTTATTTGGCCAATCAGAAGCAAGGTAGGCTAATATATATGATGCCCATATTTACTATGAATTATGATAATTATATCAATTAAGAAAGTTGCTGAATTAAAATGAATAACATGATATTTACTCATTACATTTGAAAATTCACTGACATTTTGGAATTGACGTGATGAGGAACAGTGCCAAATATTGGCTAATTAATTAGCCTGGCTGATGTATTGGTCTATCAATACTCTGTGGCTAGTTTCTTGTTTTTTTTTTTGTTTTTTTAATGATCCTAGCCAAACCTTTACTTGGTGGTTGTTGGTCTTCTATTTAAATTTTCCATCTTTGGTATTCAGGTCAGTAGGGCAGCAGTCACCTTCATGTAAATATTTTTTTTCACAGTCACATTTGCTTGCACTTAATGCTGGAGGGTTTTTTTACGTGTTGTGATCTGGAAGAGTTTATATAATTACTCTGTGTAAGGCTTGAATGTCCTGTCCGCACATTCAGGATAAGTGTGGGATATTGCCTCTGTAATAAAATGATCAAACCCCCCTTCTGCCTCCTGGTTACAATTTCATCCTCGGTGGCTTGACAGGCTTCAGGGTGTGTTTATGTTCAACATGTGCTTTTGACAAGCATTTACTGGAGTCATCTGAGGTCATGTAGCCAAGAACATTTCATATTCTCTTCAATGCACAGCTAGTCAGAATATATAATGGTTTTCTCTCTTCATGAAAGAGTTGACGGAGCTTACAAATCATATAGACTGTAAATATTGCACACATCAAGAGCATTTTCACTGCTGCTTGTAGTCTGGTTGGAGAGTGGGCTCTCTTGGATGCCCTCTGCTTGCTGATCACAAAAAACAGTGAGTTTAAGAAATATGGAAGATGACAAGCCAGCTAAGAGACCACAGTAAAACAGTTTATAGCAATTAATTGTATATGTCACAACAGCGCTTTCATAACACTAGATGTTCTTGTTTAATATATATATTTTTTAAATATAACTCCTTAATATGAGATTTGTGTTGTTTAAAATGTACCCTTTTTTGATTTATGGATAATTAGTAGTTCAGAACATTTTATTTATTATATATAAAAAATAATTGGGTGTAACTAGAGGTAAGTAGTAAATTGCTTGCGGTCTAAGCTTCCATTCAGTCCTTTACTATTTGTGTTTTTAAGCACCTTGGCTTCTTTGCACCCCATGTAATCTCCATAAAAAAACTAAACTTTTGAAATGGTATATTTTCTCAAATGTGAGGGGACATGTCACCTAATTCCAATTATACTACATCTCACCAATATCGCAAACTTCAAGCACATGGTTTTTTGTGGTAGATGATATGAGCCACACAAGATTCTTCTTTTCTAATGTGTGACATCATGTAGACCTTTATATGCGTCATCTGCTCTGCGTGAAGGCACACTAGCTCGCTAACCAGTCAAAAGACACGGACGAGTGGGAGCTGGTGCCCAGTCCTGCAACAATAGCATCGGCTGTTATCCTATGCTCAGAGACATCGGTGAGTTGTTTCCAGGCAAGTGCGGGAGGCCCCTTGCAAACAGTACCAGAACCCCCCCCCCCCCCCCCACACACACACACACACACACTCACACACACACACACACACACCACCACCCTCCCCTACCACTGCAAAGCCTGGCCCCCGCTGACGGGTTCCTCCGATGAGCAATAAAAAGGGGCTGTTGTTGCCGCTGTTGTGGAGGGAAGATGAGATGGACCCTTCTGTTTTTCTCTCCCTGCATCTATCTCCTGATGCCCACAGAAGGAAAAAGGGAGAAAGAAAGAGAGGAAAGGAAGCAAAGCGTAGCGTTCTGGGGCGTAACAGCCCCCCCCCCCCCCCCCCCCCCCCCCCCCACCCAACACACACACACACACACACACACACACACCCCAGAGGAGCTGTGCTGAGGAGAAGAGAGGGGGCCTGGGCCATGTGATAGGGAGAGCATGCGGGCATGGTTCGGCCCCCAGGCAGTGGGAACGGGGTCTGCTGCATGATTAATCTGGCTGAGGGCAGGAGGACCGCCACAGGCCTGCCGCATTAACTCCCTGCTCTCCTGCTACACACACACACACAAACAACAAAAAAACACACACCCACAGAAAATCTGGGTTGATGGCCGGTATGTGAGCCAGTGTGTCCACCTGCAGCAGAGGCAGGGTTAGTTTGTTTGGAAAGTAGAGCGAGCCTTTGTTTTTGCCACAGGCTCAGTCTCGCCTCTGTCACATGAGAGGCTGCATGCAGGAAGTCACAGGGATGTTTGTCTATTGACATGCTGCTTGGACATGGTCACTGGATGTTAAACTTGTGCCTTGGAGCAGATAAGAAGGTCCTGAAAGTTTGAGAATAAGACAAGAAGAGGTCTGTCGAGGATGTGAAGATGCATGTCAACTCAGTATTCAGTAAGGTGATTTATTTTTGTATGCACTCATTTGTGCTTAACATTTGATATGGCTTTTCATTCAATTCATTTCTGTATTAAATAACTTGTATAAGAAGTAATATTTCTGATTTTCCACAGGTTGGTCGGAAAGCACTGCGGTCAGACTAGTTCTCAATGTACATGCACCAGTGGAGATCTTTGGTCACTTGCTGTGACTCTGTCCAGCTCCAAGCCTAGGCAGACAGAGGGTTAAACTCCTGCAGTCCAGCCGCATTAACTGGAAAGGAATGAAGTGTCAAGCGTGTTCTCACCGCAGCGAAACGGTCGAAACCCTGCACCCCCCCCCCCCCCCCCAGCAACCTCCCACAGCCGTGACCAAATTATTTCCTAGCCTCCCGAGATTCGCCTCGCCAGACAAAAATCTGCAGCGCAGCTCTGATTCAGTGCACAAACATGCAGCCTCCCTCGTCTCTCAACGCCTCTGTGCCGCCACTTTGAAGAAAATGGGCCTCCTTTTTTTTTACGGGCCTCCGTTAGGACAGCTCCGTCTGTTTACACTCGACAGATTTAAATGCTCCCAAAAATGGCACCCACAAACAACTTGGCTTCCTCCATGCGCGAGGGCCAGTTCAAGAGCTTGCTTTTTGTTTGCCTTCTCTGTCTCTATCCCTCTTGTCAGTTTTACTTTCCCTCAAGTTTGGACTCAACGAATGTTAAGCAAGAATAACCAAAAACTCCAACTGATAGTAGTTTTGAATTTAAATAGTAGAGGTGGGAAACAGAGTTTGAGGGTTGGGGGGGTTGTGGGGGTGTAGAGTGAACCCCTCCAGTCCGCACAGTCCTGCCAAACTGCTCTAAAAAACCTCTGTTTTATTTATAGTGCGCTGTATCCATGGCAACCAAAGAGGTCAGGCAAGCCAGGCCAGTGTTTCACCCTGCTCTGGGGATTAGGATTTCACAGAGGTGCTCTGATGTGCAGAAGGTGGGCTGGAGCTGCTCACCAACTGAACGCCACCGACTAGTGAGAAAGCAGAATTCTCTAGAGTCCTGAGGAGAGACTTGAGAACTGCAGTGGGAATTCTGAGGAGAGAGAGTGGGTGGGGAATATGGGGGGGGGGCTTCAGCAGACTTACAGAAATGTAGAGAAGTGCGATGCCAACCTTAATGAGCTGGTCTAGGCTCTGGAGAGCAAGCCGGTAGGGTTCGATTGGAGTTGTTTTTGCTAGTTCTCGCTAATACCCAAACCAACTGATACCCAATCAAACTTTTCAGGCTGTTGGCAAAAGCAAAGCCATAAATATGTACCACAGAAATTGTTCCAAGTAAGCAAAACAGCTAACCTTCTCAGAGTAGAGATACTTGACAGCAATTGCAGCCCTTAAATTGACTTGCAATAGTAGTGTCACAATACATGGGTGAAAAGGGGTCAGAGGAGCGAGGATAGGTTGCAAGAGCTTCGGGCAAAACGATCAGTCCTCCAAACCAAGACAATCTGGAGTTATTCTAACATTGAGATTTACCCCTTTTTTGCACCTCGGAACTGTCCTGAACTGTCCTGAGCTGTCTGAGTTTATTAGCTCATTACTCATAACAGAGAGATAGGTGGCAGAGAGAGAGAAACTCTGTAAAGTGGGAGATTTTTGTGGCCTTGTTATTTTCATCCCAGGCTCTGCGTGCAGGAGCCGTTCCAAATCTGTGCGTGGGAGCCAGTTGGAGTAGACCAAAGAGAGGGAAAGGGAGAGAGAGGAAAAAAAGAAAAATTTGGAGGGGGTGCTTTGACATGCTCTCCAAGAACGGCACCGCTTGAGCATGTGGACTTCCGGATCCCTCCTGGAGTGCACGCAGTCAGTGTTGCTAGGAGACAGACTTCCGTGGGGTTGGTGGAGGATGACGCCTGGCAGGGTAGGAGGTGGAGTATGATTGTATGATTGGCCTCCACTCTTTTGGTTGGAACAAACTCAGTCCACAACTCTTCATTCACAGTGGTCATTCCTCTAACCTCCACACCTGTGGTGACACCCCCAATCTCAAGGGGGCGCCACCAGCATCTGTGGCCACACGGCTTGTAGCACAGGCGCCACTGCTTGTGACAAGGACTATGAAGACGGTTGCCAGGAGACCGGAGGTGTTAGATGTAGAAGGCTTGAACTGTTGCCAGGAGATTGTGGTTCTGACTTTGAGGGAGACTTGGGGCTCTCAGGGGGATGGCGTCGCCAGTGGGACGAGGGCTGCCGTTGTTAAGAAATGCCATTGGCCAGCAAGAGTTGTGTGCTGGAGAGGAGTTAAGGGTACAAAGGACTATGCGTCAATGGACATCACACTGAGGACACATTGGTGTCTCGCATTGGTGAGTGATTAAAAACTAAACCGGTTGAAAGGGTGGCAGCATACCACAACTCATTATTATGCATCACAATGAACTTCAGTCACAATGAAGTGCACAGTGAGACATCTGTATGCATAAACAAATTGTTCATTATCACAGTTTACCACCAAAGAGTACATAATGGAGAGGCACAACCGCTTTTATTACCAAGTTTGTTATTGCTGACAATGCGCTAGAGACCTGAAGATGCCAGAAGTGTGTTTTAAACCGCAAATGCAACTTGATTAACGGATAGCTATTATTAGTTGGGGCGACTTTTGATGTTATCATGGTGTCAGGTCCTTCTTGCTTCTCTGTCCAAAACCTGTGATGTCATTTCTCAAGAATCTATTCAAATCCCATTGCAACAACACCAAGAGTACACATGCATGCAAACATGTGCGCACACATATGGGTCATGTGAACTTGGCTTGTGCTGCAATGCCTATCCTTTTGCAGAAGCTGCAATGCATGCTGGTATATAGCTGTTGAGCGTGAGCCCAGCTGAGCCTCAGAGCTTCATTTATCAGTAGGGACACACACACAAAGGACTCAGTGTGGGGGGGCAGTAATTGGATCTACGCCTGCCTGGTGCCCCTAAGACCTACTCCAGCCCCCATCCCCCAAATCCTCCCTCTCTTCCTCACCCTCCTCTCCTTCATCTCACCGACTGTTATCACCACGCCGCTCAAGAAACACGCGGCACGTGTGTGCCGATACAGACAGATATGAGCATGCCACACACGCATGCTGTGACATGTTACACCCTCTCTGGATTCTCAAACATTTTATGCGGTTATGTTGCGAGACCTAGATGGCTGAAAACTTGAAAGATTTCTCTCCAGCTGTGGGCTGCAGGGAACCAAACTGCCCCACATCTGTCTGTAACATCCCTGTGAACTTTTTTCTGCTCTGGTCTTAAATGAGATCTTGAGATTTTGTCATTCTGAGGTAATTGTAAATGCTAGCTAACATTTTACTTTTTCGAATACAAGGCATGACACCTACACCAGTATGTAGATTAAGCTTATTGATCAGTTAAATCTCTCAGTTTCTCATGTTCTTTCCCTTAACTTACATTGTTCTCTTGTTTTTGTTGTTGTCCTTTCAAGCTGTGGTGGTGTTGGGGCTGTGGAGCAGAGAGAGAGAGGTCTGATCTGGGCTGGATTTGCGCTCGGCTGTAGTTGCGGCTGAGGCAGTGCTGTTGGCTCCTGGGCAGGCAGGCAGGCCCCTGCGGCCCGGGCCCTTTTCCAGCATGGGCGGCAGCAAATCGGACAAAGAAGCTCAGTCTCTCCGGGTGTGTGCCTGTGTGTGTGCGCGAGTGGTTCTGTAGAAAGACCCTGGCGAGCCCAGCGCGAGGGTCTTATCCTCACGGCTCAAACACACGCCACCAGCTGCTGCCCTCTTCCTGTGCTTTCATTAAGGCAGCCTCCGTCCTGTTCCATAGGGTAATTCGCACAGAAAAAGGGGAAAATATATCTCTCTCCTCCTCTTCCTCTGTTTCATTTCTTTCTCCCTTGACTCTGTTGAAAGCTGTGCGACCAAACAAGATCGCTCCCATTATAATCAACGAAGCTACCCTGCTAGCACGCAACAGCTTTGTTGATTATAATGGGAGCGAACTACTTTGGATGCGCTGTTTGCTTGCAGTATAGACACGATGGTGCGCTCTCTCTCTTTTTCCTCTATCTGTCTCGCACACTGGCCAGAGCAAGAAGAGAGGTGCCAGCCGGAGCTCATACCCACTGCAGCATTCACAGCACAATGAAATATCTCCATCTTTGGCCAGTTCTGGTCAGCACTGGCCTGTTTTTTGTCTTTGTAGTGTGCATGTGAATGAGCGTGGCTGAAGGTTAGCATATTTCTTCATGTGTATTTCTAAGCGGTGTGTGCGAGTTGTGTGTGCATGTGTGTAAAGTCTGTTGGAGCCGCAGTGTGCGGAGCTCTGAGCCTAGAGCCAAGCCAGGCATTGCCAGAGGGAGCGCCTGCTATGTAGGGCGACGGGCAAGCTGGACGCCAGCGGAATATCAACGCAGAGCTGCCGCCACTCCTCCCAGCAGCCCACCTGCCCACTCTCTTCACTCCAGAGAGAGAGAGAGAGAGACAGGCAGTGGAAGAGAGAGAAGGGGGGGCGGGGGGGTTGCAGGAAATTGCCAGGTAGTTTCCAGACCCACTTCCCTGTGTCGCGCCCAATTAATCAGGGCCGCATCCATGCTGGCTGCCCCCTCCCTATTAACAGGAGGTGTGTGTGTGTGTGTGTGTGTGTGTGTATGCGTTCACAAAAGTGACCAAGAAACTTCATTAAATGTGTTTGAGTCACTGAGGTTTGAAGTGGCTAACTTTTTTAAAGTGTTATAAAACTGTTTATGTTTAGTCATTGCGCTATCCTTTATTCTCATTTACATGTGTGTGCATGTTTACAGGGCTTGACGGAGTGTTCGCTAACACCTGCGAACCTCACATTCTCATTTTTACCTCCTGTGGTGCTTGCACACCTGGACACACACACACATTCACACACACTCTAACACATAAACACAACCACGCTCACAGCTCCTTTTGAAGAAATGTTCAGGTGTTGCATGTTTCCACTGATTGTTTGGGTGCTTTTTGGTTTTAGCTACCCATCATGATGTGATTTTTAGCTGTCTACGTCTGTGTGTGCGCGTGCGCGCGTGCTAAAAGATTGCAATCAGCCACCGCTGTGTTTTCACCTGCGTGTCATTATTTCCAGCCAAATCAGTGGCTAAAGCTGTCGTGTTCATGTTGGTCTTACCTGACACATGGTCCTGCAGCACAGTCACGTATTGTACTATTTATGTAAATTAATTTGTATGTCAGTTTTGCAGATGTCACTCCCATCATTCCAGGCTTGGCTGAGTTTATTTGAGAGAAAGAAAAAAAATCTGTACTTCTGCCTAAAGTAAACTGTGTGTGTTAGCATGTGCTTGTGTGCGGCATGATCACTGCTCTGAGTAAACCTGTGTGTGTGTGTCTGTAGCGTGCAGTGCTGCGTGGAGGACGGGCGCGGTATGAGCAGAGAGACAGCTGCCCTGACAGATGCCAGGAGGCAGGACCCCACTGGGGAGCAGGGGGGGACGGAGCTGGCACTCTCTCACCCCAACGGAAACACCATGGGCTGCAGAGGAAGTGGGCAGGGGGAGAGACCCTGTTTGTGTGGGTTTGTGTGTGTGCGAGGTGTAGATGATTCTCCCTTCATCTCAGCTTGCGTACGGCAGGGACAGTTTAAAAAGCACTTGAAAGTGCAATGAGGCAGATAACATTAACAGTTTCCTTCATACCTGCTGGAATAATTACATGCTATCAGGATGCTAGAAAACACTGCCTCTGTTTGTTCTTTTATAATTTACTATTATCTATTTTCTCATAGAACTCGGACATTAAAGTTGACCTTCACTGTTTGGTATTACACTTAAAAAAACATACTGTTGAAGTCAGGTTAATGATTTTGATACACCATGGTATGGTTTGGTTACTGCAGTATATGTCTAAAAGGTACTGTAAAGAACTGTACTTTGGTATTCCAATGTTTTTTGATACTATAATATGTTTTTTCCATTGAAGGTAATATCCTATTTGTTCTGTTTACACTAGAAGAGATAGAAAAATTACTTGTATTATGCATTTCAAGTCTATGCGAATTGCACCCTATTTATCAAATATTCCTGGTCTTAATGTGTGCTCGCATATGTATTGTTCTGCACAGTCATTTCAATAGGAATCCAAACAATTGGGAACTTCACATTAGGGTGAAAGATTTTCCCATGCAAATTTCATTGGGTTCAAGTGTTCAACAGAAAGCTTTTATTTAAGCTTGGCTTTTTACAGCCCTACACTATTACAATGGACAATTTCACTTAACATGACTGCGCCATTTTGAACGATTCCTTTGTGTTAAACCCATTGGGTAACACTTTGTGAAGTCCATGCTCATAATGAATTATAACCCCTTTTATACTTATAAGTACTACTATTCTATAGATATACACTCACCTAAATGATTATTAGGAACACCTGTTCAATTTCTCATTAATGCAATTATCTAATCAACCAATCACATGGCAGTTGCTTCAATGCATTAGGGGTGTGGTCCTGGTCAAGAAAATCTCCTGAACTCCAAACTGAATGTCAGAATGGGAAAGAAAGGTGATTTAAGCAATTTTGAGCGTGGCATGGTTGTTGGTGTCAGATGGGCCAGTCTGAGTATTTCACAATCTGCTCAGTTACTGGGACTTTCATGCACAACCATTTCTAGGGTTTACAAAGAATGGTGTGAAAAGGGAAAGACATCCAGTATGCGGCACTCCTGTGGGCGAAATGCCTTGTTGTTGCTAGAGGTCAGAGGACAATGGGCCAACTGATTCAAGCTGATAGAAGAGCAACTTTGACTGAAATAACCTCTCATTACAACTGAGATATCCAGCAAAGCACTTGTGAAGCCACAACACACAGAACCTTGAGACGGATAGGCTACAACAGCAGAAGACCCCACCGGGTACCACTCATCTCCACTACAAATAGGACAAAGAGGCTAAAATACGCTCACCAAAATTGAACAGTTGAGGACTAGAAAAAGGTTGCCTGGTCTGATGAGTCTCGATTTCTATTGAGACATTTGGCCCCACTTTATATTAGGTGGCCTTAAGTACTATGTACTTACATTAAAAAATAAGTACAACTGTGTTCAAATTGTATTGCAAAACACCTTTGCTGATACTGAGGTGGGATATGGATAGAGTTAGGGACAGGTGTGTGGGGGTGTGGGTAAGTTTAAGGGTAGAGTTAGATGGAAGGGAAGTGCCAACTGTGTAATTACAAATGTAACTACAGAAATTAATTACAGATGTAATTACATACAGGTATTTTTTAAAATGAAAGTACAATGTAAAAACATGTATGTACACAATAAGTGCATTGTATCAAATTATTAATTAAAATGTTATTACATAGTACTTAAGGCCACCTTATATAAAATGGGTCCAGAAAATTCAGATTGTAGAGTCAGAATTTGGCATGAACAGAATGAGAACATGGATGCCTTGTTAACACTGTGCAGGCTGGTGGTGGTGGTGTAATGGTGTGGGGGATGTTTTCTTGGCATACTTTAGATCCCTTACTGCCAATTGGGCATCGTTTAAATACCACGTCCTGCCTGAGCATTGTTTCTGACCATGTCCATCCCTTTTTGACCACCATGTACTCATCCTCTGATGGCTACTTCCAGCAGGATAATGCACCATGTCACAAATCTCGAATAATTTGGTTATTGAACATGACAATGAGTTCGCTGTACTAAAATGGCCCCCACAGTCACCAGATCTCAACCCAATAGAGCATCTTTAGGATGTGGTGGAACGGGAGCTTCGTGCCCTGGAGGTGCATCCCACAAATTTCCATCAACTGCAAGATTCTATCTTATCAATATGGGCCAACATTTCTAAAGAATGCTTTCAGCACCTTGTTGAATCAATGCCATGTAGAATTAAGGTGGTGAAAGGGGGGTCAAACACAGTATTAGTATGGTGTTCCTAATAATCCTTTAGGTGAGTGTATTTATAAAGATTTAATACATATACTGTATTGTATGAACAGTTATAGTTACTTTTGTAATTACTGTGCTTTTCAATGCACATGATCATAGTCCATTATACACTGAGTTTTAATTGATGAATACAAAATAGTTCTAGAGACACTTGTTTGTTGTGCCAATTATGAATTATGTCTTTAATGGCTTACATTTGCATTAGAGCTCATGTATGGTCATTTTGATTTGTTAAAATCTATATCTGTTCAGTCATGGTATTACTTGTAGCAGTTTGAAATTATACTTTAAAATATTGTTGCAGTGTTTAGCTTAGTATGCAACATTAAAAAAAATATAATTTGTTTGTATTAATGATTTCTGTTTGTTTTTATTACTGGAATTATTGTTTATTAGTTACATTTACAAAACAACAATATAAAATGTATAATGAGCACATCTTCATGATTTCTTAACATATACTTTAGGAAAAATTCATCCTGTTTTCACATATACTTAAAGACATCAATGATGCATTTATAGGGGTTAGTGACTATATTATCGCTCACAATAAGTAATTAGAAGTGCCCAATATGGCTATTAATAACAATGTATTTACTTATTTGACAGAACTAATTTAGTGCTGTCAAATCGATTAATCAAGATTAATCGCATCCAAAATAAAAGTTTGTGTTTCCATAATGTGTATCGTGCATAATTATGTATGAAGACTTCAGATGCAAAAGCCTCTAAAAGCCACTTCGGTCAAAAATGAGATAACAATACTGAGTGAATGCTCTCCACATATAGTATACTTTCATAAAATATTTTCACTTCAAACCCACTAAATCCCAGCCTCAGCCTATTCAGAAGTACCGGTACTTAGGTAGAAATCTGTACATAGAAGCCTTACGATAATGCTTATTTTTAAGAATACTGTCAGACGGACTTGCATCTGATGTCTTTGTATATTTGAATACACATACATACATACATATAAGAAATATTTGCATGTATATAATGTAATATGTATTTGTTTTCTTAAATATACACATGCATGTGTGTATTAATATGTACATAATAATAATAATTATACACAGTACACACACACACACACACATATTATGAAAACAAACTTTCATTTTGGATGTCATTCATTGTGATCAATCAGTTTGACAGCACTCAAATTAATCTGAATTACTGTCAATGTAACTATAATATAATAACATTATAGAAATGCAGGTTGTATCTTTATAAATTCATTCATATAACCATACGACTGACTAATTAATGCTTATAAAATTAGGGAATAATGGATTATGAGCATGCCCGTTGAAAAGCAAATGCATGACTTATGAGTGATTATAAAAATAAAATAAATGTAACTATAACTTATAATGCAGTATAGGGCTTAATGAGTCTTTATAAAAATATTTATAGAATAGTAATACTTACTCATAAAGAAGAATAAATGGAGCTATAATTCATTATAAGCATCGACTTCAAAGAAAATGTTACCAAACATTGTAATGTTAATTATTGCTTAACAGAGTGACCACATATTTGCATTTCATTTAGGAACTATGAGTACCAAGACTAAAGGGACAGAAACAGGAAGACGGAAGAGAAATGTCTGGAGGTGAAGAGAGGATATGAAGGCTGGACTCATGTAAGAAACTTGTTCTGTTACAGATGACCCACTTCTCTCTCTCTCTCTCTCTCTCTCTCTCTCTCTCTCTCTCTCTCTCTCTCTCTCTCTCTCTCTCTCTCTCTCTCTCTCTCTCTCTCTCTCTCTCTCTCTCTCTCTCTAATATGTGTGAATCTCGCACACATTGCTCCCTGGTGTCTGCATGCACAGAATCATTTTATAAAATAAACATGCAGGTGTGTAAAAATGTGACAAGTAAAAAGTCTCACTAACTCGTGATTAGACTGATTAGATCGGGTTTTCCAATCTGTCCAAAGTAGACTTTCAAACTGGTAGCATGAGCACATACCAAAAGTATTGGGACACCACTCCAAATCATTGAAATTAGGTGTTCGTCCACTTCCATGGCCACAGGTGTAAAATCAAGCAAGTAAAATGAAAGAATGGGTTGCTCTCAGGAGCTCAGTGAATTCAAGCGTGGTACTGTGATAGGTTGCCACCTGTGCAATAAGTACATTTGTGAAATTTCCTCACTACTAAATATTCCCCAGTTAACTGTTAGTTGTATTATAACAAGGTGGAAGCAATTGGGAACAACAGCAACTCAGTCACTAAGTGGAAGGCCACGTAAAATCACAGATTGGGGTAAGCGCATGCTAAGGCACACAGTGTGCAGAAGTCGCCAACTTTCTGCAGAGTCAATAGCTGCAGACCTCCAAACTTAATGTGGCCTTTATATTAGCTCAAGAACAGTGAGTAGAGAGCTTCATGGAATGGGTTTCCATGGCCGAGCAGCTTGCCAGAAGAATGGTACTTGCCTGACTGCATTGTGCAAGTTTAAAGTTTCGTGGAGGGGGATTATGTTGTGTGGTTGTATTTCAGGGGTTGGGCTTGCCCCCTTAGTTCCAGTGAAATGAACTCTAAATGCTTTAGCATACCAAGTCATTTTGGACAATTTCATGCTCCCAACTTTGTGGGAAATGTTTGTGGATGGCCTCTCCTGTTCCAACATGACTGCACACCAGTGCACAAAGCAAGGTCCATAAAGACTTGGATGACCAAGTTTGGTGTGGAGGAACTTGACTGGCCTGCATAGAGGCCTGACCTCAACCCATTTGAACACCTTTGGGATTAAATAAAGCGTAAACTACGAGCCAGGCCTATTCGTCCAAAATGTGCCTGACCTCACAAAGGCAAAAATTCCCATAAACACACTCCTAAACCTTGTGGAAAGCCTTCCCAGAAGAGTTGAGGCTGTTATAGCTGCAAAGGGTGGGCCAACTCTTATTGTTACACAGCTCTGTGAAATACTTGATTCTAATTGGTCAATCATGCATTCCAGCGCTATCTGGACTAAGTTATCTTGACCGGTACTACTTATATGCTTAATGTTGTCACTCTACTGTCATTGACTGTCTGGTGCCATCTTGTGACTGAAACCACCACGGGTTACAAAGGAAGAAGACGTCAAGGTGTTCACCAAAAAATGAAAATTAGCCCTTGATTTACTCACCCTCAAGTCATCTTAGGTGTATATGACATTCTTCTTTCAGACAAATAAAATCATTATAGTTATATTTAAAGTCCTGGCTAATCCAAGCTTTTTAATGGCAGTAGTTGTAGCTCTGCTTTTGACGTCCATAAAAAATGCATCTGTCCGTCAAATAACGTGCTCCATACGGCTCTGGAGGTTAAAGTGGGGGTGAAATGCTGTTTCATGCATACTGAGCTTTTTACACTGTTAAAGACTTGGATTCCCATCCTAATCATAGACAAAGTTTCAAAAACTAATGTTGGACGTTTGATGGAGTATTTCTGTGTCAAAAATTCTCCTTCCAGTTTCTCTCAAGTTTCGGAGAGTTTTTTTCGTGTATGGGTCCGCTTGACGTCGACAGAGCGGAAGGTCCTTGTATGGGCCGTAAAGGCTCTTCTCCCGGAAGGGTGCGCGCGCGCGCGTGACTAGAGCGAGAGAGGAAATGCACGGACATAAACACTGCTCTCAAGGTGCAGATCCAGTCGCCTGAGCAACACTTCTGTGGCACCGCACTTCACTTTATTCCTATGGGTGATGTCAAGCGACAGCATTCCGGGAAGGCAGCGCTGCATTTAAACCGATTTGAACGCAGAAATGACGAGAAGCGTCACATCATGCTTCAGTCTCGTCGTAAAAATGGATCTCCACGGTCACTGCTGTCACAGGACTTCACGAAATCAACAGTTATCAAAGAAGTGTGTTTTTGACAGAACGGTCCCAGCCATATAGGTTCACGGTCGTGCGCGGTGAGTAAAACTGCTTCAAATGTTGTTGGCTATCGTCGCGTAAGTAAACATCAGTAAACAACACGATCGTGTATAACGTTAGTTAATTTATCAATGGAGCATGCGATCTATGGTGTGTGTTTAAATACATTTGTTTAGCTGACCACTATAGGTGTCAGTTTGTTTATTGTAAAACCACCCAAAATAAACCTAGGGGAAGTTTTCACAAAGCGTGCTTCGTCATTCAAATGCGCTAACGGTTACTCTATTGTTGTTCTATGTATAACGTTACACTTAGTCTGACGTGCAAAACCATTTTGCTTGCTACTGCTAATGTTTAGTCGAATACAATAGTCCATAAACCGAAACATGTCACTCGCATAAACTGCGAGTAAACACACACAAATGTTGACAGACCACTAAATACAGTCCATACCACAGAGACGGACGTCGTGCTGTTGCTGTTTCTCCTGTTCAGTTTATTTCAGCCTCCGGATCTGATTCTGGATCATATATGTATTAGTTGAATCTGATTTAGGGTAGCGTTTTCTTCTCCACGCTTGTACGTCATCTCTTTGTGTGCGCTCGTCATTCTTTAGCTCCGCCCACACGATACGCATCCAGCCGCTCGTTTTTTTTCGGAAAGACTTGGTACAAGTGTTCAAAGTTCACTCGTGTTTATTCAGAGCTCTCAGATACAAACAAAATAAACTCGGTACTCTATCAACAACTCGGTACAATAACACTTTCTCAGCAATCTTTCCCCAGCTCTGGAAAGATTGGACAGGACTGTCAGTGCTTCAGCTGCTGCTTGTGTCTGACTAAACCACGCCCCCTTTGCCACATAATCTCATTACAAATGCAAAGATGTCAGCCAATCACAACAGTGGGTGTTTTCACTAAAGTCTCACAGCAGACACGCCCCTTAAAACATCATTCAAGCCAGAGGGTTTATATCAGTATTTAAAAAAAAATGCCTTTTATTTTTAAATTAGGACATTTTCTGATGTAAAAACACCATACTAACAATATAAATACACCTCAGGAAACATTATAAAATAATAAAAAAATCGTACCATGGGAGCTTTAAATATAGACTTTATTCGTCTGAAAGAAAAATGTGACTTGAAAGTAAGTAAATCATGGGCTGATTTTCATTTTTGGTGAATTATCCCTTTCAGCATTAATTTCAACATATATGGTTAAAAAAAAATTCTTATAGATAAAGGCTTAAAGCGGTTAGGAACTGTTTTTCTTTGCGGAAGCTTTGAGGAAGAGCTAATAAAATGTTAAACCTTGAGACAATATTTTGTGTTTAATTTACTTGAGACAAGTAGCCGTGCAATAAACGGATAATGTACATCCAGCCGGTTGTTATCGCAGAATAAACCCCTTCAGAGTGATGCAGGATCATTCTGTTGTTGCTATATTTGAATGCAAGCCTCTGTGATTGTGACAAAAACATGAAAGTGGTACTTCAGACTTGAATTGCTTTGGTGGTAAGAATAAGAAATTCACATGGCACTAAACAAGTTTTTGTGAACTTCCTGCTGTCCCTCAGAGGGTTATACAATTGCTGAGATCATGACATTAGTTTTATGTCTCATAGGTTCTGAAAATAGGCCAGTTAAGTGGATTTAAACTGCGTTAGTTTGTGTGTATATGTGTGTAGATCGGGTCCAGCTCCAACGTCTGCGCAGGAGGAAGTGTTGCCATGGTGAGGTAGACCGAAGGGCCAGAGACACTGTCCTCTGTTCCACGCTCACTGCAGCTGTCCTCGCGATGTGTGTCAACGGCGCGCGTGTGCGTGTTTCTGAGTGGGTGTGTGTCGGAGAGCAAAAATAGTTTTGCGCAAATGAAAAACAAATGGTTTGTGCTTGTTTTCCATTACTGCTGTCCAGGTGATGGCATGAAGGCCGCAGCTTGTTTTTTTTATTTTTTTATTTTTCTCACACACAGTTTACATCTGAAGGGTGTGCCTGTGTCCTTCAACTCTGTGGTCGCTGATCAGTCTCTAGCCGTAGTCCCAGTCCGGGAGTGAAGGGATGACCTCACCACTGCAGCTTCTGGACTTCCTGTCCCAGCAGCAGCGGGTTTTTCCATCTGCGGGGAGTCTGTGTCCTGTAAGTCTGTTCGTGTGAAAGCGGCCTACTCAAGGGCGCACTGATGAAAGCTACAGTGTTGGTCTGGAGATACCATTCTGCACACACACACACACACACACACACACACACACACACACCTGCAAACTCACAAACTCACATACACAAAGCAGTGTGTTGAGATTTTTGTCCGTAGAGACCATGCCCATGGAGACAGTGTCCATGGAGACTACATTCATGACAGGGTCCAAGTAAAGCAAAGTAGGGAGAGGTTACAGTGTGGTAGAAGTTAATCGAGGACTGATGTCTGTGTGAGTGTATATGTGTGTATTGTTTTTTGGTTTAGAAAGTTGCTGGAATGTTACTTTTTAAACATGAATCAGTAACACTTTAGTTTAGGATCTCTTTCTCATTATTAACTAGTTGCTCATTAGCATATTACTGGTATTTTGCCTATTTATTACTACTTATAAAGCACATATTAATGTCTTATTTTACATCCCATAATCCCATCCAATACCTATCTAACTATTAATGAGCAGTAATTAGTGAGAATTGAACCCTAATCTAAAGTGTGACCCATGAATCTAATTTCACAGCTTGTACAGACAAAAAACAAACAAAACAAACAAACAAAAAAAAAACGGTTAAATCTAACAGAATTGTGTGAGATCTATCCTTAAAACAAAAAACGAGATTAAAAAATCTAGTTGGCAACAAAAATGACAAGAAAATATGACTTGCTTTCAGAATATATAACGGTATCCTTACAAGTATCCAAGATACATTAATTTCAAAAACTTACTTTAATCTAAATTTGGTTTTCATAACTTGCAACATCTTCATATGTATCTCCATAAATGCATATACAGTGTCAATATTCCTTTTTTTTTAGTAGACCTAAAATATATATATTTTTTCTGTTCATATTATTACCAACAACTTTAAATGAATAGTTTCATATTTGTCCATCATTTTTAATTCAATTGTCAAATGCAATGCTTCATGTGATTGTAGTTCTTTACCTCACTAAACCCATTACACAGTCTTGTAGCTTGCTTCAAATAAAAGTGTCTGATGTTATTTAATTTGTAGCTAGTTGGTTTGGTGCATGGCTTTTAATGCTTTAACAAAGACTTTTTTTAAATCCCTGTGAGAAATATTTATGGAAAAAATACTTCCGCTGCTAAAAGTGGGCAGGCACTAATGCACTCCTGAAAAGATAACAATCCAAACAATTCCTGACAAAATCAAGTCCCATCATAAATCTTTTTTTTTTCTTGTTAGAAAAACTGTTTCACTATACACCGATCAGGCATAACATTATGACATTAAGACTAATATTGCATCGGTTCCTCTTTTGCTGCCAAAACAGCCCTGACCCATTGAGGTATGGAGACCCCTGAAGGTGAGAGATCCTTTAAGCCCTGTAAGTTGCGAGGTGGTGACTCCATGGATTGAACTTGTTTGATTTCAATGAGCCTTGGCGACCCATGACTAAATTGTCTGTTCAACGCTGTTTCTTCCTTGGACCACTTTTGATAGATACTGACCACTGCAGACCGGGAACGCCCCACAAGAGCTGCAGTTTTGGAGATGCTCTGACCCAGTCGTCTAGCTATCACAATTTGGCCTTTGTCAAACTCATTCAAATCTTAAGTTTGCCCCTTTTTTCTGCTTCTAACACATCAACTTTGAGGACAAAATGTTTACTTACTGCTTAGTATATCCCACCCACTAACAGGTGCAGTGATAAAGAGATTCATTTTATTCACTTCATCTGTCATAATGTTATGCCTGATCGATGTATGGCACAATGAGAATAAAAGGTTATTTGCAATTTCCGTGTGAACATAAAAATATATGATATTAGATAAAGATGGAGATCAGAACTTAACACTTTGTCCTGCCCTTTCAGAAAAAAACTTAACAACTAAAGTAGTTTAATTAGTTTACCTCTAAAAGGGTGCATAGTAGTACCTTAAATGTACATATTACTACTCCTATATGCATCTTTTGGGGCTAGAAATGGTATGACGTGTCCCTTTTAATGGTACAACTTTGTTTTTGAGTGCCTTGGTGACAATCTACCATTCCACGAAATTTAAATTTGTTTGCACATTTTTGCACACAAAAAAAAACAAGTTACTTGATTGACTTCACCATTTCATGTCATTTTTTTTATACCTTCCACTCCAACCACCTCACAATCTAATCAATTGGCAATGGATTCAATTATTTACAGCCCTCTCACTGATTATCATGTTTCACTCTGAAACACGTCACAATATGGAAGTAAAAATGTGTTGCGAAGGCAGTTTCATGTTGAATTTTCCACTGAACCTCAGCTTATTGTTCCAAGCTCCACACCTGAAACTAGTCACAGAGCCCATCTCCTGCCATCCATTTCTCTCTCTTTTTCTCTGAGTTTCCATCCTTCTCTTGGGGCCTTGTGCCTGACACCGCTGTCACACACCCCCCACCCCCCTTCCGTGTCCTCCACCCCCCACCCCCCCAATCGACATGCTCCACTTCATTTTACGAGCAGCACACTGCACTTCACTAAAAGAAGAAAAAAGAACGAGGGAAAACTCACTGAAAAAAAACAGAGGTTTAGAGAGGGTGACTATGCAGAGGAGAAAGAGAAAAGGAGGGAAAGGTGTTTGTTGGAAACAGTGCTGAAGCAACTGGATGAGTGAAGACAAGACGGCAAGCAGTGGAGGAGAGAAGGATGAGAGGACAGGAGCGAGAGAGTTTACGCATTTACTCTGAGTTTGTTAATAATTAATGTGTCACAGGCTTGAACGGGGATATATCTATCTCTCCTCTTACAACCCCCCCACCCCCCGCCAGCTCTCTCTTCCTCGCCAGATACGCATGGCCCTCACTCCCAGGTGCACAGCAGAGGGAGTGAAAACATCTGAGCTGATCCATGAGGGAGCGCAGGACATGCTCTTCTCCTCAGCTCACATCACAAAATGGCCGCCCACTGACGCCCATCTACCCTGAAGCTGGAAACCAGAACCAGACAGAATCGAGTTAGATTCTTATTCTAACAATTAAACACAACAGAATAATACAAAAATAACCTCTAATCTATAGTGAAGTGGTGTTACAAAACAATAGTTGATCTATATCAACAATACATTTATGTTTACAGAAACAAAACCCTTAGTATGGCATATTTAATTCGGCAACGAATGGGAGGGAAAATATATAGCCTGGTTTTTGTTCATATATGTCACAGACCAGCCAGGCTCTTTCACTTCCACCACACAGTGATCGCAACCAGTTCTGATCACCCCGCGCCTGTCATCAGTCACCTCATCAGCGGCACACGATATATTCACACATCTCACCTTCAGTCCTTGTCTGGCCTTGTACTAGGAAAGACTCATTTACCTGATCTCCTTGGTTATCCCAGAGTGTTGGCTTTTGTTACAAACCTTTCATCCTGGCTGCTTAAGTGTCTGTTTCTCCATCTGCATACTGCTTCTGTAAGACAACCCTCAAGACTCTCTCATCGTTATACAAGTGCATCGTCATTACCCCATTCTCTGCCCTGTGTTCCCAAATAAAGTGTGTGTTTGGATCTTCACTAACATTGTGTATATCCTGACAGAATGTGAAAAATGCATGTGGATCCAAATCATTGTAATCCTTTTCAGAAGAGAGTTATCAAAACCCAGGGCAGCACCGAGCACTACCATCACTTCCACCACCGTCCCTGCTTCACTTGTCTGTGTTGCCAGTCCCATGGTCAAGCCAGTGCCCTTTTCTGGTCTGGAGGACTGCAATGGTTTTCTCTTATAATGTTCCCTTCCATTGAAAGTGCAGCCTCAGCTGTTTACCACCCATCGGTCTAAGATATCCTTTATAATTTCTCATCTATCTGGTTTGGCCACCGCGACTCTTCAAAGTTTTGTTGCACATTCTAAGGAGGCGTTTCGCCGTACTGCAGGAGATTCTTCAGTCAGCTAGCAGCTTTATCAACTCCGACAAGGTACAAGCTCGATTACAGATTATGCACTAAAATTTTGAACTCTTGCTGCTACAAGTAGATGGAATGAGAAGGCATTAATTACCATCTATTGCCAAGGTTTAAATCCAGCGCTTCATCTTCAACTAGCTATTTACGATGATGTTCCATCTAGTTGTGTGGCACACAGAGCTCAAAGCTGTTATGAAGAAAATCTGATGTTTGAGTCTAACCCTGCCCTCCATTCAGAGAAATTGCTGCCTCCAGAACCAGAAGCCATGCAAGTGGATAACACCCGTCTGTCTCGATACTGATATTGATGATATTGTTCCATTCGTCCTTTGTCTCTTAGGCCCCATTTACACTGTATGGTTCAAGTGACCCATTTTCCGATTTTTTCCTCTCACTTGGCACAGATCGGATATAAAATGTGAACATGTAAGCAGGAAAAAAAAACACATGAATTCCAGTATCCTCAGATCAGATTCAGGCCTCACTCATGTGTGGTAATAAATATGAATGCATTTGCAGCTGCCATGTAAGCGGTCAAATTGATATTCCCAAATAAATGCTAGTCGTACGTCATTGAAAAAGGGACTGAAGCGAATGATTTCAATTCAGGTGGACACGAACTGTGATCAAGGGCTATTCTCATTTTCTCTGCATTACGAGATAAATGTTTTGCTGATCTTTAAAGATGTGTGGAAAAGTGTAGAAAGCAAAACATTGATTAATTATTTAGTTTGCGTCTATTGCATATCGCGAGTCGTCAAAAAAATCAGATATAGTCACCAAATCGGAATTGTGCATCAAGACCTGCAGTGTAAATGCGGCCTTAGTGAGTTCAGTAATGAATAAAGCAGTTACACCCTCTCCTCTGTCCACTACTGTAAAATTGATTGCTGCTTAACTTGTCGTTACAGTCACTGCTCTCATCATGCAGGGTCAGCCGGCAATTTCATCTCCGGTGACCACTGCAGACAGCTCCAGCTCCCGACGACCTGTTCTATTTACTCCCCGTTTCTGGAGGATTCCATTGTCGCGATCATCCTAGGGCTTCCCTGGTTCATTCAGCATCACCCTAAGTTTTCCTGGCACAGCAGAGATGCCTTAAAATGAGGCCCCAACTGGTTCCATTCTTGTTTTCCTCGACTTTATTGACCTGAATGTCCACAACCTGTAACAATACCAGTAAATTCTTCTATTGAACGCCCTAGAAAAGCAGTCTATCAAGATTCCCATCTGTTATGAGTCCTACTCTGATGTCTTCTGCTGACACAAGCCTCAAGATTACCCCCACACTGACCATGGGACTGTGTCATCGACCTGGAACCGGGTGAGTCAGTACCCAGCGGATGTGTAACCCCTTTCCATCCCTGAACAGCAGGCCATGGAAGAGTACATAAGGGAGGCTTTCAAGCAAGGCTACATTTGTCCATCCACTTCTGCTGCTTCCAGTTTCTTCTTTGTGGCACAAAAAAAGGATAGAGGCTTGTGACCTTGCATTAATTACCAGGCTCTAAACAAGATCACCAAAAAAATTCCGTTATCCACTTACCCCCATCCTACCGGCTCTGAAACAACTTTGTGGAGCATCCATCTTCGACAGGTTAGACCTCCAAAGCGTGTACAATCAAATCTGAATCTGTGCCATACGACCACTTTTATCACTCCACAGGGCATTACGAGTTTCTTGTAATGCTGTACGGCCTGATCAATGCCCCCTCCATTTTCCAAGATTTTATGAATGGGGTACGCCAAGACTTCCTGAATAGGTTTGTAATAGTTTATATAGTTTATATAGCCGATATGAGGAGTGTCTGGTTGCTAGGCAACGTGGGGGAGAGGACGCTGGCGTCGTCTGTTCGCCGCTTCTCCACCCACAAATGATCATGTTAATGTACTATTAGATTTAGATTTTATTTTATTTCCTTATGTTTGTGACTAGTCTAACAGTCAGAGCTACAATTGGGGCTGTTGCTGATTGCTGGCAGCCACTGAGAGGACGTTGTTCCTCGTTTCGCCGTTTTCCACCGCTTCTAATGTTTACGTTTGAATTGCTGCGGTTGGTTGGTTCTGGTTTTGGAGGACATTTGATGTTTCTCGCCGCGACTGCTCACTGGTGGACTCCCTTGGGCTTAAGCTGCATGGTGGCTGAAGTTTGCACCGGGCTAGCGTCATCTGGGCCATCGTAATCGGCGTCCGGCATGATGTTGGGATGTTCCGCTTCTCGGCTGCGCCGCTGTTCCGTCCTGCATTGCGGCCGTGGAGCGGCTTGGACTTCTGCGCCGACCCCGGTGTGTCCACAGAAGTGCCCGGAGGAATGTTCTGCCTCCTGCATGGTGCTGCAGCGATCCCCATCGTTTGAATCGTCATGAAGACCCATCATCTGGTCTTCAGCTGTCCTGCCTCGGCGATGTCATCGGTACACTGCCGCTGGGAGAAATCTGAAACATGGAGTGGACCAGTGTGCTGCGGAGCTAACAGAGACTTCCACCATCAGCTGTTTTCTGTTCACCATCAGCTCTGTTTCTGTTCACCATCAGCTCTGTTTTCTGTTCTGTTTTCTGTGTTGGTTGATTGTTTGTAGTATTCTATATTTTTACTTGTTATTCATTTTTTGTTGTTATCCCCCCCCCCCCCTTGTTGCACTTTGAGATTCTTCGGAATGAAAAGTGCATTATAAATAAAATCTATTATTATTATTATTATTTGTCTTACTGACCGTCTTTTCGTTCCCAAGAATCATTGCATCCCTTTTATTGAGTCACCTTATTCTTCTGTGGGTACTGGCCGCCCAGGGACCACTCAAACCCGCTCGCTCCTACAACAGCGGTACTGATGGCCCACTTTGCGCAGTCTCCAAGGTTCCACACCACTTTTGGCAAGCTCCCTCCTCTCTCAATTCTTCGACCCCCATGGTCACACCTCAAAGACGATTTGATTACTGACCTGCCACCTTCTGGAGGAAACACATGCGTCCTGATCATGGTGGTGAAACACATGCATCCTGATCATGGTGGTGGATAGAATCTGGAAAGCCTGCAAACTGATTTCCTTAAAAGGACTTCCAACAGCCCAGGAAACTTACCAGGTATTTCACAATTTTGGAATCCTAGAAGATATAGTTTCAGATTGAGGACTCAAATTATCTCACGTGTTTCAACGGCTTTCTTTCCGTTCCAAGGTGTGACCATCAGTTTGATACCCAGCTACCATCCCCAAGAAAGTGGGCAAATGGAGTGGAAGGTGTATGATAAATCAGCCACTTCCAGGTCGAGAGACAACTCACTCCAGTCACCTATAAACTGCAGCTACCTCCTCACTAGAGAATCACTTTGCATTCCATGTATCCATGTTGAAACCTCACTACCTCACAGAGTCTGGCACTGATGACCTGACCCCCGCACCTTAGATTAAAGCAGATCCCATCTACACCGTCCGAGAAATCCTGGACTCCCGTCATGGTGGTGGCCGACAGGAATATCTGGTGGATTGTGAAGAGTATGATCACAAAGAGGTCATGGGTGCCCAGAGTTGACATCCTTGATCCTACTTTCCTTACGGAATTCCACCAACGTTATTCTCATTGGCCTGCTTCTCAACCTCATGGCCGGCCGTCGCTAGAGCGGAGCCTGGAGTAGGGGGTAATGTCACGGACCAGCCAGGATCTTTCACTTCCACTACACAGTGATCCCAATCACCAGAGTTCTGATCACCTGCACCTTTCATCAATCACCTCATCAGCAGCACGCAATATATTCACACAGCTCACCTTCAGTCCTTGTCTGGCCTTGTACTAGGAAACACTGACTTAACTAATCTCCTTGGTTTTCCTAGATTGTGTTCCTGTCTTCCTACAACTTCATCCCAGACTCAGAATGTTGGCTTTCGTTACATACATTTCATCCCAGTTCTAAGGTGTCCATTTCTCCATCTCCACACTGCTTCTGTAAGACAACCATCAAGATTGTTATTCATCTGCCATACTCACTGTTATACAAGTGCATCTTCATCACCCCATTCTCTGCCCTGTGTTTCCAAATAAAGTTTGTGTTTGACAATATAATCTTGACAACCCATGTTTTCCAAAATATTAAAAGTGTCCCCTGGAATTGTTTAGTATTTTTATTTGTAAGGTGTTTTGTTGTTTGTTGGTTTTGACATCAAAGTAAACAATGGCACAACACTCTAAATAGAAGTGTACTTCGATGTATTCTAAATATTTTTTTTATGAATTCACAATTATATTTTGAAATAAGGTAGCAAACAGGATGCAGTACTGCAATGCACATTTTAATTTATCTAAGTAGAATTAAAATTAATTAAAGGTTGAGACTGAATTTGAATGATGGCTTTCGAATTTTGAAAAGTTTTTTTAGGCTTTACAGCAGACAGACAGATGTGTCTATCAGAAATGTCAAATATTCTTATTTCATGTATACTTGTATACTATTATACATGTATACTATTTATTACATTAACTTTCCATTTATATACCAAGGTGTAAGAACACTGGAATTTTCAGAATGCATTACCTTGTGTTGAATTTCTTTGAATTGTAATGTGGCCAATTTGATTCAAATTCACCCTCATGAACTGAAAGGAAGCCAATTCTTAATTTTGTACAGCCCTGGTGCCAGCATTCAAGTTTTTCAAGTTCCTTCTAGTAATTAGTGGCTGAATCTTAAATTGCATACTTCATATATATATATATATGGAAGTACTCACCTAAAGGATTATTACGAACACCAACAATACTAATACTGTGTTTTACCCCCTTTCGCATTTAGAACTACCTTAATTAATTCTATGTGGCATTGATTCAACAAGGTGCTGAAATCATTCTTTAGAAATGTTGGCCCATATTGTTAGGATAGCATGTTGCAGTTGATGGAGATTTTTTGGATGCACCTCCAGGGCACGAAGCTTCCATTCCGCCACATCCCAAAGATTCTCTATTAGGTTGAGATCTGTTGACTGTGGGGGCCATTTTAGTACAGTTAATTCATTATCATATTCAAGAAACCAATTTGAGATGATCCGAGCTTTGTGAAATGATACATTATCCTGCTGGAAGTAGCCATCAGAGGATGGGTACATGGTGGTCATAAATGGATGGACATGGTCAGAAACAATGCTGAGCTAGGCCGTGGCATTTAAACGATGCCCAATTGGCATTAAGAGGCCTTAAGTGTGCCAAGGAAACATTCCCCACACCATTACGCCACCACCACCAGCCTGCACAGTGGTAACAAGGAATGATGGATCCATGTTCTCATTCTGTTTATGACAAATTATGACTCTACCATCTGAATGTCTCAACAGAAATCAAGACTCATCAGACCAGGCAACATTTTTCCAGTCTTCAACTGTTCAATTTTGGTGAGCTTGTACAAATTGTAGCCTCTTTGTCCTATTTGTTTTCCTATTTTCCCCTTCTGCTGTTGTAGCCCATCTGCCTCAAGGTTGTGCATGTTGTGGCTTCACAAATGCTTTGCTGCATACCTCGGTTGTAACGAATTGTTATTTCAGTCAAAGTTGCTCTTCTATCAGCTTGAATCAGTCGGCCCATTCTCCCCTGACCTCTAGCATCAACATGGCATTTTCGCCCACAGTACTGCCGCACACTGGATGTTTTTCCCTTTTCACACCATATATATATATATATATATATATATATATATATATATATATATATATATATATATATATATATATATATATATATATATATATATATTATATATTATTTATATAATACAGCTTTCTCTGGTCTTACACTCACTCCACCGGGGAGGTTCAAAACCAGCAAGAAAAGGCCCAAAACATGCCTAATACTGGTAACTAGCAATAAGGTCACCAGCTGAACGGGCTTAGCTTGTTAATCCAGCAGCAATGATCTATTTGGGCCAAAGATGCATTTATATAATGGAATCTGATTGTTAATGATCTTGTAAAATGTACTAGGAGAAATGTATGATTCATTTGTTTTCTGTGAATGTCTTCTGCATATTGAATCCAATCAATGTAAGCAAGACTTGATAATCTCCTTTCTTTCTCTCTCACTCTCTCTCTCTCTATCTCTCTCACTCTCTCTCATCACAGAGCCCATCATAGTGCCAGCCGGCTGGCGCTTCAGGGTGCTGGACTACGCAGGCAGCAGGTGACACGGATTTCAATAAAAGGGATTATGGATGTGAGGACTGCAGAGATGGAGAACACACACAGGTAACATACATTCGCACACATCTTTCCTGCGTTATGATCTATGCGCTATGCTATTTAACAACACCAGCACCTATTATCCCAGTGTATTATGTGTTTACATTATACATAGAACTGTGCTTGGGAAAAATATCCCTTAATGAACTGATGTGCTAACTTTAAGCTACTTAATAATAGTAGTTTACATTAGTTATATGTGCTTTTTGCAAGTCCGACAACTTTTGGAATTTCAGTACTGGCCCAATTATTGGTGCTGCCCCAACTGTCCTGACAGGTAATGCAAGCGTATCTCTCTATAATTGGAAAGAAAGGGGAACTAGCATTTGGCGATACATGCAAATGTACAAAGAACATTCTCAACTACTTAAATCATGGATGTTAGAAGATGTTGTAACGTTTAGAAATTCACAGTTTCGTAAAAACTCTTAACAAGATTGTGTGGTACGAGTGCACAAGATATGAAGATTATGAACATATTTTAATGAAGGCTCAATGGTATTGGCCACTTCAGTGGTCTGTCTGAGATGTCCAATCCCAAATAATTGTTTGCATTGTCCTTCACCCCATTGCTGCAATACTTGATTGTGTGTGTGTGTGTGTGTGTGTGTGTGTGTGTGTGTGTGTGTGTGTGTGTGTGTGTGTGTGTGTGTGTGTGTGTGTGTGTGTGTGTGTGTGTATGCGTGCGTGCGTGTGTGTGTAGGTGGACAGAAGGCCTTGGCGTGACCTGCCACAGCCTCTGAGGAAGCGAGCTGACATAATGAGGCCGGTAAACAAGCGGCCGTCACCCTGGTTGTGTGGCACACACACACACACACACAAACACACACACACACACACTGACACCGCTCCGCTATCTCACCACTCTTATCCATTGGGGTTCAGTTGTGTATCTCAGCAGGCAGAGGAGAAGAGAGAGACGCACACTTGGAAAGCTCTGCAGCCGTGAAATGTATGCCTCTGTGCAAAGAGAGCAGTATAGTGAGAGAAATACAGAATATCATCGCATGGATTCGTTTCCGAGATCACCTACGGTTCATGTAAAAATGTTCCTTTTAACTGGGTTTTCGTCTACTGCCTTTGGAAGTTATCTTTGAGCGAGAGTTTATGGGAGACATTGTAGGGAGATTGTGTCAGGGAGTTTGCCTGGTATCTGAATCTCTTAAGGACTCATGTTTTCCACAGGGAGAAGGTGTTGAAGAAAACAACAGCTTTGCCTGCGGTCACTTTCATAAGGCAACCATGTCAGGGACCAGCCACCTCCCTATAAATACATGCCTATACAGGCATAGACACGCATAAATGCAGTGAAATCTTAAAACAGCAGTGCTAGGGATTACCTAGCTAAAAGTAGCAAAGTCTGTAGTTAATAATTGTATTCCTGTAAGGGAGGGTTAAACACAGTTTATGTCAATCTTGAGTACCTATAGAGTATTGCATCCTTCATATCTCCGAAAAGTCTTTAGTATTTCAAATTTATAAAAGATTCACTGTACCGAGTCTTTCTGAATAAAACCAAGTGGCTGGAGGCATATCGTGTGGGCGGAGCTAAAAAGTAATGAGCGCTTGCAGCTATTGCTTTGAGAGCATCTGAAAGCGTACTTAGAAAACGTAAGAAAAAAAGTGGTCCTAAATAAACGATGGCAATCAATCAGATTCAGCCATACATTTATTATCCAGAATCAAATCCAGAGGCTGAAATTGAAGAGGAGAAGCAGCAACAACGAATATAGCAGGACGTCTCTATGTCGTAACGTTATGTACTGTAATATTTGCTTAGTGACTTGTGTAAATGACTAATTTCTACTTTCATTATATCGTCATAATTTTTTTATTTTCCCGTTTTTTTAAAGGTGTAGATTTGGAAAGTGCTCATCGCATGCTCCATTGATAAATTAACTATATGTGATCATGTTGTTTACTTCATGTGCACTTACGCGCCGATAGACAACCACAATACAAGACAGACATTTGAAGCAGTTTTACTCACCGCCTGCGGTTACAACGCATGACCATGAACCTTTACCGTTGGGACTGCTCCATCTTTAAGCATTAGACGATTAGCAAATCCAGAGCTGAACTGGGCCTTGTTTATAAAACAATCACCGCCGAAAACCGAACAGGGTTGTCTAAACACGCTTCTTTCGTTACATTGTTGATTTCGTGAAGTCCTGTAACCTGTGCAGCACATCGAAGGCAACGACTTCCATAAAGCTAACCAAAATGCATTGTTGGGCGTGGTGCTTTCGCTCTCTCGCTCTAATCGAAGTGTGCGCACACGCTCTTCCTGAAGAAGTGCCCGTACAAGGAAATTAAGCCCTTGTTGACCTTACATAGACTCATACTAAAAAAAAAAACATGCCGAAACTTGTGAGATACATTGCAAGTCCATGAGTATGCAAATGAGCCCTGCCTCCACAACTTTTACTCAAGTTACTGTAGTAAATGCTACAAAAAGGTATCTCTTTTTACAATGTTGGACACAATGGTAATTATGCCAATAATGTGTAGCTAATCTTACACAAACCATGTTCCCATTCGCGTCTCAGTCTGCCTTCTTAAAATCAGCATCCTTTGAAACGTTTTGAACATCAGTGGAGAAAGGCATAACATCATAACATACCTGATTCACCCGTTATATTGCTAAATGTAAAAATAATTCCATATCAACAGAAAATTATACCGGTATAGCTTCTCTTGAGACTCCCCTGCTAGTAATGATGATGTGCTAAAGCCTGCCCTCACGTTGAAGTGATTGTACAAGGTAGCTTGTGATGTCAGAAACACCAACGATTTCAAACCAAGTCTTTGGTTCACTGCAGTTTTAAGGTGAAAATATGCAGCAATGGTGCTGACTTTTGCTGAATTTGCACATGGTTTGTCTGAAAGCATATTCATAACAACACATAGAGAATTAAACAACATTAAAAACTTGATTTTCACCACAGGGGTCTTTAACTACATTTTACAGTAATAATCAAATGCATAATCCTTAAATAGCCAATTTCTGATTATATTTTATGGAATATGTCCTGTTCAAAGGCATTTCTGAAAGCATTTCTGTCCATGTTTTCTTTATCTTTTTTTCTTTTTTAAAGAGGGCCTATTGTGCTTTTTTACATTTTCAACTTTCTTTAGTGTGTAATGTTGCTGTTTGAGCATGAAAAAAGGAAAGCACAACGCCAACTCAAAGGAAGTTTTCTATATCAGTAAGAAATGTTTCTGAAGTTTCAAGTTTCAAACAACGACACCATTATCTGACCGGAGTTTCAGATCTCCCTGAAATGCCTAGATTGCATTCTTGAGTTTTCTTCTGGTAATGTACACGTCACAATATCCCTCATTTAAATAATTCCCAGCTAAGACAAACAAGGGCAAAGACTGGTTGCATAGGTGTGTGTTGAAACTCCTTGTTATGGTAAGGTGAGTTTCCACAACACACTGGTCCAGCCAACCAATCAGAGCATGTTGTGCTTTTCAGAAGGAGGGGCATCTTAGAGACAGCAACTAAACAGTTACTGACAGATTAGGAAAAGAGGTGCTGCAAATTTGTAATAATGTGTTGTTCTGAACATTAAACCATGAAAATATATTCTAGTAGACCCCAGAAAACAAAATTAAGGCATAATAGGTCCTTTTTAAAACATTTTGTAAATGTTACAGTTCGTCATTATTTCATTATAAGATTCTCCTTATACAGCTTCAATGTTAGCTAATTTCTGTTAGCAACTTGTTATTTACCTTGATTTTACAAAAGAGTAAGTAACCTGTATGTTAAAATATAAGGTTCATAACTTCCAAAGCTACAGTTTAAAAGTTTCTCAAAAACTGTAAAACACATTTCCCAGCCCTGCATGAATATCTACTTAATTTAATGTGGTGGACAGAGGCAGTATATTGTCATTTAAGACACAAATATTGCTACAAAAATAGTATCAATGTATTCATTCCTTATCTTTACATAACTGATATTTAACGCATCGTTAATGTGGATTAAAATGTGACACTACTAATAAAAAAATGTCTTATATTACATTTTATTTTAAGGTGTCCTTGTTATTATCTTTTTAAGTAATTAATATTAATTAAGTACATGTACTATAGGGGTAGGATTTCTTTGAGGGTTAGTTGCATGTAATTATGCATAATTTACTATTACAATGATAAATACATATAACGTGTAACAAGGACACTGTTAAATAAAGTGTTATCAAATATTTTTCTAGAAAAGAAATAATGAGATAAAAAAAATGAGATAGTCCATTATAATTTAAAGTAAGTATGTATACATTATGGTATATTAGTGTTATCCTGATATATAATGAGCATATTAGCCTAGAAATCTAGACGCACCCTAGCGGCAGCAAATCTAATCTGCCCGTGAGTGTCGTCTAGCAACTCTCAATACCCTTCTGAGCTGTAAACGCCAAACTCTTGCCGGGCCAATCACATCATGTATAGAGTCGGTGGGCGGGGCCATGACGACGGCCAAGTTGCGTTTGCGTGCTTCTAGTAAACACAGAAACTGGCGAATGGCGGCCTTTCGAATCAGCTTTGACCGTGACTCTGGAAGACTTGGAGTTAAGCTTTTCTCCGAGAAGAGAACAAAGAACACCACTGAAGTCATTCTTAAGAAGGGAAGATGTGTTCGTAGTTTAGCCGACCGGATACGGCGAATGTTTAATCTATCAACAAGCTCTGTTTCACCTTCGTTGCTCTGGTTGGTTGTAGCACTATCCTATCGCGTGCAGAGGGAGTTTGAAAGACAACCGTTTATCCCGCCCCTCGGATTGAGCCCTGCCAATGGTGAGTTTCCTGACCAAACATCTTGATGTGGGTCTGGCTTTTCAGGCTATGAGCATGTAATAAGCTAAGCAGCAATGAGATAAAAGTTGTTTCTTCGTGCTTTGAAACATGCGGTAACATGCTTATGTAATAAAATCTGAGCAGAGTGGTCACAGGAGACTTATTTGAGATGCATGTAAATTACAGGTAAGAGCAAGGTCTACTGACCACTTCTGATAGGATCACCTAAGAATGTTAATAGCAGGTGTAAACTGACTCATTGTGATGAATGGGAATGCTAACAAATACCTTTATCCAGGTATAGTACAGCTCCTTATCCATCAGTCGTCACAAGCCTAAAATGTATCTCACACATGGACATATAAAGGGTGATCTGGGGTGAATGCTAGTGGACTTTTGAGAGTTAGAACAGGGGGGGATTATGTGAAAACACTATTCCAAAACTTTTTGTTTTAAGCTTTAGGAATCGGTCATGGGAATTGGCTCAGACACCCTAGCAAATCAGCTGTCTTAAAGACATTTATAATGTCTCCAGTTACACCATTTCACATGTTTTCACCTCGACTTCACCAGTAACGGAGTATAATGGAACTGGTGGAGATGGGATCAGGTTTTCCACATTGGGCTTTTACCCAGAAAAGCAACAGCGGAAGGGAAAATAGAGAAATGGAGAGAGAGAAAGAGAGGGAGAGAGGCAGAATGGCGGCTCGGCCGGGCATAATTGGCAGTCTTTGTAGAGTGGGGCCCTTGATTTAATAGGCACGGCTGGTGACTGAGGCAGTGGAGTGCGAACGGTGCGGAAATGTGCTGGAGCCTGGAGCCCTCCGGCCCAACAATACCAACCCACCCCCTCTCGTTCCCTGTCTCTGAGGACGACTAACTCAGAGCTTGCCTGCCCGCACGCACACACACACACACACACACGTTCACCTCAGAGCATAAGAATCTACAAACTAGATTAAACACATGATTATTCAGTATATTCTAGTACGAACAAACATTACTCATACACTGCAGTAACTGCTCATTACATCAGTATGTTGCATACAGGTGATGCTGTATAATTCTACATCATAGATAGATAGATAGATAGATAGATAGATAGATAGATAGATAGATAGATAGATAGATAGATAGATAGATAGATAGAGAGATAGAGAGATAGGGAGATAGATAGATAGATAGATAGATAGATAGATAGATAGATAGATAGATAGATAGATAGATAGATAGATAGATAGATAGATAGATAGATAGATAGATAGATAGATAGATCGCTCCAGTGCATTGCAGACATGTTGTGTGACCAATCTCAGCTAACATGCTCTAGTTTCAGGGACGGCTCACAGTGTCAAATTTCAAGCGACGCCCAGCCTTGAAAATCAGAACCGACGCTCAGATTCTTTGACCAGATCTATACATGGATGTTTAGCTGTGAACGTCAATGTGTGTGTGTGTGTGTGTGTGTGTGTGTGTGTGTGTGTGTGTGTGTGTGTGTGTATCACATCATCAACGTTCCTCATCCAGGGCTCTCTTTGAGAGGGTGGGTCTGGGCGGCAGGTCTGTGATTAGTTCAGGCCAGGGGAGCGCTGGTATTGATTGGCAGGCTGGAGACACTGGGCTGCCTTCCACGCCGCTCTAATGAGAAGCCCTGACCTCCTCCAGTCAGCAAGGTCGCCAAACCCTACTGTAATTGCACTCTCTCTAATGGCGTCAGTCACGCATCCGCTCCAGCCTCGGTAATGACAATTACCATAATGCTGCTCCGCTCGCTAGGAGCCTCTCCATCAGGGCGCTAGCTTCGGAGGGGAAGCGAGATCTGGAACATTGACGCGCAGGACGAGGACACTTAGGTCTCTTTATGTGTTTCAAATAGCCTGTGCATGTGAGCATTTGTGCGTCAGAAAGATAAAGAGAGGAGGGTGTTGTAACCTCAAACACAAAATGGCCGCAGACCAATATGTCAATGAAGTGTGATTTTTACAGATCAATCAGCATTTGAATCGATGGCTAGTGACTTATCACACCTTGAGAATAAAATGTTAAAATACACACATATGTCCTCTTTGCAAAGATTGATGGGATGCGGTTGTCTCCACAAGTAGACTGTAAGGTTACTCATTGTTATTACCTGCACCAGCAAGGGAAACCAGTTTTACCAGCCAGGTTTGACTAGAAATCAGCCAACTAGACCAGTACCTGCCACCCTACAAATCCATGTCTGACCTGGTGTATTCAGTTGTGAATTCGAAAAACTTGCAAAACTATCCAAGATATATTTATAGGTTCTCCATCCGTACATTTTATTTACCTTCATTGCAATCAATGATTCACTGTCTGACTCCCCGTGTAACATAAACACACTCCCTAACCATTGATCCATGTGGCCCACAACAACATAGCTATGAAATATAAGCCAACGGTGAAAGCAGACTCTCAGGTTTGTGGTGGAGCAGAACTTTGGCCTGGACGCAGATGTGTGGAAAGGTGAAGAAAGGAGAGTAGAAACAGATGAGAGATAAGATCTTGCGAATATATCGGTTCTAAGCACCCTTAACAGTACTTACACAATCTCTCCCTCTTTCACACACACATACACATTATCACAAGGGAGGTAAGTTAGAGTTTGTGTTGTGATGCAAGAAGATTCAGGCAGCAGTCAATGCTTTCAGAGCTTTTACGGTGTGTTTGGCGAGAGAGAGAGAGAGAGAGAGAGAGAGAGAAAGAGAGAGAAAGAGAGAAAGAGAAAGAGAGAGACGGCAGAGAGGAGCAAACGAAGCTCCGGACGTCACAGATTTACTGCCGCGTCTCTAATTTGAGGCTGCCGACGTATTTAAGTGAGATGCTCATAAAGGAAAAACTAGTTTGTAAGAAAGAGGGCTGGACGCTAGCTAAATCAGCACGGGCACAAAGAGGCAGGCGTCTGAGAGCTATTGACCCCACATCGATCCGCAGCCTGTGCGCTGCTATTGACCAAACAGGGGAGAGACCAGGGGAGCCAGAACATACCGCACCCAACCAGAATGAAATAGAAAACAACCTCATACGTGCAAACGCTGGAGCACAGAGTCATGCTAACCTTGTATATGTGTGCAATAGAAGCTTTTCCTTTGTACGGAATGGGTTGCGTCCTTAGTCTTATTGGTTGGCGCTCAGAACCCGGTTTCTCTCTCGCTTTCTCTTTTGGCTGAATGAGAACACTTCCTTCCTGCTATCCTCCACTGATGCAGGTGACAGGAGCCCAGAGACCTGGCAGGACACGTACATACACACACGCAGGCCAGATGGTCCCAGACCCCGGTGACTGTCAAGGTGGGCCACGACCCAAAGCGAACAACCTCCCCGTTCCCATCTCCCCTGCTTCTAGGTCTCTCTTCTCTTCTTATCTCCTGTTTTCCTCTCTTTTCCACGCTATACCATATAGTCACAGGTGAGTCACGCGGTTGCCAAACTCTGTGTAAATGTCAATGGGGATTCATGGGGCGTCCTGATATAGAAAACCCCCGATGTTCTCTCTGTCCTCGGCGCTGCTTGATTCAAATCATTCTGGAAAGAAATCAAGTTGATTTTGTGCTTCCACCTCGCTTGAACACGCTGCTGTGTCGGTCACGTGGCTCTCGGAAATCAGCGGAAGGGTTCGTTTGTCGCCTGTGACAACAGGTGTAGAGTCGCAATCCCTGGGGGAACGGGAAGGATGTTAGATTGGTAATTGGTGAGCGGGGCGTTACGTGGAACTGCGGCAGCCGTCTGTAGATGCCTGAGAGGCAGAGAGAGAACGGACAGGGGAACGAGGCAACCAGAGAGGTGAGGGCTGCAAACGGAAAGACGGAAAACAGAGGGAGGGGTGCGGATAGTAAGAGCAAGAGGGGTGGGGGTCATTAAACTGGAAACCAGGAACCACACGGGAGGTAGAATTTTAAATGATTCCCCCACAGCAATACCAGCCTAGCGGTAGGGCCATCTTGCTCACCCTCTCTCTCTCTCTCGCTCTCTCTCCCATCTCTCGTTCTCTCGGAGATGCAATTAATTTGGATGGAGGCTGCCAAGAGCAGAGAGATAGAGCGTTGAGGGGTGCGCCCTCTCGCACTCTGCCTGCCTGCGGTCTCACTCTTGCAGAAGAGCACTTTTTTCCCTTCCATTACGGCTACCCGCCGTCCGTCTGCTTGTGCACGGCCTCCAATCCGACAACGCCATCCCAGCATCCCAACAGCTGCCGAGCTGCACCCGACAACCTAGCACTTATTTCGGAAAACAGGAAACGCATGTTCGAGACAGGCTGCTGTTGTTTGTTTGTTTGTTTTTAATTGCGTTGCTCACACTTTGCCGTCCTAAGAGACCTCCTAGCTTCCCATTCAGTATGAGTCATAGGTGCTTCTCGCTCCAAAGGCCGTGATGGTAAGAACTGAAGGCAAGGAAGGGTGAGAAAGAAAGAGAGAAAGAGTGAGCGAGGAGGAGGAAGAGAGAGAAGTGTCATGGTACACAAAGCACGTAGCATGTAAAAAGCAGGAGGGACTAGCGCTCAGGGCCAGAGCGTGCGTCGATACGAGGGAAATTGATCGTAATCAACAGCGCCTGCAGAGCGAGCGGCTGCCCGTCGAAACTCTTCCCCCTCTCCTCTCCTCTCCTCTGCTCTCCTCTATTTCTCCACCCTGCCTGCACCTACCTCCCCGCTCATCCCCTGCAAGTCCCTCCTGGAGCTTTCAAAGTCTATGTAAACAACACAGAACACATGAGTATGTTTTGTTATGTTAGTTGGATAATCCGCATAGCTATAAATGCCATAAAGGTTGCTTGTCATTAAAAACATATTATTAGAATGAATTTAAAATGTAATGAAAAACATACATTTTTGAGTGTTAGCACATTTCTGAAAAATAAATGTTATTTGTTGAAGACAAATTTTTAATTGAATTATCATTCATTTAATTAAGGATTACCTCCGTTCAAATTAATATTTGCCTATGCATGTTTGCTTATATGCATTTTAGAAAAACTAAACTATAATGGTCACTCCAAAGCAAGGCAAACGTTAAACAAGTGACATCATTTCCTGTCATGCCTTTGGTTTGTGCAGTCGGTGGAGAGCAGCTGAGACATCATGGCTCACACTGTGGCCGTGAATTTTGAAACCGTTCTGTGCATCAAAAACATAAGTTGCTAACAAATTGCAACATAACGACTTTAACAGTTGCCCGCTTAATTACATTTCATTTATCAAGCATAGAAACTCACATTCTTGTTGTGTGCAGTGGTGTTAACCAGTTATTTTTCAAGAATGCATTAACATAAATAAATGACTAAATTATATACATGTAAAAATAACATTCAAAACAAGTTTTGGCCACCTTCGGAGAACAATTCCTGTGCTCAAAAGCTGATGAAAGGCTGGCAATATATGAAGGAAGGAAGGCAACAAGGCATGTCTGAATCCTATGATCGTGTCACATCCTGTAGATACCTTCATTTGATCATATTTGAAGGCAGAATAGATGTGTCCATCGCTGCCTATAATATCTCATAATCGTGTGCGTTCGATTTTGTGATAGAGCTTTCTTTATTTTGCTATATTGCCTCTTTTCGTAAGGTACATTAATGAGTAAACTTTTCCTGCAAGGCATTGCCTAATGATGATTTAACAAGTGTTGTAGTACTCGAGACAAGTCTTGGTCTAAAAAACGGTCTTAAGACCATTTTTGGACGGTCTCGGTCAAGACCACGACTGCTGGGATATCACTAAATTGCCAGTGCATTACCTGATTTATTTATTAACATCATTAATGTGACTGGATGTAAAACGTACTGCTTCAGATGCAATCAAAAACTTATTTCTAATTTGATTTATTTATTATGCCGATTCAGAAATTAATTAGGGATTATGTCAAAAATGTCAGCATAAATGAATGCAAGTGCTCTCAAAATTAAGAATATTGTTGCAAAAAGCTCTTGTATAAGATCTGGATTTATAAATTTGAGCATGACTGCAAAAAATGTGTTTAACATTATCCTTATCATTATTTATGCATTCGTAATTTACCAATTCAGATGCATCTTCTGAGTCATCTCTGGATCGCAAAGATGAATTTTGTTGTTAATAATTAAATTGAATTTGGTAACAGCTCTATATAGTGTAATTATAATTATTATAAGTCATTTATTATAAGTTATAAGTAATTTCCTAAGTGGTAATGTGGATCTTGACTTGGTCTCGTCCTGCCTTGGTCTTGGTCTCAATCCCTCAAAGTCTTGGTCATGCCTTGGTATGCCGAGCATTAAAGTTGCTTCCAAGGAATTCGCTCGCATGACATGACCAAAGTATGAGAGCCTCTGCTGAGTAATTTTGCCCTCCAATGATACCTTTGTTTTAACACGCTCTAAGATTGTCTTGTTTGTAACCTTTGATGTCCATGGCATTTGCAGCATAAGCCTCCAGCACAGTTCGAAGGCGTCAATTTTCCTTCTATTCCCCTTCTCAAGTATCCGGCTTTTACTTCGTACATGAGGATTGGAAATTATTGGGGTGATTATTCCGGTCTTTGTTGTAATGGTAATGTCTTTCCTTTCCCAGATGTTCGCCATTCCTTGCATCACGTTTCGTCCCAGTGCAATTCTTCCGCTGATGTCTGGACTCGAGTCACCTCTGCGGACAATTTTGGATCCAAGGAAGAGGAAATCTTGCACTGACTCAATTTCTTCGTTGCCGATTGTAATATGGACTGTGCCGTTGCCTGCTGTTGTCATTAGCTTTGTTTACTTGATCTTAAAGTATAGCCCCATGCTCTCACTTCATCCTTGACTTTTTGGATAAGATTTTCCAGGTCCTGGAATTGCCTGAAAGGGCAACGAAAAAACTCCCTAAGCTTTCAGATGCAGCCGATGTCACACTAGATATTGACAGTCGTGACTCCTGCCCACTGAGTTGGCCTACAAATTAACGTCATAACCGAACACCTCCCTAGGATAAATATTGATTTTAAGTGTGACTTTAACAGAGGATTTTAAACTCACTTCAAATATTTTTAAGTTCTAATCTTATTGATTGGAGCATAAAAACATTCCACTCCTTCAAATGTATCCCAGCTGACAACTATCTCGGCTATATGTAGAGTTACTGACGCACAGACAGAGAGAGAGAGAGAGAGAGAGAGAGAGAGAGAGAGAGAGAGAGAGAGAGAGAGAGAGAGAGAGAGAGCGGCTGCGGTATTAGAAAAGGTGAAGGTCCAAGGCTTTTACGCTTCCGCTTGCTCACTCTCTCGCTCCCTCTTCCTCTTCCTCCACACACCATGGTATAATTTCTCATTTGAAGACGCTGGCATACCTGGCTGTGTGGCTGTGCTGTTAAAAGCACCGGCCCAATTATAGCATAACACCTAGCCTTACGGTTTCCATGGCTGCGCGATGTATCTGTCCCGCGGGACGCGGCGTGGAGGAACGAGCGTCTTATCAACCATCACCCTGGTAATAACACTCCCCCGAGCCTCCGCGCCTCAGCCAGGCCTTAACGAGAAGCCAGGGTGAAATCTCTCCTCCGCTTCAGCTCCAGCCATTGATTTGAGCTTAATCTGTTTCTGCGGGTGTGCTTGCGTGCGCTTGTGTGTACTTGTGTGTGGTTGTGTGAGTGTGTCGGGGGGTTGATGGTGGGAGAGTGTGAGCGCGTGAGAGGTACCATTTATTTAACTGAGATTCTCAAGTTGCATTTATCCGAGATTCTGTTAATGCAAGCTCTATGCTTGAGAAATGAAAAAAAAAACAGAGTTGGAAAGTGACAGGGAAAGAGAGAGAGGTCTCACTTTTTCCTTATTTATCTGCTATTGCAATTAAAAACAAACTGGCATCTATGTTCTGTACGAGTGCTTCTACAAAGTTAATTAGTGTGTAATGGATATATTTTAATTTGCAACTAACACTGATATGCAGAAACATCTTGTCTGCTTTTTTGGGATATGTCAACAGTTATACTACAACAATTAAAAAGGATGCAGCATAAATGTTATACAATCGTACAAATGTATATTTACTCTTAAAATATCCATGCATTTTTAGCATGATTGGCTATTATGTAAAAAGATAATGAAAATGAAATTAGCTCAATTGGCCATCGTATCATTAATATGAGGTAAACTAATTAGAAAAGGTCTGATTATAAATAGATAAATGATTTCACATATTTTAATGTTAATGAATAATAGTGGATGAATTGTCATGCAATGTTATTCACTGCAATGTTCTTCGTTTTCAAATCATGCTAGTATTCCTTACAGAGCAGTTGGGTAGAAATGTGTCAATCATATTTTATTGAAAATTCATACTCTACAGTGTCATGTGCCCTTATAGTATGTACATATATATATATATATATATATATATATATATATATATATATATATATATATATATATATATATATATATATATATATATACCATATGCACCCTAGGCAATACACAACTCATGCATGTACCGTAATAAAACAGTGCCTACCTGTCATTGTTTACGAGACAGGTACCTGTCTGAGGGGACATCTGTCAGCTCACCTAAGATGTGAACATATTCTGGTTCTGTGTTTCAAGGAGAAACTCTCCAATTTATAAAACAGCTGGCAGATATTGTGTGTTATGGTTAGGAGGGAGGTGTATTGTTATGTACAATGGTTAAGGTGGAGATATCCACAGCGTTGGTGACGTGTCTTCCTCCACTGCAGCAGCTCATCGGGTTTGCTCATTCACGCCTCACCCTCAGCCACAGGCCCTCAGGCGTTCTGCCTCCCACAGCGCTGGAGCCTCTCTTCCTCTCACTCTTCCACACCCTGAGGAGAAAAACCGGGGTAAGGTCGCTGCTGAGATCTGCACCCTAATTCGGTTACAGATGGCGAGTAAATGTTCAATCTAATAATCACAGTGGTCTGTGTCACTTTTGTGTTGGCTTCCACTTTTTGGATAATTTTTGGGTCAATAAGGGAGTTTTTCCTAAAATCTAATTGGCATCTGCCATTTTTAGAAAAGTGCTCTTCTGAATGCAAAAAGGGATTTTCTCTTTCAGCATTTGTCCTATTTTCTAATACAAATATCTTTATTTGATAAGCAAAATTATATTCTGTTATGGTTTTCCGGGGGGGGGGGGGGTTAGTTTAGTGAGTTTAATCTTAAAGGGATCATGAATTGAGAAATCAAATTTCCATTGAGCTTTTGACATATAAGAGACACACTCCAGCCCTACCCACTGATTTGTGCATGACACATATAGGTAACATACGGGACACTAACACTGGCTCGAGAAACTAAGTGATAAACATGCCTCTGAAGAAGGCAAAATGTTGTGCAGTGCCAGGTTGTAGAAAAACACAATAGCTGCATAACCTTCTGACGCTGTATTTGCAAAGAGAAATTATGCAGTGCCTTCTAAAATGGATCCGACAGGAACTGCGCAACACACTTATGTGAGTAAAAACGTTTTTAATGTCACTATTGCTTTGTTGGGGATTGTTTGATATGTATATATTATATACGTGATTTCTGACAGGTAATGATTCATGTACAGTCAGATGTTCTTTGTTTATTGCCGTTTATGTGTCATTAAATCAAGCCAGTGACTAATCATTCAACATCACAATGTTTCTCTCAGTAGGATGAAATAATCTGTTATTTAAACTGTGATTAAAATATACATAGAAAGTTATCCAAGAACGCTCCCTGTACAATCGCTAGCGCTGTCAATCACTTTCGGCAAAACTCCCAGTATAGTCAACGAATCTTTTATTTACATTGTGTTCGCACTGTTAGTTTTAATGAAAGCATCCATTGACAAATGACAAAATCTCTGCATTCTTGTGCTCAGCATGTCTGTGATCGGCTAATGCTCATCACTGCTACCTGTCTTGATCTTAATATAATGCCATACATCTAAATATAATGCTATAATCAACACTATAACATTGAGAACTGAAATAGGAAAAATGTGCTAAAAGTTTTCAAGAAAATTCCACATGTAATACTTAGCTATTTCATATGCAGGATACTAGCCAATCACAGCAGTGGGCGTTTACACTGAAGTCTCATAGCAGACACACCCCTTGTAACAGAGCTTTCAATCAGAGGGCTAAGAAGGGTACAAAAAAAAATTAAAAATTAAGTTACCAGGTTGCCTTCAAATTTGCCTTCAAATACAAAATTAAAATATATATATTAATAACAAATTCCAACAATACATTTAATTAATATATGAACTGCATTGTAATGTATTATAGAAGAAATTAACATATTTTGGTTTGGTTCAGTTAAGTTAATATACTTTCTTTTATCCCAGATTATAATATGCAGAGATAAGTAAACCATTTATATGTTTATTTCATTTTTTGGTGCTGCTGGTGATGCAGCAACTTTCACATTTGAGATAATATCTTAGATATATAGCACCTTCAGAAGTGTTAGAAAGCGTTGTGTACATGAAATTATCCAATTTACACTGGTGATCTTGGAATCAATTACCGATTATGCATTAGGCTTTGATATTCTGCCCGTTCTTGTTTGCCTGTATGTAGCGCTTAACGTCTCCAGCAAAGCAGTCCAGCAGGGTTATTGGGCTCTGCTGGCTGTCGCTGTTGTCTTGGCTCAGGCCGTCGTGAGGAAGCAAGCGTTGGGCTGGGGGAAGGGCACACGCGTGTTGGCCGTGAGGGTGAGCAGATCAGCGCAGTTGCATGTCTGTGTGGCGGTGATAAGATTCTAGGATTCTCCCACTGTGACAGGTCTGCTCGGCACCCTGACCTTCCACTCCACAGCAGCGTGATTAACCCTACCTCAATATCCACCAAAATGTCCAGTACTAGTTTACCCACCACAACCTCACTGACATATCATGAATGCCCACAATATGCTCGAAGAACCTTCCTAGAAGCCTCCAACCTTGCTGAAGCATCTACCGCTTCATGAGCAACCACATGCTCACCTTCAGCTCTATACTTCTACATGCACTGTAACACCACTGCAACATCCAATGATAACCTACTTTACCACCAATCGCAACCCAACTATCCAAACTATGAAACAAACAAATGGATGAAATTGCATGTTTCATACGGCGATTGTAGAACAGGAAGTACTGCCTATCATTAACAAGAGCAAATCACTTGCTAGAAGTGCAAAAACTAACCTCATTGGTTCTTGCTGAAGCTCAAACGTTTTACGTAACACATGAGAATGAATCTCATTGGTTATTGCTGAAGCTCAAAGGTGCTGTGTAACATGAGAATGAATCTCTTTGGTTCTTGCGGAAGCTCAAATGTTTTACGTAACACATGAGAATGAACCTCATTAGTTCTTGCGGAAGCTCAAACGTTTTATGTAACGTGAGAATGAACCTCATTGGTTCTTGCGGAAGCTCAAACCAGGCTTGTGCACAATTCAGAATTGAATTGAGAATGACTCCTAAAATTCAATTCAATTCTTGCTTTTGAATTTAATTTGAGTTGTTGTCAAAAACAGGATCTAGAATTACAATCTGAATTTGAATTAAAGCCAGCTAAATTGAAATTCAAGAAAAATTCAAAGAAATTCATATACATGTCCATCTTGCCATAGCAGCTCTGCGCCTGTTGAGAGAATCTTTGGTGTTGCAGGAAAGATCTTCAGAGCAGAACACTGCAGACTCAATGAGAAAACATTTGAGGAGCGATTGAGAATTAGATGCATATTAGTTGTTGTATGCACTAACAACTTAATTTTATTACTTTGAAATTAAAATAACATTGGAACAAAACTATCTAAAAAACATTGAGGGGTTAATTTATTTAAATGTATCATTATCTGTATTTTAGAACAAAATTATGCAGGGTTGAGGAGTGACACTATAAAAAATGAATCATGGGTCTTGTAATTTCCACAAAAAAAAAAATGAAGGTGATAATTAAAAATAGTGTGTGTTTTTTTCTTTTAAAAATTGTGGTTCGGTGTTGTACAGAAATAAAACCAAGAGATACACTTTCCTATTTTTTAAGGAAATGTTAGCAATTTTGAGGCTTAGAATTAGCTCAATTATGCAGTTTTATTTAGAGACACCATTGTTAGTTCCCAGCATGCTTTGCATATGGAGATTAATATTGAAATGAATTGTTGTTTAATGTGTTTTTGAGTGAAGGGAAACATCTGTTAATGTATAATGTTCATTTATGTTTGACATTTGAAAGTATTTCTGTTATGTTAAAGTTTTGACCGTGACCATTATGCAGAAGAGTAGAGCTTATGGTTAGGTTGTGATGTGAATAACTTATTATTATTATGAATGCAGTCCATTTACCAAGAATGTTGCTTTGTTTAATGAGCAATAACTTTGCTAATGCTAGTGCAATACCAAGTTTGTTTCTACTTCAATGTTAACCCTAATGTTGTCTTTACTTAATATTACTAGATTAGTCCAAAAACTCAAAAATATAAGTTAGTATAACTTATTAACCTACAAAATACATAAACTTAAGATTTCAAGTTGAATGAACTCAAAATCATAATTAATTCAAATAGCTCGCTCTGGTCTTGCTTTGATGTGATTGGCCATTCAAGGAGTTCTGTCTGGCAACAAGAACTGATTCACTGATTGAGGACATTTACAAAAGGCGGTCCTTTTCTGTTGCTGTTTCAAATTAAGATGTAGACTTTTTAATTGTGTGCAATCTTAAAATCGGTAAGTAAAAATTTGTAAGTTACTAAACATAATAATAATATGTGAACGAACTTATAACTAACCAGACTGACTTTATTTCTGTTTTAATGACAATAGTAACTAGTTTAACTAGTTTCGTTGGAAGTCACCATGATGGAGATAAGTGTTTGCTATAGTCGGGCTCTTGACCCTTGACTGTATAATATTATAATATAATGTTTCTCTGGCTGTTTTGTGAAACACATTTGAGTAGGAACACAAAAAGTCAAGAGAAAATATCATCAAGTGATGTTGTTTAATCATTGACGATGATAACATCATTTTGTATTGGCAGAATCGCTGATCTCATGCAGAGTCTAATGCTTTGGTTGTCAAAGCAGTTATTAATAGTTTTGAAATATAAATAAAAATATCCATGAAATTCTTTACTCTTGTGGTAATTGAATAATTTATGATTTTATTTTTTGTGCACAAAATGTTTCAATCTACGGCATTAGTTAGACATGCACATACATCAAGAATCCGTGTATGAATCTCTATAATGGTGACAATAAAAAAAATGTTTTTTTTAATTCGATGAACAGATCAACTCTGAACATAAAACAAGCTACAAAAACATCAGAACAAAAGAGCAAAAGTAAAAGCAAATAGTAGGAATCAAAGAAAAGGTGTCACAATTCAGATGTATAATTTATTCATGCTGCAATGCATGCTGAAGTTTTGATTGGTTGTACCCAGCATGGTGTACTGAACTTCTGGTGTACCCAGTTTGGTGAACTTAAATATACAAGTTTTGGGAGACTCCATTACTCAATTGAATTGAGGGAACGCCTTTACTCAAATCAATTGCGTTCAATCAACTTATTAAGGTTTTCAGTGTTGTGCCAGCATCAAACATACTATTAATTGAATAACAACTGAAAGTCAAATATAAACAGGTCATTTCCATTTACTCTTATATACATATATATATATATATATATATATATATATATATATATATATATATATATATATATATATATATATATATATATATATATATATATAAGAGTATATATATATATATATATATATATATATATATATATATATATATATATATATATATATATATATATATATAAGAGTATATATATATATATATATATATATAAGAGTATATATATATATATATATATATATATATATCATAAAAACTGCTTAAATATTATGTAATATTGTTACCATCATTTTTTTAAAGTATATCCTGTGTAATATTTTTACCGTATAGATGCGTGCAATGAAATTGTTTTATTAAATTACAAAATTAATGTAATTGTTGTATTACTGAGATAAATGTGTAATTCAGTTAATAATCATATTAAAAGGAAATTGCATTGATAAAGTAATCCAAACCACATTTATTATGGGTAACTTATAACATTAAGCAATTAAATTTGCAAAGTAACCTTCCTAACACTGAATGTATGTGAGACTCAGCACATTCGTTCTGCTGTGTGACTGTGGAATTTCTTTGAACTGTCATGAATTTAATTCTACTTCCTGTCATTCAAATTCAACTTCCTGTGGGGCGGAGTCAATTCAATTCACATTCCAATTCATGAGTTGAATGGAGGCCAATTCTGAAATTCTGAATTTTGTACAAGCCTGGCTCAAACATATTGCGTAACACATTCAATCAGTTCATCATAAAGTGATCGTGTCTATTCAGAAAATTTGGACTAAACCGCTTTATTCATATGGATTTGTTTTCTGTTCTCCTTATTCACTTTTTGTGGTAGTTGTGTAGGCTTAAAATGGAGGGACAGAAATCTCTCAGATTTAATTAAAATATCCTCATTTGTGTTTCGAAGATGAACAAAAGTCTTGGGGGTTTGGGATGGCATAAAAGTGAAAAAATGACAGAATTTTTATTTTTGGGTGAACTAACCCTTTAATTTGTAAAAGCATTGTCTATATTTTGTTCTAGAGCACATGTACATTTTAGCTGGATCAACCTGAAAAAATGTTTTTGTTTTTGTTTTGTTTTTTGCATTATTTGAGCTAGAGGCAACATTTATGCAGATGAAGCTATAGAAAAATAGAAAAGAACATGCCCCCCCAAGTTAACTGACTTGCCCCAAAGACTTTAGATATGCAAAGACAGTGCTCTCATATTACTAATGAATGGGGAAAAGTGCAATAAAGCGTAATATCTCCCACCTTCTAAATGGAAGAGCCATTTGCCGATTAGTTAAGTCATCTCGTCACTGCAGCTGCCGGTCGAAGCTCCGCTAGCTATGGAAACAGTCAGTGTTCTGAGACATGCACTTAGCTGGTCTAGCCTAAAAAATTAGCTTTTTTAACTCTATTTGAGCATAAGAAACGACATTAATGGGACGGTATTCAGGATTCCCCCTTTCAAGGAGGTAGTATTTGGTCTTGGACGTTCAAAATAGCTGCCCGGAGCCGTTGCAAATATGGGCGATGAGTTAACAGACTTTCTCTTGAAAGGGACTTTGATACTCAACACCACAAGGGACCAAGTTTGGCTTATTAGCTTCATCTCTTGGCTGTGCTGGTAGATGTCATAACTAAAAAAAAAAGAATCATAAACTAGCCTAAGCTTGTTTGCTGGTCTCTTTTTAGAGGTTTTGAGCACCTTTCAGCTGTTCTGGCTGAGACCAGCTTGATGACCTCTAAACCAGATTGACTCGCCAAGCCAGAATGCAATCTAAGACAAGTAAGACCCTTTTCTTTTTCGTTTTTAGTAGGACACACAATACAACAAAACATTCTACATTGACAGCTATTCAAAAGTAGCCATTTATTCTAGCTTTTTTCTTTCCTCTTTGTTAGTAACATTCAATTAATTATACTATACTAAAGGTTTCACCAGTGACCTTTTTTGGGGGGGACAAATTTGAACATGAAATGTGCTGAAACAAGGTTTAGTATTGAATTAATCGTTCAAAATGGCTCTGGATCCAAAAAAAAAAAGTTTGTGTAACTGAGTACATATGAAACATCCCAGACAGCAACATAGTGTTGGCCCAGATCCGGGCCACATCTGGTACATGTGAATTCAATACGTACCAGATGTGCACCAGATCTGGGACGACACTGTGTCGCTGTCTGGGATGTCCTCCTGAATGCATGTACTATACCTTCAAAGTACCGTGTACCTTTCAAATCATGTCAAATGCATAAATGTCAACTGCCATTGAAATGAATGGGAACGCTAACGGATGCTATAACTAGGATATATATATATATAGGTTATATAATGCTATAATTACACTGTAAAAAATTTCCCTGTAAAATAACAGTAAAGAGCTGGCAGCAGAGACGCCAGCAGTATACCGTTATTTTTACGGTATTCATATGTAAAATAATTTTACGGTAGTAGTCTGTAAACTAGAAAAACGGTATATTTCTGTATTTTTATAATTTACAGTAAAGAGCTGGCAGCAGAGACGCCAGCAGTATACCGTTATTTTTACGGTATTCATATGTAAAATAATTTTACGGTAGTAGTCTGTAAACTAGAAAAACGGTATATTTCTGTATTTTTATCATTTACAGTAAAGAGCTGGCAGCAGAGACGCCAGCAGTATACCGTTATTTTTACGGTATTCATATGTAAAATGACTTTACAGTAGTAGTCTGTAAACCAGAAATGCTGTATATGTCTGTAGTCACACTGTTAAATGATTTCACAGATTTCACACTCTAATACAGTAAACTGTGAGAATTAAAGTAACAACCTAAACAATATATTTTCAATATATAAATATATATTATAATTTTCAAATAATCACAGAAATATGTTGCATTTTTTAAAGAAGTTTTTTATTTTTTACTGTATTAGAAACACAATAAATTTAGCAGTTTCCTAAAATATCAGTCTTCGTTGCAATCAATATTAATTGCAATTAACTTCAGTATTCTCAGGGCTATAGGCAATTGCTTAAGATATGCATTATTGTGAATATTATGGAAAATAAGCAATAACTTCAAAATCAAATACCTTTATTCCAAAGAGCAATGTCAATTTTAGCATGAATACAAAAAATGGAAAAAAATAACATAAAACAAAATCCTGTTGGGCATTTCTACGAGATTTCTAGTAGCAAAAAGAGCCTAGTAGTATCTGTTTTAGACTATGGCAATAAACTTGAAGAGTTAGTTCACCCAGCCCATGATTTACTAACCTTCAAGTCAGTATATATGACATTCTTCTTTTAGATTCTTCTTTTTATTTCAAAATGCGTGCGTAACTGGTGTACAATGTCAGACGTAGTGTAAGCGTTTTGTACTGCGAGAGGCGCTACACTTTTTTCATAAGCTGAATAAGAACGGTGATTAGCCTGAAGCTAGATAATTTACTTTATAAAATTTTAAATATGGATATTTTTCTGACACAAACGCAATAATTCACTTCAGAAGGCCCTTTTTAATCCGCCGGAGCCGTGTGGAGCAGTTATATGATGTATATGTGCACTTTTATGGACTTAAAAAAACAGAACAACAATGCCGTTATAAAGCTTGGAAGAGCTAGGACATTTATTAATATAACTCTGACTGTATTCGTCTAAAAAAATAATGTCATATACACATAGGATGACTTGAGGGTAGGAAATCATGGGCTAATTTTCATTGTTGTGTGAACTAACCCTTTAAATTGCTCAGAGACTGCCCCTAACCCTTACCAAACATGAAGGGAAAAACCTAGTTAATTAAAACCTAGTTTAATTTAACACATAAGTTTGAAGACCTACAAAGTACAGTACAACATTTTGAGAGTAGGCATCAATAATATGCATCAATTAAAACATTTTAGGGTTTATTTCATTTCAGGTTACTCTTTAAATTGTCCTGTGAGGTAGGCTTGTATTTTTACCGCTTAAAGTAGTCATTTGAGGTAGCTTGTGTATTTACATCTTAGTTTATATGGATCCAGGAGAGATGTCCATCACTTTGGTAGCCGCTGTTCCTCTCTGCAGTATTATTCCAGTGTTGTCACTGTCAAACAACAACAAACAATCATAATAATAAATAAACTGTAAAATCACGAACGTACAGTATACACTCCAAGCTAATGCTTACAAAAGTTAATAATACCAGTTCTCTTGTGGTTTAATGTGGTAATGCCAGACTGTCAAAACAAAGAGAGCGAGATTAAAGAGCTCACCGGTTTATATCAAAGTTCCATTGAAAGTCAAGGAGATTCTTCAGTAGCATGGCGACGTCTCAAAAGACTTCTTCTGGACGATCATACCGTTCTTCTTGGAGACAACCTTGCCCCTTTTGGCCTTTGTCCCTTTCTCTGGATTTATACCAACAAAGCACCTGAAATCAAAATAGTCTAAGATCAGAGTGTTGCAACAACATGCTTTCAGTTAAATGCAATGAATTGTTTTGTTTTTTGTCTTTCTTCATTGCACAAATAGAGTGGACTTGAATGACATATAAAAGTGACATCAAATTAAATTATATTAAAGTCAAGTCGACTTTATTTCTATAGCGCTTTTTACGATGCAGATTATTTCAAAGCAGTTACACAGTGTTAAACATGAAAATAATGCAACAGAATTTGATTCGGCTGTACAGCCACTCTGGAGAAAAAAAGTGATGTCATCAGCTCATTTCAAATATCATATAGTGACAATGTGGGCAGATCAGTAATTTAGTTTATTATAGTTAATTTAGTTTAGTAATTACATTTATTTGGATATTTAGTTAAAAAAATTATATACATACATATATATTTTTAATTATTACAATTTAGTATATAAAGCCTGTATAGTCAAGCAAAATACCATGTGTGTGGCTTGAAATGTACAGTACTAATACCATTTTATGCGGAAAAAAATACAAACAAATTAATTTAATTGTATATATCCATATAATGATGACAAGTAATGAAGAGTTTTTACCTCTAAATGAATTCCAGAGTGCAGGGTCCCTCATCTTGAAACTGAAGGTTGAATGTAGTTGCAAATACAGCAGCAAGCCCCATTGCAAATGTTGGTGTGATGCCCTAAGAGATTACACGGTCCTCAGAGATGATTATCCGACCTTTAACTGGGACTTGCCCAGTTGCACCTGAAACTTCAAGTCAAAGCATACATATTACCTTGTGTAAATGATATACAATGTGTCTATCGATGAATCTAAATGAAATATACTAGGCAGTATCAGACTAGGACTTGCAGGAAGACTAAATTGTCTCAATGTCAGCTGAAGTAGCAGACACCTGTAGGGAAAAAATACATTATTCTTACCATGGTAAGATTTTTAAGAAGAACAATTATAAAAGGTCAATAATTAGTAAACACTAGGTGAGAGCAAACTACAGGCAAATGAGGTAGGCTAAGTACCTACAGTCAAACTGCTAAATAGATTTGGCAATCAAAAAATTATGGGTAGCAATTTTATTTTTTACAGATATTGGGGGAGTTCTACTGCAAATGTTACCAAATTTAAACAAAAAAAAAAACACCCAAAAGTAATATTGTTTTGGCTATTCAAATCTGAGCCTCACTGTTAAATGAAATGTTCAAATACCAAGCAAGATAAGCTCCTGAGCATCAGTTTGATATCAAAAATTATTTGCGAAATGAAAAAAATTTCAATTACCGTTTATTTTGTAGATCCAAGACCCGATAGAGGTTGATGAAGAACACTCGATGATATCCAACACGTCCTCTAAACTGTGTGTCCTCTTCTGGAAAATCTCCTATCCAAATAATGTTTCCTGAAGTCTCCCCAGGAGTTAATGGCAAATTATTTCTAGGTTTCATTAAAGAAAATTGTCCAAAAGCAGTAGCCTCGATTTGTTGTATCAAACTTCTGAACGTACTCCAAACTCCACAGTCAACACTCAGTTTCCAAAAAATACTGTCGTGTACTGTAATTTAAAACATTAGCATACTGTTTAGGGCCTCTTTCCTGTTCCTCCAAATTAAGCAGCCCACAATGCATTGCTAACTACAGTATTAAACTGTTTAACAAGAAAACGGCATTTTAGTGTTGAAAATTGGCTGTAAATTTACAGCAATTGCTTACAGTGTAGGGTCTAAACTTGGGACTAATAAAACCTTGTATAAATAGTGTTGCAGATAAAAAAAAAATCATACCTCTTTAATAGATATTTTCTTCTTTATTGTGAGTACATCCCTGTCGGTTGTTGATTGGATGGAGGCAAATCTGATCAATAGTCAATAGAGTGTAACAGAAGCACAGCAAATTGCTAAAAATCTTGCTATATGCTGTCAAAATACCTAAATATTTGTATATACATGTATAATTTGTAATAAACTTACAATGGGTTGTTACAGATATTATAATCAATGAATAGTTTTAGATATATTTTTTATATCAATTATGCAATGCTTCATAGTTCTTTCCCTCACCGTACACAGTCCTGTAACTTTTACTTTTTGTCAGAATTTCAAATACTTATTAGCTTCAAATAAAAGTTTGTAATGTTATAATTCACCTCGTAGCTGGTTGGTTTGGTTCGTGGCTTACAACACTTTAACAAACTCACTTTTTCTGCCTCATTTAGTATTTCATTTGCATCTATAAGACGGTTTATGCTAACATAAATGAATAACTTTACAAGCAACGTGTCCATATTGTTGGAATGCAATGTGGATAGCTGTAAAACACTTTTTCTCCCCAGAGTCTGATATGATGTGCTCAATTTTAGAAAAAGATGTGTCAATTCAGCACACGTAGATATGTATGTTTTTTTCCTAGATATATTGGCTGAAAAGTATGTTCTCTCTCTCAGGCATATATTTATATATATTCACACTGACCAAAAGACAAAAAACTATTTCTTCAGCCCAACACACAAACACAGTGCATTCACTAACAGGCACAGCCACACTACCACCCCTCTCTTGCTCTCTTTATCTACACCCCCCCCCCCATCCCCCCCCCCCCCCCATACACACCTCTCTCTCTCTTTCTCTCTTTCTTTTTCTCTCTCCCTCTGTGATGGCAGGACGGGCAGTGAGCTGTGCGGCTGGGAAGAGGCGAGGACGCCGCGGCGCACATTAATAATGCAGAGCCTCAGCTTCCTCCCAGCGCCGCGGCCATGGCACTGGCCCATCGCTGTCACCAGGGGGGAGCTGGGAACATTCTCTCTCTCTTTCGAGCTCTACTTCTTTCAGCCTCTCTCACATAAACACGCGCAGACATACACACTTTTACACAAACCCCACCAAACTGGGCCTCCACCCGAGACTGTGGCTCATTACAGATCCTGCTCTGATGACTGCACCACAGACCTGGGCTCATTACGGCACTGAGGACTCTATCCAGCTCTCCGGGCCTGCAGCTGGTACCTCCACCTCACTCCTACAGCTCCACGCTTCACTCTTGCATCCGCACAAACCACATGCTTTTACTTCCACCTGTCTTACGTAGTCGTAAATTGACACTATTTTGCTTTATTAGTTCATATTTGTGGTAGGCTAAAGGTGTTTCTTGTATGCGGGGGGCTAACGACGATTTAAATTTTTGCATTTATTCAGAGTTAATCATTACTTTTCAAAGTCTCATTACTCAGTGTGTCCCATAGGCATCGCTTGACCCTATTTAGGGGGGCTTCGGTCCGCCGTCTTTCATCTCAGTTCTCCCTTAAAATTAGCAATTAACTCGGCTCCTGCAGTAGCTATTTGAGGCTATTTAACTCCCCTTACCAGTTGTTAAAAAGTTTGCTACATTAAGTATTACACTTCCCTCTAGTCAGCAGTGGTCCTAGTCATAGGCAATATAGGGCCTATATATAATAAAAATGCAAATCAATAGTATTTATTTCGTTAAGCAAGATTTAAACTTTGTGCTTAAAGAAATAAATACTCCTCTTTGAATGCTTTATCAAATTATTCCTACAACCATAAGGTCAAATGTACTTTGTTAATATGAAGGTTTAATGGTTTTTCATCAGGCATAGATAATAAGTCATTTTATATATATCAGGTTTTCATCTTTGAAGGTTTATACCCATGTAAAAAATCAATTTGAACGAGGCAGCCGTCCGATGTATCCTTTTGTGTGGTGATCTGCAGCACAAAAAGCTCAAAAGGTATTTACGCCTTGGCAAAAAAGCCTTAACTCCCCATTTACCTTACTGCTGATTAGCTTTCACAGACTGTCGGTCAGAGACATTGGCTGAGTATCAATAATTCATTGTCTTTTAATTGTGTTTTTTACCTTTAAATGTCAGACTGTACGAAGGAATGCAAGTGATATTAAGATTAGTAGGCCAGAGATAAAACCAGCAGCACATTGTTCTTCAGACACTAAAAAAAGAAAAGAAATTGCAGCTTCGATTTTTTAAAGTACAATCAACTTGAATGTTTAAGTAATTTAAACTTAAATTACATTACGCTGACTTAAAAAAATTGTTGAATCTTGTATAACTTGATACATTGATTAACTTATTTTAATGAGTTAAAGCAATGCAAAAACATATTTGTTATAACTTATTAATCATATATTTTTTATAGTGTATCGTTATACTGCAAAGTGTTTCAGACATCACATAAAAGAAGATAAAGAAATCAAAGACTCTTGATAAAACACCTTTATCGCATCTCAAAATGACATAGTTTGTCCCATTGCTTTTTATTTTACTGTTCGAATGGAAAAGGGAACAACCTAGAGGATTCTGCGAACATTTCCATATTATCTCTTTTTTTTGTACGTTTGTTGCAATTTCTTAAAAAACATGCAAATAGACAGACGTCAGAGCTGTAGATTTTCGACACAAATACATGCATTTGTTTTTATTCACAAAACCAGCCCATAGTTCTAATCCAATACAAACATTGCTGCGTTTTTTTTAAAAGATGTAGCTACCGGCAATGTCATGAAAACAAAACAAAAGTTAAATCTTTCAGTGCGTTCGATTGAGCCGAGCAAGTGCTGTGGAGGACTCCGTAAAAATTCAGACTTGTACACTGAGAACAATAATGTGACGATCTGTAATATAGCGTAACATCACGAGGAGCGTGATTCAACGTGATATTACATGATGTGATATGATGTAATCTGACATAATATAACAAAAGGCTGCCAGTATACAGTAAAACAAAACGAAATATTTCAAATTTGGAGCATCCAGTAGTAGCAACGCTACAGAAACAGTGAAAATGTATCTTCCAATTACGTTGTCATCAGATTAGGGTTTTTGATGATGCATATTTGTTTTGGAATATTTTGGAATATTTCCTTTTCCCTTGAAAGACAAACATTGATCAGGTTTCGAAACTATAAATTGAAATAAAACTAAAAAAAATAAAGAAACAATCATAAAATACAGTTTTTCCAGTAAGAACAATGGTCCTAAATTACAATAGTGCTTGCCATTAGCCACTAATTTTAAAATATAGCCGTAAAATTTACATTCTCTACACAAGTACTGTATCTTTCCACACGTGAACAACATTAACACCAAACACAGAAATTTTGTTGATTGTCCACACTGAGTCCGGCATTTCTGTTTGTCAATGAACAGTTCCATGTCTAAGCCACAGAAAAAATCTGCTGGAAAAGGGACAAAAAGGTACCAAAATGGAAACATATAAAAGGGAATGAAAGTTGCCATAGATATTTTTATTTATGTTTAATTTTTGGTTCAAGGAATAAGTAGGTGCATCCATTACTCGTTTGATTCTTTTGTATTGTTGTTTTATTGTTCTGTATCTTGTGATGAAGTTTTTTTTTCTCATAGTTGTCTTGTATTTCTCTTTTTTTCACATAGTTTGTGTTTGTCAGCCAGTGTTGGTGTCCGAGATGATCCAAGCGAGAGTTGGCATTGCACTTGATGGCAGAGCTTTGGGTGGAGGTCAGAGGTCACAGTCCTACTGGAACCACCGAAACGCTGCGCCCGTCGGCAGCATCACCTTCTTAGAGAAAGAAAAAGAGAAATGGGGGGGAGGGAAGAGAAATGGGGTGCATTTAGTAGAGTGTGTTTTGAATTAAAAACATAGATATGTTAAAGGCCCTGTGAACAGAATTACCATTTTGTGGCTTTTAGGTCATGTGTTATTTTTGAAATCAACTATATGCTAGTGTGCAATATAGGCATTAAAACCAAAATCAAATACCTCTCTAATATATAGTATGCAAAAAACAGTATGCCAAAACAGTAATACCTTTGATAAACAGTAGGCAGGAAATCCCTAGATAACCTATTACTTCCACCAAGATTCTGAATTGTGAATTTGATGGACACTTTACTATCGCATGAGGCCATGGGAGAGGATTTATGAATGGAAGTGAAGCAATGCAACACAACTGCTGGTAGGTCATCATGAGACAGTGAAATTTGGATGTACTTCATCCACAATGTTGTTATTCATACTACCCTTATTCAGTAGCCTAGAAATCTAGACACACCCTAGCAGCAGCAAATCTAATCTGCCCGCGAGTGTCATCTAGCAACTCTCAATACCCTTCTGAGCTGTAAACGCCAAACTCTTGCCGGGCCAATCACATCGTGTATAGAGTCGGTGGGCGGGGCCATAATGACGACGGCCGAGTTGCGTTTGCGTGCTTCTAGTAAACACAGAAACTAGTGAACCGCGGTCTTTCGAATCAGCTTTGACCACGACTCTGGAAGACTTGGAGTTAAGCTTTTCTCCGAGAAGAGAACAAAGAACGGCACTGAAGTCATTCTTAAAAAGGGAAGATGTGTTCGGAGTTTTGCTGACCGGATACGGCGAATGTTTAATCAGTCAGCGAGCTCTGCTTCACCTTCGTTGCTCTGGTTGGTTGTATCGCTATCCTATCGCGTGCAGAGGGAGTTTGAAAGACAACCGTTTATCCCCCCTCTTGGATTGAGCCCTGTCTATGGTGAGTTTCCAGACCAAACATCTTGATATGGGTCTGGCTTTTCAGGCTACATATTCAGTTCAATTTATAATTGAACATTAGTCTGGGGAGTCTGCTCTGTGTTTTCAAGAGGTGTGATCAACAGGCGCTTTTCGAATAAATCTGTATGCAATTGGATAGTCCTTCAAGCAATCAGATCATAAGAGGCGTGATCAACAGGCAACGGCCCATCGTTTCTCTATCTGTCATCGTGTTAAACCCGCCAATAGCACGCCAGGTGGATAAGCCAGTCCTGCGATTGGTTCCCATAAATGTGTAATAGAAGCAGTTGTAATGAATGTACAGGTTTCCAGACTTGCAGGGCGAAATCAAATTGCAGGCAAATCAGGCTGGGTTTACCCAGTATACATATTCATACAAGTTTATTCTTTTTAACAGTTGTGAAGTAAATTCAAATGTAGTACCTACTCAGTACAGATGCATCATTAGTCTTTGTCGTTCAAGAAAATAGAACAAAAATATAGGGATATCCCGGACGAGCCCCCACTTTTGACCATTCTTGTGTAGGACTGCCCTATGTTATGTTATGTGCACATCATGGACACACATAGATAAGACAAGAACTAATTCTTGGACACATTGGTACACTCACACACAAAAACATATTAATGACTCATCCTACACTACACAGATTTTTGTCCAATCAAATGCTCTCTAGAACGAGAATGCCCCGCCTCCTAATACCACCTTCACCCGACTAGCATTTTGCAAATTGTGTCTCACAAGGTGAAATCGCATACTGAGAAAGTACGAACTCTGCGACTATTACAAAAGTCAGTATATATAGTATGAAAAGGTGTAGTATGAACCAAAACTGGATATACTAGATCCGCCATGTTGGCTTTGTCATGAAACTTACAGAGTCAGTTGTGCCTTTCACAAATCCTCTCGTCACCTCACGGAGAGTAAAGTGTCCATTTAATGCGCACTTCAGAATCTCACTGGAAGGTACTATTTGAGGAATACTACTAAATTCAGACATACTACTCTCTTCAAATACTGTTTTTCACCGAAGGAAGTATGCATATTCAGATTCAGGGAAGCCTAACTATAGGAGACATGGTCTTAATATTTCCTGTTTAAATTTCTTGATAGAAAATATGTCAACACAGGACAAGCGTTTGAAATCACCAAATGATCACAATTATGTTTAATTCAAAATTTCACTCTGCCAAATTTCAGTGCTATTCATTTTTTAGAAAGTAGTTCCATTTGAAAACACACTGACATTGGCTGTATCACATCCTTTTGCTCTCCTCTGCGGCCGTGTGATTCATCTAATTCCTTCTTCTCCCCCTTTCCTTCCCTGTTCTGTCTTTCCTGCCCCCTCCTCCTCTCCAGCCATGGGCCATGGCCCTGGCTCCACGTGAAACCCGATACGCCACATTCATTATTTAGTCACCACGCAGTCACGTCGAGCGCCCACCACACTGCTCTCGCTATGGCCTCTTTATATATCTCTCTCTCTGTATTCTTTCTGTGTTGCACGTCTGTCGGTTTGGCATCTGTAGCGGGACTCAGGTGGGCGCTGAGACCGGGCCAGCTGAGGAAAAGCAAGAAACCATGTGAGGCGACGTTGAGGTTGAAGGGGGCTGAAGCTCAGGCATTGCTGGAAAGACATAGTTCACCCCCCCACCACCCCCCAACAGTGCAACACTACTGCGGCACAGAATCTCACACGCTCGCCAGCAATAGTCCGAGCCATGGGCGGCAAACACATCCCCGCTCACATGATCACATGTGCACCAGCCTACACACTCACACTCAATATCATTCAAGTGTTTCTGAACGAGACAAACTAAGGCAGACAACGTTTGAACACTCGAACACGTAGAAATCTATGGGCCAGACTTGACATAATAAACCAGAGTGCTCCCGCGACAACAGCTGGGCAGATGTTAACTCTGAACACTTTAATGGTTTAGCACGTCCTACTATCATGTTGTAAATCAAGGACTCCGAAGTAATTTTCTTGGATGAGAAAACATATAGGAAGTCATTTTCTTTACTTTAGAGGGTGTGTGATCCTTATTTTCCTTACTTACTGTATGAAGACAGTAACTAATACAATAACCTCTTGGGGCTGAGTAAGAATACAGCATGTCACACACCAAAAGGGATGTTTATATTAACACTTTATATTAATTTTCTTTCACTACTATGTACTAACATTTATATTAGTAATAATTTGATACAATACACTTACTATGTACATATTTGTTTTTACATTGTACTTATATTTAAAAGATGTCTACATCTTTAATTACATCACTGTTGACCCTTTCCTTACCCCTAAACCCACCCTACCCATACCACTAAACCCTAAAGTCCCTAACTGTATCTGTATCCCACCTCACTAACAGCAGAACTGTTTCGCAAAACAACATGGACCCAATAAGTACATTGTAATTATGTTTTAATGTAAGTACATAGTAGTTAAAGACACCTAATATAAAGTGTGACCGAATTTTTCTTTGTGGAGAAGACAATTCCATAATGCATTGCAACAAGCTCAATGAAAAACGTATCTAACCCTGCATATCCACTTCTTTTAATGCAGTACATCTGACAAGCCCATAATTTAGTTATTCACACTTATACATAGGGCGAGAGTGGTGGGTTGAGAATTGGCTCTGGGATTGGGGCGTGGTAGGTCCTGGGGGGGTGGGGGTTGTGTGCTTGGGGGCCTGATGGCACGCAGGGCCTCCCCTCTGCTGCCCCACCATGGTATACCTTGTGCGGGGACCGGAGAGCACTGTGGCTTTGTATGGGTGCCCAGGCAGTCAAAAGTATAATACTAAAATGTTTAAACTTATTTGAGTGTCTTTATACTTTATACTTATTTGAGTGTCACAGCGAGGCAATGGCAGAATCTTAACATCACTGAGGCTTTCCGGGACACAAAATAGAGTTTGAAACATGGCAAAGCTGTTATGTCATCATTACTCCAGTCTTCAGTGTCACATGATCCTTCAGAAATCATTCTAATATGCTGATTTACTGCTCAAGAAAAAATTCTTATTATCAGTGTTGAAACACCTGTTTCATATTTTTCTGGAAACCATGATACATTTTTCTTTGTTGTTCTTTGATGAATAGAAAGTTGAAAATACCAGCGTTTATTTGAAATAAAAATCCCACGGATTAACATTATAGTTATTTTTAACTAATAAGAAATATATTGTTATATCGTATGTGTTGGATACAATTGTATCTGTTAATATTAATTACATTAGTTAACACGATCAAACAATGAACGATACTTCTTCAGCATTTATTTCATGTTAATCTCTACATTAACTAAAAAAAATCTGTTAACAGTAGTTAATCACATTAACAAAGGGTAATAAATATATTGCTCACTGTTAGTTCATACATTAAAGGCATAGTTCACCCAAATATAAAAACTCTGTCATCATTTACTCACCCTCAAGTTGTTCCAAACTTGAATGACTTTCTTTATTTTAACCCCAATGACTTCCATAGTGGGGGAAAAATACTATGGAAGTCAATTGGGTCCATCAACAATTTGGTTACCAACATTCTTCAAAATATCTTCTTTTGTGTTCAGCAGAAGTAAGAAATGTATACAGGTTTGGAACAACTTAAAGCAGAGTAAAGGACTGAATTTTCCTTTTTGGGTGATCTATTCCTACAAATGAGACCTCATTGTAGAGCCTTACCAAAAAAAAAAAAATCTCATACTTGCTCAAAAACAAAGTTGAGGCTAGCTTAATATTCTCTTTGTTTTATGTTGCATTTCCTGCTCCTGCTTAATTTCGACACCTAAAATTGAGTAAACACTGAAACAATGCAGCAACACCACTGCTGACCACATGTGAAATTCAAACACAACACTGTGGGTGTGTCTTGCACACGAGCCCCTGAGAATTCACTGGTTGTGACCTTTAGCTCTGACTACCCCACTAGAAGTGACCCCAACGCTCCAATCCTCTTTCAGAAGCCTAGCTCACAGACACCCGGCCCACAACCTTTAACCTCTTTGGCATGTGTTTCCAAGGTCATCATTCCTGCAAGGTGTCAACCAAAAGATCCACCAACTTAATCTGTCTATTGATTTTCCTATGAATAAGTTACCGGTCCAATCTGCTGAGGGTTCAGTTTCCACAGGTCAGTGATACACCGGCGCTGTATTACTGACCTGAGGGGACAAGAGAGCACAGTTTCAATGTTTCTGTTCAATAGCCTAAGCTAAAAATTGCTGATTGAAGGTTAAAGTAATATTTTTACTTCCATAGTTTATTTCACTCGAATATAAAATGTTTTTTTTTAATATACATACACAATTTAGTTGAATTTACAGCAAAAATAAGCAACAGCAAAAATATTCAGACCTAAACCAAAACCGTGATGTATTGTTAAATTTATCATACAGTGATATAAGATTTTGACCCTTTTTCAGAAATCCACAGATCTGTCCGTTGCTTTCCATGTCTTTATGTATGAACTGTATATGTAGCCCTGTGGTCATGTATACCTTTACTGTGTGAGTGAGTGTGTGAATGTGAAACACACACACACAAATGGTATTGCATAGACTTCTGTTGTTTTTATATAAAGCTGGTTATGAATACACACCCTAAAAATAACCCTAACTATATATATATATATATAGGTTTCTGAGCTTGAAAAACCAAACTCTGGTCAGGCCAATCACATCGTGTGAAGAGTCGGTGGGCGGGCTTAACATAATGACGCCAGAGTTGCGTGCTACTTGTAAACACAGAAACTGGCGAACGGCGGTCTTTCGAATCGGCTTTGGCCGCGACTCTGGAAGACTTGGAGTTAAGCTTTTCTCTGAGAAAATAACAAAGAACGGCACTGAAATCGTGAAGGAACGATGACTGTGTTCCGGGAGTTTTGCCGACTGGATACGGCGAAAATTAAATCTATCAACTAGTTCTACTTCATGTTGCTCTGGTTGGTTGTAGCTCTATCCTATCGCGTGCAGAGGGAGTTTGAAAGACAACCGTTTATCCCGCCCCTCGGATTGAGCCCTGTCTATGGTGAGTTTCCAGACCAAACATCTTGATGTGGGTCTGGCTTGTCAGGCTAGGGATTTTGCATAGACATAAGGATTTTTATACTGTACACAAACTTTATATTCTATTGCCTAACACTAACACTAACCCTACCCTAAACCTACCCATCACAGAAAACATTCTGCATTTTTACATTTTGAAAAAACATAATTTAGTATGATTTATTAGCTGTTTTCCTCTTGGGGACCAAAAAAGGTCCCCATAAGGACATTGTTTTCGGATATTGCCATCTTTGTAATAAGACTTTGTCCTCATAATGTAAGGTTTACCTAGAAAACACATGCACACACACACACACACACACACACACACACACTACTTGGCAATCAAAATGAAGTCATACTTCTGTTATTTTACTTAAATTAGTAAAAGTAACAATTGTGTTCGTATCAATTAAATCAATAAGTAGATTAATTTAGGTCAAAACTTTTAGGCTATTATGTCAGACTAACCCTAAAGCAAACTTTTTGTAATTATATAATAAATATATAAATAGACTATTTATCTTATTTTTATTCTTTTATTCTTTTTACTTTTATTCTTATTTTTATTTTGCCAATTTTTATCCACAAACTCAAACTATAAAAAATAAATCTTAAGTGGTTGCCGGTTTAAGCTGGTCTAGCTGGCGTTTGGCTGATTTAGCTGGTAAGTCAGTTGACTTCCATCCTGACCAACTAATGAGTGTGCAAAACCCCTCTGAAACCAGATAAAGACCAGTAAACCAGTTTAGTTTGGCTAAAGCTGTTTTTTCCCAACATGACAGGTTAAAAAAAACTCTTTAGAAGCTAACGGTCATATGCAGAAGATAAAGTTGAACAGTTTTATATATGTATTGAAACACACTGACAGAACTATAGAAGATATATTAAAACAAAATATTAAATGCAAGAACAATTCCGTATCCTCACAAACAAGCAAACCTATTTATGTGCATTAACAAAATAAAGGAACAAGCAGTCATGCAGACACACACAGCTCTGAGATTTTGGAGTGAACATGAACGCTGGTCCAGCGGGCGTCACGCTCCCAATTCTCCCGTGCTTCTTTTATTTCCATTCAGACGCAGGCTTCCTAAAATAATTCCCCACATCTCCAGTCAGTGAGGTGTGAGGTGGCAAAGGCCTTGACGGTCTGCACACTACCTCCCCCCTCACTCTCCCCTCTGTTTTTATGGCTCTCTCTGAGATGCCAGCAATGCACCGTGAAAGCTGCAAAACACCCAGTGCTGCAAGATCACTCCCTGTCTGTACCCTTAGACACACACACACACACACACACACACACACACACACACACACACAACATAACTTTACCATATACACACCAAAACAACACAACTGTCAAACCCAAACTTGAATACAGGTTCAAAGCCAGTGCAGGGGACAGTTAACCATACAAATATGAGCAGGATGGGCCAGAAGCTGGCTTCCCATGCTTAACGATAGGATTTTATGTTCTAATTAACAGCGATGAGATACTAAGCAATCTAAAAGACAAAACGTTACTGGTGAAACTGGTCAGAAGAAGCTTGCTGACTAAGGATAGATAGATAGATAGATAGATAGATAGATAGATAGATAGATAGATAGATAGATAGATAGATAGATAGATAGATAGATAGATAGATAGATAGATAGATAGATAGATAGATAGATAGATAGATAGATAGATAGATAGATAGATAGATAGATAGATAGATAGATAGATAGATAGATAGATAGATAGATAGATAGATAGATAGATAGATAGATAGATAGATAGATAGTGAATCTGGTCTACCTGCATGAAGCTGGTTGAAAAAAATTGTCTAGTTGGTTAAATATGTTATGAATGTTCTGATGTTTAGGATTTCATATTCTAATGAATGTGAGATTTTAAACAGATATTAAGCGGTAGAAACAGGAAAACATTACTGGTCTATTCCATCATCATGACAGACAGACTTCTTAGAATCCTATGGTCATTAATTAGATCATGTCCATTAGCATCTTAACTAACTTAAACAGCAAGAATAACTTGGTCAACCATCTTCATGCAGTTTAACCAGTTTGACATGAAGCTGGTTGAACAGAATGGTCTATAGTTGGTATAATTAGTAATGAATCCCATGCTGATGAATAGGATTTCATCATGTTCTAATTAATGGTAATGCAAGGTGTAAATGACAAAACCTTACTCGTGCAACTTTTTTAGCCTACAAGAAGCTTGCTGGGGGGCTTTGGGGGTGATGAGATGATAAGCAGTCTAAACAGCCAAACTTAACTTGTGCAACTTGTCTGCCTGCATGAAGCTTGTTGGTCATGTGGGTCTTGCTGGTTAAGTTAGTTAAGAATCTCATGCAGATAGATAGAATTCCATGTTAATGAATGTTAATGAGATGCTAAGCAGTCAGGAAAACATTACTTGTGTAACTGTTCTGCCTTCATGAAGAGGGTTGAACAAAGTATTCTTGTTGGTTAAATTAGTTATGCATCCCATGTTGATGGACAGGATTCTATGTTTTAATTAATGGTGATAAGATGCTTAGTGGTTTAAATGCCAAAACTTTACCGGTGAAACTGGCTGGCCTGCTTGAAACTGTTTAACCAAGTTAGTCTAGTCTGGTTAAGCTAAAACTCCCATACTAATAGACTGATTCTTCAATCTATTGTAATTAATGATAATGAAATAATAAGAGATTGAAACTGTAAAACATTACTGGTTAGCCTGCATGAAGCTAGTTTTGCTGGTTAAGTCAGTTAAGATGCTAATATGTCTACGAATTTAGAATGATGGGATTCGAAGCAGCCAAATTGGCAAAATTGTACAGGTGAAAGTCGGCATGAATGACGTAAATGACCAGGTAAATCTGCTAGCTAAGATAAGTTACCACAATATGTAATTTTTCGCCGCTAGAGTCGCTTATTCAAAACTAAGGCGTAGCTTGATGACGCCTCGGTTCCGCCGAGCCTTTATTATTCCGCATGCGACCGTTTTCGTTTTTTTCCTGTCATGCCTATGTGGGGTAACGCAGTGCTGTTTGATCATTTTAGATACATTATTTGTGTGTGTTGAAAGTTATGTTATAACACTACTCTGTGTGTTCGCTCGGCGGATACTATGAGACACTTGTTGCACACTGTAAGATAGATCGATGTTAGGCATGGGAAAACATTAAAATGAGATTTAAAAAAACGAGATTTAAACAATAAGACTAATTGTGTTGAGCTGTATAACAGTGATTCGTTTTCTGTCGATGAATGTCTCCAAAAAATTGCTCACCTGTCTAATAAACACATATTATATTAAAGCATCTTTGATGGTTTCTTCACTGTAAAAAAAATATCAGGTCTCCAAATGAACATTTTCAAGTAACTGATCACATCTACATTTTTCAGTTGGCCGAATTGAATTTCTGTTAATTAAATGGCATCAATCCACAGAATTTCAATTCGGCCAACTAAAAAATTTAGATGTGATCAGTCACTAGAAAATTTTCAATTGGAGACTTTTTTCTTTTCTTTTTTTTTACAGTGTACAAAATAAAAATCGATGGTCACACGGGTATGATGTCATTGATAGGCAACGCATGGACACAGGCCGTGTCCTGCTTATTTCTCTGGATGGAAACATTCTTGGAAACATTTAGGGTAATGTAAGTACACATGTCAAAAAAATATAAAACATGGTTCAAGTGGTTTTTGTATATTTTAATCCAAAAATCTTACATACTGTGCCTTTAAGGCTGATGGGGACACCAGCTCACCAGCATAAAACACTTATAAAAGTTGCATAAAATAGCATAAAAGTTGATGCTCAGCGTGCAATGCTGGTGTATTGGTGTAACTTACTTAACCAGCTACCAACTTGGTCTTAACTAGATTAATGCAGGTCAAGTTATTCTCATCAGAGCCAGCGTTGCTTTTGCTGTGTATGCAGATCTGTATTGCCATTTAAATAATAAAGTATAAATGATCTAAAAATAGTGCCAATACCATCAAAAGCATTACAATGACAAACTAAAATGCTGATCTTTTGATTTCTCACTATGTTTTGTAGCAGATGTGTGTACAGAAGTGTAGAGAAACTATACTTTATCAAGCAGGCAAAACTAGCCAAAAAGGTTCTACTGTAGATTATGTTTTATAGCCAACAGCAATCAACATCTAGTTATTTAATTTGTATTCACAAATTCACTTTTCAAAGAAGAAGCATGAATCAATACATCACTGTATTATGTATTATACAGTACAGTATGATGACCTGGTCTACAAAACATACACAATCAGACTTTAACAACCTCTTCTTTTTAGCAAACATGAAAACTAGATAAAAGGCTCTAACAAAGCAATAATCTGTGGCCAACAACACACAACATCTAGCAATTTAACTTGTATTCACAAATTCACTTTCAAAAAAGAAACATGAATCAATAAATTGTGCTCGATTTGGTTTCCACGGTACTGTTTCAACTCCGTCTAGTAGCAATAAAACAGCAGGTGTAGCACATCTCAGATGCTTAGCGCAAAACTATTCCCATCATGGTAGGCTCTCAAATTAACATCTATTTAAGAAACCATAAACCGGTAGCGTTTTATGTTTTAGACACATTTTATTCACAGGGGCTCCCTGAGACGGCATCAGACGTGACCTTGTGTGACTCCATACTGACTGGACAGCTGGGGGAGCAGACGTGGCGTGGAATTATCAGACCATTTTTAATGACTAAAACGTCAGAGACACAGCAACACCCTGCCGTTAGTATTCTTACGGGACGGTGTTTCAATGATGACTCTGTAATCAGCAAACAAAACAACCAAAAAATATTGATTTAAAGGTACATTTTATTTCTGTGGAAGACATCAAATGGACAAATCCAAAACCGCTTCCTATGAATATAGCAGACATCAATTAAAAGGAACCTTCAAACTAATTGAATCATTTGTCCCATTTTTTTACTAAAAAGAGCCTAATACATATTAGATGCAGGAACATCAAACATGACAACATGAAGAGAGACAAATTATAACTGGAGACACAAGTGAATAGATGCCTTCTACAAGGATACACGCCGAAGTCCAGTTATAGGCAATCAAATGTTTCAACAGATCAATTATAACTCTCCTCATAAAATATAAACTACTGATATATTTCAGAATGATTATGAACTTTTATATTAGAATTTCTTTATTTGTGGTAATCTCTTTTTGATTACATTAAAATGTAATTTGCAGGTGTAAGACCTGCAGACCAGCAAACTATCTTGGAACTAATAATAGCGGAAGACAACAGTTAGATATTGAAATATTAATATATTAATGTAAAGTTTTGTGATGCCCATTTCAGTTCTGTGATATCAGTCAAACGGGATATTCGTCAAAAACAATGTAGAAGGGAGCCAAAAATTAAAACTATGAAAAAAGTTACACTATAATCAAAATGTTTGAGTCAGTCTTTTTTTTTTTTTGATGCAAACTAATACTTTTATTCAGCAAGGACACAATAAGTTTATCAAAAGTGACAGTAAATACATTTATAATGTTACAAAAGATTTATATTTCAAATAAATTCTGTTCTTTTGAACTTTCGATTAATCAAAGAATCAAGAAAATGTATCATGGTTTCAGTATTAAGCAGCACAACTTATTTCCAAAAAAAGAGTGTCTCTTGAGCCCCAAATCAACATATTTGTATGATTTTTGAAGGGTCAGGTGACACTGAAGATTAGAGTAATGCTTAACCATCACAGGAATGACATTGTTTTCATCACAGGAAGCCCATGATTTACCCATAAGTCATCCTAAGTGTATATGAGATTCTTCTTTCAGAGGAATACAATCGGAATTATATTTAAAAAGTCTTGGATAATTTAAGCTTTAAAATGGCAGTAATTGTTTCTCTGTTTTTGACGTCCATAAAAAAATGCATCTATCCGTCAAATAACGTGCTCAACACGCCTCCAGGGGGTTAATAAAGGCCTTAGTTAATAAAGATGAATTAGTGAATTATCCCTTTAAGATACTACTTTTGATAAATGAAGCCTTGGTGGACATAAGAGACTAAATTTTAAAAGTGAAACATGAAACTTTAAAATGAGGTTCATTAAGTAAACATTAATTAATGCAATAGCTAACAAGAACTAACAATTTAAATAAGTGTTTATAGCATTTTTTAATCTAGGTTAATGTACATTTTTGAACATACACAAACGCTGATGAACAATAGTATAAATTAACATTGTTGAATATAAACTAGTGTAACTAATGAATGTTGTGAAATTGTTTATTGTTAGTTCATTATACCAAATGCAATAAATCATGTTAATAAATCGAACCAGTTGTAAAGTGTGCCCATTTTTCTTTGGAACAGCATGCACTGATCATTCACAATGAGACCAGGGAATGTGCATTAAGTAAATGGGGTTCATTTTAATTTTACGATGACTTCAAAATAAATAATCTGTCGAATTTATATGCCATAATTCAAACACTATTGAAATAACTCGGAATGACCTCAGCAAGAAGTTTGGAGGACCATCAGCCCCCACTGGTGAGGGAGAGTAGGGGGTGGGCTGTTCGTCACAGACACCTGGTGCTCCAGATGACAGCCCTGTAGCCAGATGGATTACGTCGTACATAAAAACACATACACAAATACGACCACACATCATGCCCACCGCTACATCTCTGAACATAAGAAACCACCTCGATACGATCCTTGATCCTAACAAAAGCCATATCACTCTGTAAAACCGGTCTAATGAACGCAGGGACGTATAAAAACGGCCATACCAGAGGGCGTCATGTCTCTGAGGAGTGTCCTAGTAGTGTCACAGAGGCATGATGTGGGAAGAGTGACGTGATGCCGCAGTGGGGGGCAGATTAGAACAAACCCCATGGTGCATGTCTGGCTGTATCTCCCTCCCCCACTACTGTCAGTGCCACCTGTCACCCCAAAGCCTCATCTCCCAGCCTAACCCTCAGCAGAGGCACTCTCAACATCACCACTGAGTACAAAGTTCACCCAGCAATGGATGTTATTATGCTTTCTGGCCACAAAACATTCCCTCTGTAACAAAACAAAAGCAACTAAAAGGTATTAATATAGCTCACAGAGTCTCAGTATCGTTTACCTCCAGTGCAGCAGACGGTTTCTTCTTGAGCTCCTCGCACTTGCGGAACTTGCAGATCTGGTGGCCCGTCTTGCGGTTCCGGCAACTGCTGCACTGCTCGCAGTTAATCCTGCGCCGGCAAGGTGGACACATCCCACAGCGTTTCCTTTTCTTCTTTCCGGAGCTAATGGCGGAGGCTAGCTCGCTTTGCACTGGGTACTCCGTCAAGCCGGCCATGTGCAGTGCGCTGTCAGCCAGGAAGACTCCGGCTGGCGTCATGATGAAGAGCCCCGGGTTGAAGGGGAAGCCACCACCCACGCCGTACGGGAAATCTGTGTGACCCCCAACAGCGTCTGCCACTGATGCTCCATCCAGGTCAACCGTCCCAACCTCGCCCCCGCCCACGCCCACTCCCATTCCCCCTGGCAGCAGCATGTGCTCCATGCCCGCCCGCTTTAGCAGCGCAGCTGCCTGGGCAAAGTGCAACAGGCCATTCTGTCCCTCCAACACCTGCTCCAGGGTCCGGTCCAGCTTGCTCGGCACCAAGGCCGAGGCGGAAGGCTGCTGCGGCTGCTGCTGGGCGGGCTGGGGCTTGGCCGCGTGACTCTTTGCCTGGCCGTTGTGTTTCAGTCCGTTGGCGGTCTGGGGGCACGCGGCGGTGTACTGCGAGAGGGTGCGAGACCTCTTCAGGCTCTTGCTGAGGGGCTCGCTGATGATGCCGCTCCGGTTGCGGCGTTCAATGACGGGGCTGTCCTCCCCGCAGTCCTGGTCCGTATCCTGGTCCTGGGCCTTGGGTGTCCGGCTGCCCTCCGGCTGCCTGCCAGACATGGTCCAGCCCCGGGGTGTGAGCGCGGGAGGGGGGGCGGGGTTGGGGAGGGGACGGGGGCTGCCGAGGGAGGAGCCAGGCAGTGCTCGAGATCCGCTCAGTACCCAGGTGAGGGTGGAGCCTCCCCGTAACGGGCGAAATGGCCGGCCAATGGCAGGCTGACCCCAATGCCCTCAGCTTTAGACTTCAGCCCTCATCCACATCTTTCCGCCGGCAACCTGTAAACTAAGACACAAAGACAGAAGGAGAGAAAAAAGGAAAGATGTTGAAAGCGTTCTGATGCTCAAAAGAGACCTTGACAACAAAAAAGCAGCGGCTGCGAACAGCAAGCGGCGATTTGGGCCTTTCTTTCGCATGGCTCCAACATTTTATTGAGTGCTGTACGGATGCCCCTACTGTGCCAGAGAAATCAATATGTACATTTATCTTTAAACGCTATGTAGAAGGAGTAAAAGCAAAAATAAGACAAGTGAACAGTTGCACAGCCAGAAGATGTGATAAAAAGCTACTTGAATAATAAAAAAAGCAAAAAACAAAACCATGAAATCATAGCTTTTAACACTCACTGTTAATGTAAAAGATGAGACGTGAGACAGCAGACAGTACAACATACTATACATAACCCATTACTTGTCTTTATCAGCATATGCATTATAGAAAATGAATAACATTAACTTTTGTGAGAATAAATCAATATGTCTTTGGCTCAAACGTCTACAAAGTTCTAATGAATAAAGTCAATAAGACAACTTTTAAAAGTTAATACTACAGGGTTACAGGGGTTAATACTACGTACTACTCATTTTGAAGGTCCGAGCACATGAATTAAGTACTCTGAAAGGTGCAGGCAAGGCATTATTGTCCCTCTAATCACACATATAGGTAGATGAAGATATAAAGTGGTCATACTACAAAACGGGTGCCATTAGTGTCACTAAATCATGACATCATTTATCTATTGTTAAATGACTTTAACAATGAAAAGCTGATGTCTTTTACTGTGCTAATTTAGATATTTCGCTTAACTGACCTAATCCAATCATTTTTTAGCATGACCCCACTTCTTGATGTATTTGCAAATGTCCATATTTTCGATACACCATCCCTACCCCCCCCCCCCCCCCCCCACACACACACACACACACACACACGTCTGGTTCACTATCTTTGTGGTGACTCTCCATTGACGTAATAGTTTTCTATCCCCCTACACTGCCCCTGCCCCTGAACCTACCCAATCACAGGAAATATTCTGCATTTTTACTTTCTCAAAAAAACTCATCCTGTATAATTTATAAGCCTTTTGAAAAGTGTACACAATGTAGGTGATCTCAGGTTTTACTATCCTTATGGAGACATTTGGTCCCCACAATGTAATATAAACAAGGGCATACACACACACACACACACACACACACACACACACACACACACACACACAAAAAAAAACAACAACAACAAAACTTTAAAGGACTTTTAAAGGACAATTGTTGTATCCAATTCTTAGCACTATAGCTGTGCCTGTTGGTATATTTTAGAGTAGGTGCCCATCTTAAAATATCAACAACAACACAAATTAGGAGTGGGTGGGGTATGTATTTACTTAAAATTTCGTATATATAATTTCTAATATAGTTTCATGACTTTGAGTGCAAAGCTTGTAATGTCAAAACAAAAAACAAAAAATGTTTTATATATAATTCCTAGAACTATATAAATCCTATAAATCCTCAGCCTTGTTACCTCCCTGATGGCCTAATTATATTCTAGAGTGTTTATCCCCGAATAATTCACATGTATTAGTGTAGTTTAAGATGGCTCAAAGTAATTTATTAACACTTAACTTCAAAAATCACATTATCAAACTTAAAAAGATGCTAATTTTGTAATGCAATCCAAAGAGACCTGTTGTCAATCACACTGTGAAATATGAAACATGACAGAATGTTGAACGTCCAGACACAGAACCCACGTCATGACAGAACACCCACCCCAAACACCAAAAACTCAACTCTTTTTTTTTATTGGCTGCCCCCTGTCCACAACAGCGACATCCACAAACACCCACACACACAACCCCACTGAGAAAAGCTGAGGAAATGGCCGGGCCAGTCCTTATAAGGGAAACAAAGGGACAGGGAGGGAGAGAGGAGAGGATGAGGGGTGGTGGAGGGGATCTACGCAGTGTGTGGAAATTGGAAGGCCAGAATTAGTGGGAGGTAAAGCTTCAAAGGCAGGAGCACAGCCCCCGCATTCTCCCCAGCTCAGGGGTCTGTGGCGCCAGCGGACCACAGCCAGCCTCTTTTTCTCTGTCGCTCTCTCTTTCCTCTCGTTCTCCTTCCCAAACCAGGGGCCACGCTGCACCAGGCAGCCTTACCTCACGCCTGCCAAACCTTCCCCGCCGCACACATCTCTTGCTGGGACTGTGGAAGCACCCGACCTTCACGTCCCAAAAGCACTGAAATTACATAGCAGCGTTTTTATTCAGTATTAGCAGCAATGACTCACTTCCCATCCAAAGCTAAGGAGAAAAACTTGTGTCTAACGGACCATGCTAGCTTGCGATGGACAGCCCGTGGTTTCTTTTATCCTGGCTTGGAATGGCAATATGGCACATCTCAAATCCGTTCCACTCTTACGGATGCTGCACCAAGCCAACAGTTGGCCACACACCACCACACCCCAAGTGTTAGTGTGCAGTGTGCAGCGTTCAGCAGTCCGTCCCCATGATATAAACTCCTATCTGTTATTGTTTTGTTTCAATGTTATGTGATCCAATCCCAGACCAGTGTATACTACCATTCAAAAGTTTTATAGTAAAATCTAATATAATAAAAAACTTTTCAAATAAATTCTGATTTTTTTAGACATTCTATACATGCTGAATGTGATTCAATGATCACAGTTTCCACAAAAATATTAAGCAGCACAACTGTTTTTAACATTGATAATAATAAGAAATGGTTATTCAGAACAACCAAATCAGCATACAAGAATGGTTTCTGAAGAATCTGGATTTGTTTTACTGCTAAAAAGTGCATATTAGTACCTTAGAGTACTAATATGAACTTTTTTGTACAGAGACCAATTATTTGTCTCAATTGTATAAAGACCAAGATCAAAATTAACAATTTGACACCTTTTTCTATACAAAGATATATATATATATATATATATATATATATATATATATATATATATATATATATATATATATATATATATATATATATATATATATATATATATATATATATATATATTTTCAAAAGTTTTTACAATATTTTTTATCAAATAAACGCATCCCTGGTGAGTCCATAAGGTATTGTTCAAAAACATTCAAACATCTGGTCCAACTTTATTTTAAGTGGCCTTAACTACTATGTACTTACATCAAAAAATAAGTTCAATGTATTTATTGTGTTCATATTGTTTTGCAAAAAACTTCTGCTGATATTGAGGTAGAATACGGATAACGTTAGTGACAGATGTGGTGGTGTGGGTATGTTAGGTGTAAGGGAAGTGTCCACAGTTTAATTATAAATGTAGCAGAAATGAATTACACACAATTACATGCAGGTCATTTTTAAAATGTAAGTACAACATAAAAACAAAATATGTGTATGTACACAATGAATGCATTGTATCAAATGATTCATTTAAATGTAAGTACATAATTACATAAGGCCACCTGGGTCCAAACATCTTACTGAGCCCATGTTCTGATAAAGTCTTGTTTAGAATGACAACGTGTGAGAAAGGCAGTGCGGCCAGTCAGATGAGGTAAGAAAAAGGCCAGGGACAGGTGGCTCAATGTTAGCACTACTTGCTTAATTACTGTTCCCAAAGTAACCATTAGGGTGATGGAAATGGGCCCACAAAATGCCTTAGCAAATAAGCCCACTGGACATAAATTAATCGATTTGCTTCCTCCTGTTTTGAGAAGTTTTTTTCCGTTAGGAGTAAATCCAGTCACACAGCTTCCCAGTGTGCCGGATGCTATTGGCGGTAATATGCTACCATTGATCTCACAGCAAATAAAATGCAAACACAGTGTGTGATAGTTACTAAGCATTGTCAGTTCTCTGTAGTTTGTTGTCTTGTGCATCCCCCTCCCCCATCTACTCCTGTAACATATGACCTGTGGTTGCTGAGGTCTCGTAAAAGCTCAAATAAGTGAATTTGTCTCCACATCGGTTCCTGTCAATCATTGTAACCCCACCAGGTCCACCTTTAAGTTGAACTATCTTCCATCTTCTCAGCACAGTATTCAGAGAGGACTCGTATCAAATCATCAATCTTCTGACCCTCTGATTTTATCAACTCATCTACAAATGTGTAACTCCCACATTCTGTCAAACGCCAGCACTTCACGCTCTTCCAACATTTTTGTCTAATTCAGTCACAGATTTTTCAAATTAAGTGAAATGATTGTCATTGCAACATTTCCTTCATTCCTCAGTCACAGTATATTTTTTTCTGCCACATAGCTTAGCTAGTGGAACAGCAATTATATTTCAATGACCAGAATGCATCCATAGTAAAGACTTAACATAATCAGCAATTTGTCTGTCCATATCTGAACTCAAAACTGCTGTGTGATTTGATGTGACACGCCAGAACATATTTCATGTTTAACTTTCAGCCATGAAGCTTCATTTTGGTCAAATTATATTTCACAATAGGTGATGTTGCTCAATTTAATGTCACATGAATAAATAGGGATGCACAATGTGTGAATTTTATCTGACAGCAATAACAGATATTTATATTCTGAAGCTGATTATATATCAGTTTATCTTTTGTGAGACTGGATACATAAAAATGCTCAACTTAAAAGTCCAGATGTCTATGACAAAACTTCACATACAAAACTGCTTTTCATTTTAAAAATAGTGCAACTGCAGAAAGCAATCTTTCTTATCCTACAATCATTTTACAAACAAAGAAAATAAACTATATATATATATATATAAACTTGTTATTGCGGGTAAAGTCAGAATTCATACTTTTTTCTCACAATTCTGACTTCAATATCAGAATTGATCAGCGCCACGGAAGGCTGATTGAATATCGTGCATATGGCACACTTAATTTTAAGCACTTCAGGATTTGGTCATCTGATCTGACCAGTAGACATACATGTCACATTCTTTAACGGTTTGCCTGGAAACACAGATTGTCAGTGCAACCAAACCCCCTCATGGAAGAAGGACACCGCCCTGTGACAATGAGCGCTTATCGGGATCAACTGGTTTTCAAAAGTAATGGGTCCTGCACACTGTGCGATTTTTCAAAATCCTTTGCGAATGTCCCTTGTCAGACTGTACGAACATGATCGCCATGTCACACTGTAAGATCTCAGTTGACATTAATGTCAGACTGCACGTTAGTGAAGGCGCACCAAAAACGGACGCGCGCAATAAAACTCACCCGGAGTTCATATCATCAATGAATGAGGCGTTCGGTGATGGTGAGCTGCATTACACGCGGGACTGAAATGCTGGCTACAAAGAAATCTCTAGCTCTCGTTTTGGTCATAGTTTGTCTTAAACTGAGATATTTGACTGTCGTCGTAGGAGAAGTCACACTGCAGGATTCTGTGCCAAATCTTCTGACACTGCCAGAATTTCGTCTGAGGTAAAATTTGATCGCAGCGCTCATTAATCGGCTGCCGGTGAACATGTCAAACTAACGACCAAAGACGTCAGATTTTAGCCTAGGATCTGAGGAATCTTTTAGGATTTGCTAAATTTGTCCCAGACGGCCAAATCGTGGCCAAATTCGCACAGTGTGCACCCGGCTTAAGTTCACAGTATAGACTCTTTAAAATACATCCAAGAGTTTTACACACCGGTCGGTTTGCATTAATGCTAAATGTTTTCAAAATGAAATGTCAGTCAGATGGCCTCTGGGTGGTCCTTGGCCAGTGAAAGCTGCCATGGATTCCAGACCTTCTGCCATCAGTCTGAAGGTCTGGCTATGCGAGACTACCTTTTTTATTTTTTACTCAAGTGACGGAAACAAGCTTCCATAAGCATCTTCTGAAAGAGTATCCAGTAACTCCAGATCAAAACACAGGGGAAAAACAAGCAGACACAAGCAATAACACAGCAAGCAGATGCATATGTAAAACAACGCAATTATCAACATTAAACAGCATATAAAACTGCCTAATGTCTACCCAGGACGAGGTATTGTGCAAGCTATTTGTGCAAGCATTGATGGACATAATCTACTCCATCTATGTTTTGATCATCGTTCTGAATCCGATCTGGATGTAGTCTTTGAAAAAATGTTAGCTTTTTTTTATAAAACATACCCATTTTTAAGTGGTAATAAAAAAAGAATGCATTAAGCTAGAATCAAACTTTTTTTGTTATTGTTGTTTAAAAGAAGAGGCTATGTCTTCCCCCCCCCCCACCCTTTCCCCTCCCTTATGATTTATTGAATGCTCAGATATTCATACAACTAAATATTCTGGGGGCCATGAAAATGTTTTAAAAATGCTGACGGTGGCTGGCAACGTTAAAAAAAAGAAAAGAAAAAGAAGAAGAAGAAGAAGAAGAAGAAGAAGAAGGAGGAGGCTGATGGGGGTTAAGAAACATGAATTATTATTTATGGAGCAGAATATTAGGTGAGACATGTTCTTTTGGTCCAAGGTAGAAGCCAATCAAATTACAAATTCATGAGGTCATGAAAATATTTGTCCTTTTTTTAGGCTTTAAATAAACATCCATGCTAAAAAAAAATGGAGCAGATGACTCAAGGTACAGCAGTACGCTGACGCAGATGTTGTGCAGTTCAGACTCAGCTGAGGGGTTGAAAACTTTTAATGTAGCTGATTGTGTGCTACGGTTTGAGAGGTGCGCGCCGTACCTCGGGCCACACGCTGCACTCTTTTCTTTGCGGCAGCACAATGCCTCACTCACCGCTGTAAAGACAGCAAGCCAGAGCCCAACGCAATTAACCTAGCCCTATTCAAAAGCATGGTTATGAATGATTCTAATGCTTTGTATTCATTCAAATAGAGCTTGTGTAATCAGACCCTTAACCATGTAATCACCAGCTCAGTAGAGGAAACATAATGACCCATTTATAGATAATATGGAATGTCAAAAGCTCCAAAATATTAGAGAAAAAGCCATGAAGTCAGATGAGTCAATAAATAAACCAACTGAAAGAATAATCAGACTGGGAACAAACGGTCGTACACATGACCGTCATTCACTGGCAAGTTCATTCTGATCTCATCTGTCATATGGTCAAAATCAGTTCAGCTGGTTAATCATTCATTGGTTGCTTCTGTCAGCAACACGAAATGCGGACATAAATGTAATAAGCACATTTTAGTTCCATCCTTAAACTGAGAATATGAGATGGCCGAAATACAGTTTGATCAATTCAGCTCTCCAGTGTTTTAGAGCGCCTCTTTACTCTTCATAATCAATAATGTTTGAATGGTTAGCGGTGACAAAGGACACAACGGGGCTGTGCTGTAACGGCAATCAGCATTACCTCAAATGATCTAAAAACAGAAACGAAACCATTGAGAGGTGAGGATGGAATATAAAAAGCTCTTTTCTAAAGCTGTCATTAGGTTACATAAACTACAATGCTATTTTGTTTCAAGTCCAATGTGTCACAAATGTAAGATATTAGCCTTTGAGGATATTATTCTTTGATCAAAGGGAAAGAATGAGCAACGACCTTGCTGAATTGGACTGACAAGAGAGGATTCGTTTTCAAACAGAGGTTGAGAGGTCAAGAAACTTACAGCTGAACAGGAAAAAGGCGACACCGACCAGACAGAGTGGAAAAGCACGCAAAGTTGAGAGAAATAGACATTGTTGCTGTTTTTGTGACAGCTAGCGTCGCTGCTAGCAAACAGCATTATTAGTGGTTGTAGTGTAAATCTACTGTATAACTAAGCACTAACTAAGCCACTTTTGGACACTCTACGTGACTAGCAAGTCATCAGTGTTGTTATTGGTGTAATGATACTGGATATGATCAATTCCTGCAGATGCTAATACTTTCGGAGCTCATACTGTTAAAGTGTGTGCTAATGTGCTAATATCATAGACCGTAAAAAAATATGGACGACTCGACATCATCCGTTTCCGCTTAGCAGATTTGAAGCTTTCAGGCGGGGGTGCACGGCGCTGACATCTTGGGACCGAGTCTGCGCAGTAGCGATTTCGGGACCGGAGTTGCGCAGTAGAGCGCAGGAAGTAGAGCAGGAAGTACAGTCGCGATATCAAAAGCCCGCCCACACTCTCGCGGATGCAGAACAATTAATTATGTTGGTGTGAAATAAACAGTTATGGAAATGTAGAAATTAAAGCTAAAGCTCCAATCTGCTCCCAAAAATTTCGAAAAAAGTCCGTTAGTGCCTCAGTGACAACTTCACTCAGAGAAGACGTCAGTCTCAGCTGTCAATCATGACGTCACACCCCCGTTTTTATAGCATCAAATAACTAACTCAAAGTAAACTTATTTTTAAAACGAACACCTGAAATGAAATCATCGTGATGATAATTGCCTTCAGTGACATAAACTAACTTTGGGGAACATTTTTTGAAGTGAAATTTTATTATTTAGTTTGCCTTGCGTCCATTAGAAAACACAGAGCGGCGGCTATACTGGGACCGGTCACCGGGGGGCGATCGAGGCGTGAAAGCTTCAGTAAATGAGAGGGAGACTGCAGGCTTGGCTAATATCATGATCAATTGAAGCGATTTGTCGGACAACAATGACACAATCTCTTCCTCTGTTACTGTGCTTGCAGTCAAAAGGACACTAATATTAATTGCTCAAATATTAAGATGCCAAAGGTAAAAAGTGTTCAAAATAAATCAGATGATATTGCTTTGGAAAACTGCAATACCCTCAGTGTCAAAAAGCATAAACGTAGCTACACATAAATTCAGCAGAATGTACTAAGCACATGATAATAGCTACATAAAGATGTGTCTGGAGAATTTTATGACTTATATCGCTACATTAAAAGGAAGGAAGTCCAGTAATGGCTAATTACACCCAAACAGCAACTTGAGAAGATGGTTTGGAAATTTTAAACTTTGCTTCCTGAAATTCCTTAAAGTCTTTAAATCACAGACATAGTTTCTCCTCAAATTTCCATTTGCCATGTTTAGAAATGATTGTATGTGACAGTTGCAGTGCGGAAGAAACATTCAGTATGTCTCCACAGCAGACTATTTAAACATTCATGTTAACTGACAAAATGTATTAATTTATGCATTTAGGTTTTAAGGCCTCTAATGGTATGTCATGTGAAGATGTTTGCGAGGAGAACTCGTGCCTCTTCCCTTAGGGACAAACACGCGACTAATTGATCCTCCCCCCATTGAAAACCAAACCTACAATCCTACAGTGAACAAGAGTTTTGTATTTTAAATAGATGCTTCGATACTAAATTTCTCCACCAATACGATAACCAATTATTATCTGCCGATACAGATCTGCTGTTTTTTAAGGAAAAAAAAATATCTCTCTAAAAAGTCTCTCTCATTTGGTACATTAATATTAAAGGTTTAAATGTACAACAGAGCTAATATATTCAACTGGTATTTATTTTCAGGAAAAAAAAATAACATTCAAAAACTTAAATGATTGAATGCTTGTATGGGGTGGGGTAGTTTTCATAAAATGTTTCTCATCAAAAGTAACAAAGAACAAAGCGCATTCCGATTATTCGACGTAAAGTACATTACAAATAATTTTTAGTGTAAAAGAAACTGCAGACCTGGCAACCCTGGCTTGAACTACAGGTGATTCAGGGTCAATTAGAGATTGCTTTTATATTGCCTTTTTTTAAATGTGGATCCATTATTGTCTTGTAAACTTGCCCTAAATTCAACACAACACACATTTTCTTCACATACAGTATGAGTTGCAGTCTGACACATTTTCCACATCCTTTTGATTCTCAGGATATCATCGGCCCTGACCATCGGCTATTTTTAAACATTATATAAATCACACATTTCTTCTGTAATTTATATTTTGTATTGTAATAATTTCATAGTTAATCTCCAAATTAAATTAGAAACTAATTAAAGGCAGGATATTTTAAATATTTGTTGTAATGGTATCTTTTTATGAATGAAGGCCAGTATCACTGACACTAATGTCTCAGATAAAAAAAAAAAAAAAAAAAGAAAAAACATTAATTATAGCCATTCAACATTACAGTATAGTTGAAAGCTATCAATTTCAACATTTATTAGACTTTACAAAAATAACAACTTTTAATGTAAGTGAACTTAAAACAATCTTCACATAAACCTATTATAATAAATGTCATATTTACTAGTGGCCTTCCTGTCTAACAGGCTGTAAATATACAGAAATTCTGTGTATTGAAGTTAATCAATAACTTTACAGTCTTAACTGTATATATTATAAATGAAATATAGATTGATCTGTATTAAAGCCACAATTTTCTCTGTTACCTTTGTTCTTTGATTAACTTAAAAGACAGACATCGCAGCAGCGGGTTTATTAGGCTGCTGTCCCTTTAAGATCTGCGCGGATTGGACGAGCTTTTGATTTTCTCACAGCTCTTTAAGTTAATTTAAGACATCATTTAAGACTGCTCTTAAAAGAATACTCGTCAAAATGGGCATTCAAATGTGAAAAGAACACTTCTGGCGCGCATCTTTCTGCGCAGTCGTCTGTTTGTCACATACACTACATTTAATACAGTTCTTGTGGCGCTTACATGGTTCAAAAACATTTTCATGAATAAGAGCGCAAATCATAATATAACACTAGACAAATTAGGATGAAAAAGCGGATGCTGCGTTAATTGAATTAAATATTTTTAACTTTTTAAACTGAAAACATTAATCACATTTTGACAGCCCTAATATTTATTACTACAGTCACAAGTTGTCAATAATAATTGAATAGATAAAACGTATTGATGGTCAATTAAGCATTATTATTGCGTAGTTTTAAGGTTTGTGCGGCTCATATACATGCAGCAAACACACAAGGAAAAATTAAGCGAGCGCCGTAGTTACGTATTCTAAATATATTAATGTCGTCAAGCCATGCAATGGATTAGGTAGGCAGGCCATTTATTACAAAAAAGAATTAACCAAGTTTCCAAAAAAAAACTCCAAGCAAGTTATTTTACTAAACATAAGAACTACTTACTCAAGTAAATGGCACAATAAAACTACACAGAAAAAACAACAAGTGGGCCTAATAAGATCCTGGTGAATGAGTGATGATTTTCCAGCGCTGTTTCAGCTGCGCGCTCCTAATCTATGACACAAGGTAAAGCTAGACCTGTCAATCTGACCAATTAAACAAATCCAAGCATGCTCCAGCTGTGAAACATTGTCAGATTGGTATCTACACACCGTCCCTACCCACTATACCCACCCATTACAGCCGCAATCCAGTTTCCATTTGGTGAACTTTCAAATGACCCTGGAAAACACTGCGTCATGATCGCGGCACGATCGGATCCCGGAAGGCCTATAGCTTTAGCTAAGCAGCATGTCATGTTTTGTTTGGGCTCATTCGAGACCACCTCTAAATAAAGATATGTAATCTACTATGGTTTCCTTACTTTGGTTTCCCTACTATGGTTACGCGAAGCTACAAGCAAAAACGTGGCGCTGAAAACGTTCATATACAAACACTTGGTACAGTTTGGTCTCTCACTGAAATATTCTTGATGTATTCTGCTAGTTGAGACCTTACGACAATATATGACACAAATCTATCTGTTATGATTATTTTACAGGTCACATTTTTATGAAAAGCAGTTATTTTTCACGCTTTGAAAATAAAGCACTTCTAATATGTGAGAAAAAAAACCTTAAAAGCACTTGTTAAGTGACGGTCTGATATTAGCTGTAACTTTAAGCTTTAAAATGATACTCTAAGAAGTAATTCAGGGGACCTGTCACCACAACTTAAATACATGCATGTTTACAATGTAAAATTTTGAATTTATTGTTTTAATTTAACCTTTTAAGTTGCAAACATGATTTTGTAGAGTTATGTTAATATATTAATGTTTAACATTGCATCAACTTAGTATCTTCTGTAATTTCAACTCAACTCAACTCAACTCAATTTTGTAAATTAGGTAGCTTTGCCCAGCATGCTTTGCATAAGACTGCATGAGGAGAATAAATGTTGAAATTAAGTGTTAATTTATTTGTTTTTGGTAAGGGGTAAGTTTTTGGTAATTAATTGTTTTCGTTCTAGTGTTTAATGCTATTATGTTTGACCTTTTAAAGAGTTTCTAATGTCGAAGTTTTTGTGGTCACCATTGTGCTAAAGAGTAGAAGGTACATTGACCGACTTTATTAACAATGACTGTGCTAATGCCAGTGAGTAGATTTAAGACATTATTCAATTCATTTAAGACTGCTCTTATTTGAATACTTGTCAAAACGGGCCTTCAAGTGTTAAAAAGAATGCTTCGGGCGTTTAATACAGTTTAACCTATATTTAATTTATAATACATGCAGTTAAGACTATAAAGTTATTGATTAACTTTAATATTAACTTTAACAAGTATATCTTACTCATTCATTAAATATACATGTAAAATAAGTTATGTTAGCATGTGCTATGACAGCTTTTAGAGATGAATTGCTCCAGGGCTACAACTCTGGTAGTAATCAACTTAAAAATGTGTGTTTATGCTACAAATTATTAAGTTCCTCTAACTCATGTAGCTTGTTGGTTGAACGTAAATTAACTCAAAGTTGCCATAATTCAAAAAAAAAAAAAAAATGCAAACGGTCAAAACATTTTTGAGCAACACAATCTTTTTTTTTAATTATATTTTGTGTTGGTTAAGCTAGTGGTTAACTAACATGATAAGTAGTGCCCCCTTAGTAGTGCCCCCTGCAGTTGGTTAATGATTAATTGATTGTTAATTTAAATTAATGATTATGGGAATTTAGGTTAATTGACCACCATACCGTGTGTGTGTGTGTGTGTGGGGGGGGGGGGGGGGGGGGGGGCGGCTGGTAAACTCTACATTATGGGGACAAAATGTCCCCACAGAGATGGCAATATCTGAAATCCTTGTCCTTGTGGGGACTTTTTTTTTGGTCCCCATGAGGAAAACATCTTATAAATCATACTAAGTATTGTTTTTTGAAAATGTAGAATGCAAAATCCTTCCTGTGATGGGTAGGCTTAGGGGTAGGGGAAGTGTAGGGGGATAAAATATACAGTTTATACAGTATAAAAACCATTAAGCTTATGGAATGTCTGCATAAAACATGGAAACACAACATGCGCGCGTGTGTGTGTGTGTGTGTGTGTGTGTGTGTAGCATATATATATATATATATATATATATATATATATATATATATATATATATATATATATATATATATATATGCTATAAAAACACCATGTTTTTTATTTTATTTGTTTTTTTAAGTTATCTTTTATTTATTTTTATTATTAATTACTATTAATTGTATTACATTTTTAAAGTCAGCCAATCATTAACACTTAAACTTCTAACATTTGTCAAATTCATTTCCAGGACAAATTTCAAGAAATGGATAATCCATTGCCACTAAGCGCTGAAGCCTCTAAGAGGAGGGGAAAAAATAAGTGGGATTACAGCGTCACACGGGCATATATCGAGTAATTCAGGTAATGTAGTCGAACGAAACATCTACCTCAAGTCACACTCACTCACTCACTCACACACACACACACACACACACACCTAGGCTATCTCCCCCTGCCGCTGTCTTTCTTCCTCACACCGCTTGACGATTACACACACACACACACACACACACACACATACTAGCACGCACGCTCTCACACGCAAGCACTACACACGAGCACACTTGCGCACGAGATCCACAGGACGTTGACAATAATTCATGTTTTCAGAGCTCGCCCAGCCAGATGTGCGCTTTTTTCGAGCGGCGTCCTGAGCGTTCGCACAGCTCAAAGTTAAATGCGCTTGAGAACTTCTCCAACTCTTTGCGTCATAGTGAAAGTTAATGACTGGCAATCACACAAACAGTGCGTGCATGAGCGCCGCGCGCTGTCGGCCGCGGACTGCAGCAGTAAATCCCCGCGCGCTCTCCGCGGCGACATCAGCCTGATAGTATCCTCTCAGTGAACAATGAAGCGCACATTTTGCCTAATCCCACAGCGATGAGTTGCACTAATCACCACAAATCACGAGAGACTAAACAGCAAATTGAAGATAAATTCAAAAAACCTTTTATATTTTACAATATTACCGTCATAATAACGAGCACGGCGTTTTAGTAACGCACAGGTGTGCTGCTCCTGCCGCTGCTGCTAGAGCAAAAGTTCCGCGTCTATAACATAACGCATCATCAACTACAATACCACCTGTCGTTACATGCTGGAGCAACTATCATAAACGTCATCGGCATCATAATTTTACAAGCAAATTATTAAAGAGTATTAAGTTTGTGCAGCCCACCACAGCATTTAAATACGATTACATGCATATTCTGTCAAATGATTAAATGTGATACTTGCGTTCTAAAGAATTCAAGCAAAAGGCAAATACTTCCTGGGAAGCGTGATCGTGTTTCCATAAGAAAATCAAGTCGATATTGTCCAGTCGCTAAAATTACGCGTCGGATCTTAATTTAATTTGACATTAAAGCAGCACAAAAATACCTTTTGTCTAGACTCAGTGATCTGAAACCCGGGTCTCTGCGGTGCCAGTGTACGGTCTGCAGCAGCACGACTGACAATGTACGGTACAATCATTCTCCCGTTCTCCCAGCCAACAAGATCGTTAGGAAGATGACATCCCAACTTTGAGCAGACTTCAAAAAAGTATGATTCCCCCCCTTTCGATGTATCTGCATATTTGCAAACACTGGCCCCTTTTTTATTCGCACCTACCAAGGCAGATCCGAGCAGAGGGGAGGGCTTCCACTGTCCGAGCGCCCCTTCTCCAAGCCTGTCGTTGAGATTGATGGCAAAAAGAAGGGAGAAAAAGCTTATTCTCCACTTCCAGAAATCATGTAGCCTTCGACCGAGCCGAGCGCGTGAGGAAGAGAATAGTGAATTATTGCTAAACGTACTTTCTGGGAAGCTGAGCGTGTGGGCTCACCAACCTTTCGATTCTCGCAATCCCACCTCTACATCCAGAAGAACATGCAAACACATTTCATAGATTTTTGGAGCTTCACGTAAAAACCGAACTGGACTTTCGGCGACGCTGAGACGGAGAGAACGCACAGATAAACAAAGACGTTTCGCGTTACGCGGCGCTTCTTTTTGGCGACGTTTTAAATGTCGAAGCGTAACGTGTAGGGTGTTTCTCGATGTGAACGTACATAGTGAAAGATTTGCGGGTTGATGTCACGGACGGAGATCTGTTGTCGGCTCTGTCTCCCTGTGCACTGTGCAGCCTGTGATTTTTTTTTCTCTAGGAGCAAAAGTTGATATGTCGTCATACCGCTTTAAGACTGAACTTCCCTTCAACACATTCATATTTACCATCAAACAATGTCAGAAGGATGCACGTGGTGACTGCATGACTTTGTAATCCTACTATTTGTTTTCATTTTGAAGTATTTTGTATTATTCGACGGAATAAATTAGTATGGAATAATAAAATAAAAAAGTTTCAATCATGTTTTGCACTTTTTGAAACTTTATGCAAAAATATTTTATCTGAATTCATACTATATATATATATATATATATATATATATATATATATATATATATATATACTCTACTCTCTCTCTATCTCTCTCTCTCTCTCTCTCTCTCTCTCTCTCTCTCTCTCTATATATATATATATATATATATATATATATATATATATATATATATATATATATATATATATACATATAGTATGAATTAAGATTTAGTAGCAAATTCCTAAGCAACTAGTAACTAATTGGCTGCCATTCTAATTGTATGAATGCTGTTTATTTTTGCCAAGATCTAAGGATATGCAAAATGCATTAAAAAATAAAAATGACTTCTGTTCTATTAATCTTTATTTAAAATACAAAATAAAAAAGTATTTTAATTCACACCTTATAAACATTGTTTTGATTGGTTGGTTGGTTGATTTAATTAAACTATTTTATTTTTACTATTTTTTTATTTTGATGTTAAGGTTGTTGAAGTAAGAATTAGTGGTGTAACTGTCCAGTTATTGTAAATAATTAAAATAAAAAAATCTTGAAAAACTGAAAAATCTTGTAAGTAGTCTGATGTAATATTTTAATGTGACAACCAACAAGCACAAAGCCATTTTGTTGTCATCTGACAAGAAAATCATAAAAAAGTAAGGACCCATTCAGACCCATGACAGTCAAATTCATTACATATATTAAACATATTACATTTTAGGCATGTTTAGTCCAGGTCAAATTGAATAATCGCAAGAAAGCTCATGACGTCATATCTTTATTTAATATTTTACATACATTAAGGAAATATATGTGTTATATATATATATATATATATATATATATATATATATATATATATATATACACACACACACACATACACACACACACACACACATACATACACACCATACTAATACTGTGTTTGACCCCCTTTCACCTTCAGAACTGCCTTAATTCAACGTGGCATTAATTCAGCAAGGTGCTGAAATTCTTTAGAAATGTTGGCCCATATTGATAGGATAGCATGTTGCAGTTGATGGAGATTTGTGGGATGCATATCCAGGGCACGAAGCTCCTGTTCCACCACATCCTAAAGATGCTCTATTGGGTTTAGATCTGGTGACTGTGGGGACCATTTTAGTACAGTGAACTCATTGTCATGTTCAAGAAACCATTTTGAAATAATTTGAGCTTTGTGACATGGTGCATTATCCTGCTGGAAGTAGCCATCAGAGGATGGTGGTCGTAAAGGGATGGACATGGTCAGAAACAATGCTCAGGTAGGTCATGGCATTTAAACGATGCCCAATTGGCACTAAGGGGCCTAAAGTGTGCTAAAAATCCCCCACACCATTACACCACCAGCACAGTGGTAACAAGGTACGATTGATCCATGCTCTCATTCTGTTTACGCCAAATTCATACCATCTGAATGTCTCAACAGAAATCAAGACTCATCAGACTAGGCAACATTTTTCCAATCTTCAACTGTCCAATTTTGGTGAGTTTCCTATTTGTAGTGGAGATGAGTGGTACCCAGTGGGGTCTTCTGCTGTTGTAGCCCATCCGTCTCAAGGTTGTGCGTGTTGTGGCTTCACAAGTGCTTTGCTGCATACCTCGGTTGTAACGAGTGGTTATTTCAGTCAAAGTTGCTCTTCTATCAGCTTGAATCAGTCGACCCTTTCTCTTCTGACCTCTAGAATCAACAAGGCATTTTCGCCCACAGGACTGCCGCATACTGGATGTTTTTTTTCCTTTTCACACCCTTTTTTGTAAACCCTACAAATAATTGTGCGTTAAAATCCCAGTAACTGATCAGATTGTGAAATACTCAGACTGGCCCGTCTGACACCAACAACCATGCCACGCTCAAAATTGCTTAAATCCCCTTTCTTTCCCATTCTGACATTCAGTTTGGAGTTCAGGAGATTGTCTTGACCAGGACCACACCGCTAAATGCATTGAAGCAACTGCCATGTAAGTTGGTTGATTAGATAATTGCATTAATGAGAAATTGAACAGGTTCCTAATAATCCTTTAGGTGAGTGCATATTGTCAAATGTAATTATTGCATTTAACATAAAAGTTTCTAAATATATACATGTGCGTGTATACACACACACAAAAATATATATATATATATATGTTAGTGCTGTCAAATAAATAATTGTGTGTGTGTGTGTGTGTGTGTGTGTGTGTGTGTGTGTGTGTGTGTGTGTGTGTGTGTGTGTGTTGGCGCTTCTGTGTATAAATATATGTGTACAGTATTCACACAAATAAAAGTTTTGTATATATATATATATATATATATATATATATATATATATATATATATATATATATATATATATATATATATATACTCTATATTCTCACGCATATTTTATGTGCATGTCAGTTAAGTACTTTTTTGAATTCCCAAAAAGTATGAAACCAACGTGTATACAAAAAGTGTGTAAAAACTAGACATTTTAGACTTTAGAATTTTTAAAAAGGATTTCCTTTTGTTTTTTCGTTGTTGTTTTTTTCGTTTTTTTGTTTTTTTAACTCTGACATTTATATTTTTCATTGACCCATGAAAGTATGAAAATTAAATACAAATATATGAATAAAATGTAATTAAAGCACGCTTTTTAAATGCCCGTGCACATTAGCGACGCAGAACACGCATTACACTGCTATGAATTGTGTGGTCTGCTACGGTAAACAGGGGTCAGCTGTGGTCGCTCGGCTCCTGGTTTCGCTCAGTCCACTCCGCTTCTTTTGAATGTCCTGTCTGCTGGCAGGCGGCCAACCGAAGTGTGTGGAAATGACACCGCCAGGGCGGCAGAGATTTTCCTTCATTTCTCTCCTTCCCGATCGCAGACGGGCTGACATTGGCTAGAAAGTGGAGCAGCTCGTCAGGGACAATCAATGCGAATCGATCGAGCCGCGCGGGTTTGAGGCTCCGAGCTGGAAAATAACGCGCGTGCGAGCGAGAGAGAGAGAGAGAGAGAGAGAAAGAGCGAGCGAGCGAGCGAGCAAGAGAATGGGGAGGGGATGTGCTACCAATACTCGCCTCTCTCACACACAAATATCGCCTTTACTAAAACCTTCATGGAAGGCGCATCAAAGACAGTTTACTCCTGACGCAAGGATATTTTATCATATTATGTTTTTTCCGACAGTTAGGTTTATATTAGCACGTGTGCCAAGAGTGAGACCACTATTAAAAAGGCTTCCAATTTGCCATTTTCTAACTTAATATTTTCCTGTTAGAAATTAAATGTATTAGGCTATTAGTTTATTATAGTTTCTTATTTATAGGGTATAAGGTTTCTTGCCAAGTTTCTATAAATTAAAAAAACAGCCGAACATATTATAGCCTATAATTTTCTGTAATACTGAAGATATTACCTACCAATTTTAGGTTTTATATTATAATGTAAGGATATGTGACATAATCGTTTATGTAAAGTTTACATTGTAAACTGATACAAAAACTTTTTGGGGAAACATTTGGGTGATTGGGACAGCACATCTTTACATTTATTTAGGTTGGTGTAAGCATATTTACTGCACAGTAGCCTATAATTTCACATGCAAGATTGCCTTTTTCATTCCATGTTTATTTCTGTTCAACTTTTTTTCTCAATGTTCATAATCCATCCACAATTCATACATTAGGCATACAGCACAATAAATTAACGTAAAGATATGCTTGAAGCTGAAATGTCATTGGAATTAAAAAACACTTCCAAAATTCAGTGAAATAATAATAAAAAAATTCATTAAATAATGTGAACTGACCCAAAACCCCCTCTTTTTTGGGGGGAGGGGGAGTAAATTTGGAATAAATCCCCAATAAACTGTTTTAATAAACCAATAAACCTATTACTGCACAAAAGCTGCATGTCCTATCACCTAAATTGTTTTTGGGTGGATGGGACTAAATAACCAATTCTGAAAATAGAAAAATGATATTAATAGTGTTTACTGATTGTGTTGCAGAAGTGCATCATATTCATGTTTCCATTAAAGGAAAAATCAAATGAAATAAAATCAATTGTATCACTTTATTATGAAAACTAGCTAAAGCCCATTTTCCCAGTGCATTTCAGGGTCAACACCCTTTTTGATGCCTGCCCCGCCCACTCTGATGATGTCACACCAATATGGGCAATCAATTTGAATTCTTTCCTCACAGCTAGGGTTCAGAAAAAAAGTTTTTATTTTCACTCATGAATGGGAAAATAATCTCTGTACAGTTATACTGTCTCACTAGACTAGGTAAACCCAGCCTCATCTGCCGGTGATTTGACTTTGCCCTGCAACTCAGTCTGAAAACTGTACATTCCTTTCTGCTGCTTCTGTTACACTTTTGCAGGAACCAATCACAGACTGGCTAATACCTGGCGTGCTATTGGCGGGTTTAACACGAAGACAGATAGAGAAATGATGGGTCGTTGCTCACGCCTCTTGTGGTCTGATTGGTTGAAGGACAGAACAGACTCCCCAGACCAATGTTCAATCTTAAATTGAGCTTGGTCTGGTGATAGCCAGACAACCGTCTCACTTGACCTTATGTCCCAATACACCTTATAAGTGACAGGTCAACCAAAAAGGAAAATTCTGTCATCATTTACTCACCCAAATGTGTTTAAAGCTGTAGGAGTTTCTTCAAAAGAAGATATTTTAAAGAATATTGGTAACCAAACAGCTGATGGTCCCCATTGACTTCCATAGTAGGCTATGGGGAAAAAATACTATGGAAGTCAATGAAGCCCATCAGCTGTTTGGACATTCTTCAAAGTATCTTTTGTGTTCAACAGAAGAAATTCCTCCAGGTTTGGAACAACTTCAGGGTGAGTAAATGAGGACAGAATTTTCATTTTTGTGTGAACTGTCCCTTTGATTCGCTCTGCAAACCCCTTTTGCTTTAATGACAGCAGCACTTGAGATGCAACAAAACAACTCTGAAGTTGTGCGTTAAACCTGATGATCATGTTCTTCAGCATGATTTGAAATGTTCTAATCGTATGCTTCAGTGAACGTAAGAGCATCAGACCAATCACAAATGAGTTCACATGATCAATAACACAAATTTGATTCGTTGATTATAGTGACCTAGTTCAAAAGTTTGCGCATAACTTATTCATTATATCATTTTTATTTGTTTCAAAATTTATCACAATACTAAAACTTCATTTTGGATCCTAGATTTCCAAATGTTGTTTTTCCAACTTTTAGACTGCATTTGCAACATTCATTGAATGTCAATGGCATTCATAAATCTGGACATTGCATCATGAAGGCCTCATGTCATGTGGGTGTTCATGACCAATTTTTGACTAAACTCATACTTATAATTCCGATAGGACATGAAGGTAGCACAAATGTCAAATTAAAAGCAGAGTCCTCTGACAATATATTCTTGCACAATGCTATGCATTTCAGTCTGTGCACTGCAGCAGCATGCATATTATCACCATCAGCCTATGAACTGATCTACAAGACAATGTTTTGCAGACTGAATGATACCCAAGTCTTTGGGTAACATTCAAAACATCTCGGTATAGTAACACTCTGGCAATGCCATAGCAACTGTGGTGATGCCATGGTAACGTTCCCATAAAAGCACTTTGGTAAATCTCTTTTTCCAAGAAAAAAAGAAGAAAAATCAAATTTAAAAGAAAAGCACTGGTCTATGGTGATTTCTATAACTGTATGACACAGTGGTAATGGCATGGAATAGGCTTATATGGTAACACTAGCACAGCAATCGCTCTGTGAAATGCTAAAATGTCATTAACCAAAATATTAATGTTGATAATTAGCCTAATGTCTCATTTATTAAGTTAATAATAAATCAAATTTAGCCTACTTAATAAGCTGTTGCTAAGCAAAAAGTTTCCCATTATAAGCTGTCAAAAATGTAGAACGTCAACAATACAGATTCTTCTCAATTCAGAACAAAATATCTAGCATGCACAGAGGCCACTGTTTTTCTAATCCAGGTTTGTGCTGCGTTACACGGGTTGTCTAAGTTTGACAATTAGCTTTTGTTTCACTGCTGACATATTTTCGTGGTCGTGGGCTGACACGCACGGGTTTCGTCAGAGAGATAAGCGCACAATGGACGCATCCAGTCCCTCACTGACGGGCTGGCGTGAATAAATTGGACACGCATTGCTTCGTAATCCCCTGAGTGTCTCTATGGCTCTGGCAAAGTGCCTGGCCTCACCGTATCTTACATTAAGCAGACGTCAATCCGTTCGTCCTCCTTTCGCTTTTGAAAATCACTTCCATGTCGAAGTGCCTGACCGCTTTCTGTGCCTGGGCTCCGCCAACTCTCAAGTCCTCCATAAGAAACAGGTCCATATTATCACCATACGGGTGTACAATGCTAGCGTGGGCAAATTATTTTTTTGTAGGAATTTTTGCTCCTCGTGCAACCCAAAGTATTTAGGTGGCCTATAGTCACGTGAGCAAACCATCAGCCAGGGCCGTAGCTCTAGGCCCCCTGAAAAAGGTGGGCTTATAAGATATGGAGGCTCACATCTGGTTATGATGTGATCTGGTTATGACCACACCATAAGGATAAAAACAGACAAATAAAGGTTATTGCTTTTACTTATTTTATATTCAAAGTTGTATATAAATATTGTATTGAAACAATGCCATTATGTGACTAATAACTTATTGCGCAACAAACAAAATAACAACAAAAGACAAGAAATTAGTAAAATGATCAAATAAACTTTTTAAAGTAGGCTATAATAGGCCTATAAAATATATTTCCAGTCAGGCCGATGTCTAACAGCTGAGATAAATATTCTGAAATTAAAATTAATGCAAATATAAAATAAATTGTAAAATAAATTGAATGTCTTAATTTTTGAAGAAGATAATTAGCTATTTTATTTAAAGGGGTCATAAACTGCATAGATTTATTGTTTTATGATGTTTCCTGCTATGCACATATAATGTTAGTATGCTTTTTACATCAAAAATTGTCATCTATATTATAAATAAAAGGCATTTTTCCTACCCTCATTTTGGCCCTCTGCTCTGAACACTCTGTTTTAAAGGAACGGTATGTAAAAAATGTATTTCAATTAATCATAAAATTGCCCTGATAGCCCTGAAAACACTCAGTCTCAGTCAATCTCATGTCAATCTTGAGTACCTATAGAGTAGTATTGCATCCTTCATATCTCCGAAAAGTCTTTAGTTTTATTATATTTATAAAATAAATGTATACCGAGTCTTTCCAGAAAAAAAAAAATGAGCGGATGGAGGTGTATCGTGTGGGCGGAGCTAAAGAATCACAAGTGCGTGCAGCTATCGGATGAGAGCCTCTGAAAGCTGTGACATCCTAAAGCGTGGAAAAGATAACGTTAACCTAATAAACCATGGCTATCAATCAGATTCAACCATACATATATGATCCAGAATCGGATCAGGAGGCTGAAATAAATTGATCAGGAGAAGCAGCAACATCAGGACGTCCGTCTCTGTACTGTATGAGGACATGTTTTGGTTTATGGACTATTGTATGCGACTAAACCTTAGCAGTAGCAAGCAAAACCGTTTTGCACATCAGACTAGTGTAAACATAGAACAACAATGGAGTAGCGCATTTGAATGAAGAAGCACGCTTTGTGAGAACGACCCCTAGGTTTATGTTTGGGGTTGTTAAATAAACAGACAGACACATAGAGTGGTCAGCCATTCTCCATTGATAAATTAACTATATACGATCGTGTTGTTTACTGATGTTTACTTATGCGACGATAGCCAACAACATAGACATTTGAAGCAGTTTTACTCACCGCCTGCTTCCAAAGCAGGACCGTGAACCTTTATCGTTGGGACCGCTCCGTCAAAAACACACTTCTCTGGTAACTGTTGATTTAGTGAAGTCATGTGACAGCAGTGAGTGCAGCGTTTATGGGCATACCGCGTGTATTTCCTCTCTTGCTCTGGCCGCTCGTGCGGGCACCCTTCCGGGAGAAGAGCCCGTACGGCCCGTAGAAAATTCCGGCCCATCTATGTCACACAGACCCATACTCGAAAAAAAACGTTCTGAAACTTGTGAGAAACCGAAAGAAGTATTTTTGACACAGAAATACTCCATCAAACGTCCAACTTAGTTTTTGAAACTTTTTCCATGTTTAGGATGGGAATCTCTTTAACAGCTGTGTAAAAAGTATGCATGAAACAGCATTTCACCCCCCTTTAAGAAATCATGTTAATTTCAAATACTTATTTAACAACAGTAGGCTAGTCCGGCCAGGATATTGTCATTTAAAAGTTGTTGTTGCAGCCCTCAACTGATGTTGATGTTGTCATGTTGTGTTTTGGCCTGAAGCTCCACCCTCCACCTATCGACCAATCAAGAAGTCAGTAGTGTTTCGGCATCCGGGTTGCCAGATCTGCTCTAGTTACCACAGCTGCAGCTACAAACGTTCCTGCTGGATCCTGCAGCCTATCTGGCAACCTCGAGCCAGGGGGGAGGGGGAGAGGGGATACACGCTCCACTACAGTCATTTGAATGTAATTGCAGTACCAGTTTTGGCCACAATCTTACATACACTTCCTTTAAGCGGTGTGTACGTGAGTGTAAACACCCACTGCGTGATTAGCTAACGTCTTTCCATTTGAAATAGTATCACTCTATCTTTTAGCGCGTTTTTACTATTACAGCTCTCGTGGTTAACTAATCGTGAAAAGTGTTGTGTTATATTAAGATCGTGGCATCTTGAAAGCAGTGATCTCATCAGTTACTTACATGTTGCATTACTGTCGAGTCCAGGCAGTTTCCTCAACGGCATGTTTATTGCTTGGCAGCTCGCTTGGCTCGCTTGGCACTCGAACGGTGGGTGGGGCTAAATGGGCAGTGATGAAGTAGGCGTTGATCTTCTTCTGCAGAGGCGGTGCTTGCCTCCCTTTGACGTCATAGATCCCCACTTTGTAAAACCTGTCGTTTGCTGGAGACTGGTGTCAATAAAAGCTTTCTTTGGACTAACAAGGAAGTTTTTGGTTCTGAAACTTATAAATAAAATTCAAAAGCAATGAAAGCTTTAGCATAAGTTCTGCCAGGAAGACTTAATTGTTACGTCACTTCAACTTCTATCTATCCAATCACATTCTAATACTTGGTTATAAAAGATAGGTACGTACTCATGTTTGAGTTCGCAGATGCTGACACCCCAATTCACCGCCATCCTCCCCACCACCTCCAAGTCAAATCCAAAGCCTCTGCCTTCGTCTTCAGGCAGGATATGCAGAGTCCGTACCCTCTGATTGCGAGCTACGGACGGGGCCTATGCCAAAGTACTTTATTGCTTGCTGGGTTGTTAATAAATGGATAATTGTCACAGTATTTATTCTCCCGAGTCTTTCTGGCAGAACAGTATTTATTTGAAATACAAATCTTTTATAACATTATAAATGTACACCAACCATCATGTAAATAACAAAGTGAATAACACTGATTATCTCTTCATCACGCACTTGTTAGTGAGTGGGATATATTAGGCAGCAAGTGAACATATTGTCTTCAAAGATGATTTGTTAGAAGCAGGAAAAATGTAGCCTAGAAATTTAAATGCACCCTAGTGGCAGCAAATCTAATCTGCCGCGAGTGTCGTCTAGCAACTCTCAATACACTTCTGAGCTGTAAAAGCCAAACTCTGGTCGGGCCAATCACATCGTGTATAGAGTCGGTTGGCGGGGCTTAACATAGTGACGGCTGAGTTGCGTTTGCGGTCTTCTAGTAAACACAGAAACTGGTGAACGGCGGTCTTTCGAATCAGCTTTGACCGCAACTCTGGAAGACTTGGAGTTAAGCTTTTCTCTGAGAAAAGAACAGAGAACGGCACTGAAGTCATTCTCAAAAAGGGAAGATGTGTTTGTAGTTTTGCCGACTGGATACGGTGAAAGTTTAATCTATCAACGAGCTCCGCTTCCCCTTCGTTGCTCTGGCTGGTTGTAGCGCTATCCTATCGCGTGCAGAGGGAGTTTGAAAGACAACCGTTTATCCTGCCCCTCGGATTGAGCCCAGTCAATGGTGAGTTTCCAGACCAAACATCTTGATGTGGGTCTGGCTTGTCAGGCTAGGAAAAATGGGCAAGCATAAAGATTTGAGCGAGTATAACAAAGGCCAATTTGTGATGACTAGGTGACTGGGTCAGAGCATCTCCAAAACTGCAGCTCTTGTGGGGCGTTCCCAGTCTGCAGTGGTCAGTATCTATCAAAAGTGGTCCAAGGAAGGAACAGTGGTGAACTGGCGACAAGTCTGATCAAACACTTACTGTTGCTGCGGAATCTCAAACGTGGTGCATAACATGCGAATTAACCTCATTGGTTCCTGCAGAAGCTCAAACGAGTTACATAACACGAGAATTGGTTCTTGCTGAAGCTCAAACGTGCTGCATAAAACGAGAATGAGCCTCACTGGTTCTCGCTGAAGCTCTGACGTGCTGCGTAACACATGAGAATGAACCTCATTGGTTCTTGCTGAAGCTCTGACGTGCTGCGTAACACGAGAATGAGCCTCATTGGTTCTTGCTGAAGCTCTGACATGCTGCGTAACACATGAGAATGAACCTCATTGGTTCTTGCTGAAGCTCAGACGTGCTGCGTAACACATCAGAATGAGCCTCGTTGGTTCTTGCTGAAGCTCAGACGTGCTGCGTAACACATGAGAATGAGCCTCATTGGTTCTTGCTGAAGCTCAGACGTGCTGCATAACACATCAGAATGAGCCTCATTGGTTCTCGCTGAAGCTCAAAAGTGCTGCGTGACACGAGAATGAACCTTATTGGTTATTGCTGAAGCTCAAACATACTGCGTAAAACGAGAATGAACCTCATTGGTTATTGCTGAAGCTCAGACATACTGCGTAACACGAGAATGAACCTCATTGGTTCTTGCTGAAGCTCAGACGTGCTGCGTAACACGAGAATGAACCTCATTGGTTCTTGCTGAAGCTCAGACGTGCTGCATAACACATCAGAATGAACCTCATTGGTTCTCGCTGAAGCTCAAAAGTGCTGCGTGACACGAGAATGAACCTTATTGGTTATTGCTGAAGCTCAAACATACAGCGTAACACGAGAATGAACCTCATTGGTTATTGCGGAAGCTCAAAAGTGCTGCGTAACACACAAGTTGATTAATGTTTATATGTGAATAAAAGCCTAATGTCACAATAAGGAAGAAGGCTTCTTAAAAAAAAACGAATGCATCTTGATTTTGTCTATGGGGAGTTGATTGATAGAGTGGTGCAGGGATGACATATTTCTGTAGGCCAAATCAGTAAGCTTTTACATGTCAAGAAAGTTACCAAGTGTGTCTCCTAAAAGTGACAGCAAAATAAAAAATACTGAGCTGCCTGTTTGGCTGAACATTGGCTGAAAAAGAATGAGTGCTATAGTAGGGAGCAGCAATGCGTGACACAGGAGAGTGGTGGTGGGCGCGCTCGCCCCGGGGCAACGGCCACACTCAGATCTTTGTTGCGTTCAGATAGAGAGAGCGGGGTGGGGGGTGGGGGGGTTATTAGTTTTACTCTGCCCACTGCTTCCCACTCCAGTCCAGCTGCATATATGACTAGCACCGCAGGAGTGCCCCAGAAGACTGTCAGAAAAAAGAAATGCCAGAAACCGAACAGAGAGAGATGTCCGGTTTCGTAGAAGCTCAGGAATGTTTCGAGCTGTGTGAGATTTCCAAACAAACACTGCAGTGCTGCTCTCTCCTCTCTGCCCCGAGGCACAGCCCAGCACTCCTTTACATGCTCACCTCCCACCGCCGCCTCAGCACAACAAGCTTCCCATCATCCTGGATCATCTGTTCTGCTAATGCGTCATTTGTTCGGTTGTTTTTCAAAGTTGCATTATTGCTTAACGCATCTCTTGTCTCCTCTAAACTGCTTCTAGCCCCAAAGTGTTGGATTATAGGACACACTTTGAGTCATCCTCTGCGTCGAAGAGCATATGGTTGTCAGTGGAAAGCTTCTGCTATCTCTCTGCCTTTGACCCAGTAGTATAAGAGCAAGAGAGCTACATCTGAGCCCTGCTGCACAGATATCCATCTTAACACAGGCAGGCAAAAGCGTATTAGGGGAGGAGAAACTCAAGAGCCAAATGACTAGGACTGTCATTAGAGGAACAGGTGTGGTCTAACACTGATGTTTTTACATGAGATGCTGATGAGGCAGATCTGCGGTGCAGTGTAAAAATGTTTGGCTCTCATCGGGGATTCTTTAACATGAAACATCAGGCCAACTGCGCATGGTAAAGTGTTAACTACCCAAATGACTATGAAACAAAGAACAGATGCATAATGATGTAGGAAAGAAGGAATCTAGCGTTCGTAGGAGTAACGTAGGGGAAAAACATACAATGAAAGATCACCATCTAGTGGTCATCTGGCTACACAAATTACTCACGTCGCTTCATGAAAATGAGGTTAAACCAATGGAGGATGGTTTAACCTCACATGGAGTACTTTAATGATGTCTTTGCTACCTTTCTGGGCCTGGTAGTTGCGTAGCTATCAATGAAGGGACAGGAAGATTTCATTAAAAAGATCTTCATTTGTGTTCTGAAAATGAACGAGAGTCTTACAGGTTTGGAACAACATGAGGGTGAGTAATTATGGCAGAATTTTAGGGTACAACAGGGCTAAGCACCTTAAAGGGTTAGTTCACCCCAAAATGAAATTGATTTCATTAATGACTCACCCTAATGTCGTTCCACACCCGTAAGACCTCCGTTCATCTTCACACACAGTTTAAGATATTTTAGATTTAGTCCGACAGCGTATCTAAGTGTATGCACCCTATACTGTCCATGTCCAGAAAGGGAATAAAAACATCATCAAAGTTGTCCATGTGTGACATCAGTTGGTTAATTAGAATCTCTTGAAGCATCGAAAATACATTTTGGTCCAAAAATATCAAAAACTACAACAACTCCAAATCATGAATCAATTTGCTGATTCACAGCCGTTTGAATCTTTATTTGAGGATTGAAAACAAACAGAGAAGAGAAAACAATGCTGAATAAAGTCGTAGTTTTTGTTATTTTTGGACCAAAATGTATTTTCGATGCTTCAAGAGATTCTAATTAACTAACTGATGTCACATATGGAAAACTTTGATGATGTTTTTATTCCCTTTCTGGACATGGACAGTATAGTGTGCATACACTTCCATACGCTCTCGGACTAAATATAAAATATCTTAAACTGTGTTCTGAAGATGAACGAAGGTCTTACGGGTGTGGAGGGTGAGTCATTAATGACATCAATTTCATTTTTGGGTGAACTAACCCTTTAAAAAAGTGTGCTTTTCACTACTATACAGGGGAAAAAAATTGTTTGTATTGAACATTTATGGAGCAAGCTTTTGTGTGAAAATAAATCATAAAAGTGGTTTATTTTATTTACAAATCTTAATGTATGGGGTGGCGATGGGGGGGCACTCAGTATTGATTCAAATACTTTAGCTAAAATAATGTTTTTAGTAATGTTTAAGTTAATACTTGTTCAAAACAATCACTTTAACAAAGTTTAAACTATTTTCTGTTTATTTTGATCAATAAAATAATTCATTTTGGATGAATAAATATGCTGTCATTAAAATATGTTAATATTTTATATAATTTATTGTTACTACCGTAAATCTATATTAAATTATTATCTCCTTTCAGAATCTTAACTTTTTTAAATTATATATATTTCAGATATATATTTGATTTGCGATACGATATTGCAATTAGTGTGTAATATATATATATATATATATATATATATATATATTTATATATGTAATTTAAAAAAAATCTATTTAAATTATTTATATATATATATATATATATATATATATATATATATATATATATATATATAATTTAAATAGATTTTACACACTGATTGCAATATCGTATCGCAAATCAAATATCGCATTATTTAAAAAGATATTGCAGCCCTAGTATCAAGTATATTAGCAACTATTACTTTCTACTTGACTACATGAATAAGCAAATGTACTTTTTACTCCAATACATTTGTGATGAGTAATGCAGTTACACATTGCTTTTTGCATAACTTTTTCTGCAGCAATTTGTTTCTGCTATTAAGAAGCGAAATCGCATTCTCCAGGTACTATATCTTGTGTGTCCCCTTTACTCACCCAAACTTGTCAATGAGGCTACTTTTCATAAATGCATTAGCAGGTAGTTGATGAATCGCAGGTGTTTGATTTACGAGATGAGGCCAAAACCAGCAGTGCAAGTAGACTTTGACTACTTCATTTCAACATGATTTTATTTATCCTCCATATTGACGAGATAAGGATATTAAGGATATTAAGACTTGTGAGTTTGTAAATGTTTAAGATACTGCTGTGTTGACCTTGAGTTATTGCAATATTGACGTGATCAGTTTTATTTAAATTTTAGAAAATAAACATGATATCTTATCTGACAAATTTGTTTTTGAAACCCCCAGGGGTCATCCAAAAGGTTCTAAGGGGTCCCCAGAAAAGACAAAGCAAAAATGGATAAAGTCTACTAAACATTATGTTTAATTTCGAAATGCTTCTCTCATTTCTCGCCAGAATTGTATGTTTGCTTTGTATGTTTCTGCTTTAGTTTTTCTCACTTTAGTCCCCTTTATCTTGCTCACTGTTGTTCTTAACACAGGACATAAACCGCTTAAATACATTTATTCTGAAAATTGCTTATACATATAATTGTAAATCATTTTTAATTGAAAATGTTCTTTTTCAGGTTTATACATCCAACATTAATATAGTCGATTTAAGTTTGGAAACATGCTGCACAAAATGCTGGGTTAAAAACAACCCAAGTAGGGTTGAAAATGGACAAACCCAGAAAATGGGTATTTTGAACCCAGTGAACCATTTAAAGCTACACTGTGTAACTTTTTTTGTTTATTCTTAGCTAAAAACACTTCTTGTTCTTATATGCTTATATATGCTTATTAATGTATATTTACTTCTTTCAAGTAATAAAGTATTCTCGTAAGTTTATAATATGCCATTGAAAATACATACAGGTGAGGGGTTCGAATGCTGGTCGCCAAGTTGCCCCTTCATTTTGAAAGTAAATTAGCCAAAGAGGGACATACCCATAAGATTCGCCTTTCGCGTTTAAACACTCGATGGCACTATGTTAATCTTGGACTAAATCGGCCACCGTAGGAGTTGAAACGAAATCAGAATTGAGAGGAACAGAAACTAATGTTCACTAGATGGGGGAAAATATCACACAGTGTAGCTTTAAACAACCCAATTTCTGGGTTTGTCAATTTCCAACCCAACTTGGGTTGTTTTTAACCTAGCATTTTTTAGAGTGTGTATTTATAATGTCACACTTGCTATCTAACAGTTTTAATGTTCTATCATAAATAAAAGTGTATAGATGGATTTTGAAGGGGGTCCCTCATAAAAAAATGTATCATATTTGGGGGTCCTTGGCATCATAAAGTTTAAAAACCCCTGAACTAGAGCACCGTTGAGCCTACATTCAGTACAAGTAAAATACTTGCTGTTAAAATAAAATACTCGAAGACTTTTACTCAAGTCGTATTGGAATTGGTGATTGGAATTTGAATTGATAACAATGGAGTCGTTTTCTCTGTAAGGGATCTGTCCTTTTACTCAAGTATGGTTTTCAGGTACTCTTTACACCTCTCAAGAAAGCACACACACACACACACACACACACACACACACACACACACACACACACACACACACACACACACACACACACACACACACACACACACACACACACACACACACACACACACACACACACACACACACACACACACTCTCACACACACACACACACACACACACACACACACACACACACACACACACACACACACTGAGTGTGTTTTGACTATCATATTTATACATCAGGCATATGGCTTAAAATACACTGATAACATGATAACTGAGAGATGGGTAAATAAATATTCCCCAAAAAGCCTGTTGTGTCATATTTAACATTTACATTAACATTAAAAAATGGCTGAACTGTCATTCAGAAAACAGAAGGCATGACGTTGACTGTGTACAACAGGTTTTTAAACAAATTTTTTGTATTATTTATAATTTTTTAGGCCCTTGAAATGTGTGTATTCAATATGATACAGTATAATAGTAAATGGACATTATAGGTATTGTTCAACAGAATTTTAAAAAGAATGTTTAGTTTAAGTTATGAGAGATGGTTTAAAAAGGCTAAAATGTTGTAACGCCAAACCAGCATTCTTTTTTCAATGAATTTATAAACGAACAATGTATCCTGTGGGATACAAACAATAAAACACAAAAATAAAAGTCATGTTTTTTGTTTTGTTTTGTTTTTTTAAACATGAAATTTTATTATTTAGGTCCTAAAAAGTATGGAAAATAGCAGTACATTATTTTTCTTTTGGCCTTTTTAGGGTTAAAGCAGCAAATCATCATATTAGAATGATTTCTGAAGGATCATTTGACTGAAGACTGGACTAATGAAACTTTGCCATCACAGGATTATATTACATTTTAAATTATATTAAAATAGAAAACAGTAAATAGTAATGATATTTCATTATTACACGTGTAGATTGCTTGTGCATATTCAAACTTGATTTCTTAAGATCAGTCAGTGACACAAAATGCCATTTTTACTGACTTATAACCAATCACTGCTGTTTGGTCTGCTGCTTTTAATGTGTTTAGCACATTTTAGTGAAAAATACACATTTCTAATAACTGTTTGAATCTGTACTTCAGTGCACATGTATGCTCTGAACAGCAATACATAGTTCAAATCAACTTAAATATGGCAACAATGAATATTACTGCACTGTGGTGAATGTGGCTTGAAACTCAGCAACTGAATTTGTGCTTGCAACTTTAGCCTGCCCTGACCTCTAGGGGAGGAATGAGGTATTGCATAACTCTAGATATTAAAAAAAAAATCATCCCTCTGAACCCGTTCCCTGCAGCTTTTTCACCAGTAAGAACTAGTCAGCGTCGCCATGGGGCATGTACAGTGTCTTTTGGTTAATCTCATAAATCTAAATTTTGATGTAAGATTTACACTTTAATACAGTGATTGTGAAAAAGTATAAGAAGTGATATATTTTTTAGCACCCTCAAATGCAAAATAAAGCTATTGACATTACATTAGATACACTCAAAAGTTGTCCATTTGAGAAGTGAGTTTCCACAAATCAACTGAGAGATGATGAAACATGAATAGGCTATTATCGTCAACATAACTGGATGAATAGTCCTCTTAATGTGATGATCGTTCTCACATTACTATCAGCCTTAGCTGATGTTTAACTTAATTTATTTCATTTACCGTTACTTTTTACCATTATTTTATTTAATTTACCATTACATAGCCACAAATTCTTTCTGTGATTTTGTTTATTGGCTTTTTAGGTAATTTTTTTGTTTAATTTCACAGTTGTATGAAGTACCAATAACAGTAATACATTGCATTATTGTATTTTGCAATTTTGGTTAACTCTCCATAACCCAAACCAAGCTAGTTTGCTCATCTTAGCTGGTCAGTTGGCTGGTTTAGACCACCTTCAGGTGTTCAGTTTAAACCAGCTAAGGCCAGCAAACCAGCTTACTCTTGTTTAAAAGATGACACTGAAATACCATATTTACTACAATCATTACTACAAAAATCATTCTGTCTTTTGCCTAAAATTCTGTAATTAATTACTCACGCTTATGTCGTTCCATAAATTAAGATAATTTTGATGAAATCCGAGAACTTTCTGACCCCCAATAACGGTATTACCACTTTCAAGGCTCAGAAAGGTAGCACAGACATTGTTAAATATCCATGTGCAATTTCAAACTTAATGTTATGAAGTGATGAGAATACTTTTTTGCGCAAAAAGAAACAACAAATAACAACAACGGGTAAAATGTTGGTAAAAAAACAACAACTTACATTTACTACGGAGCCTCGCACATGGCACGCAAAAATGTAAACAGTAAATTTTGCCCACGATTTACTACTTCATTACCTTGATTTATAAATCATGCGCATAATTTACTATTTTGTTCCCTCAATTTGCTAAATCTTGTGGTCGATTTACTGCTTCGTTCCCTCGACTTTCTCGAAACCATCCACATTTAATAATTTTTGCAAATCGCTAGACGCATACACCCTAGCGACAGCAAATCTAATATGCAGCCAGAGCGTCTAACTCTGCATTGGCTTAAGAGCTTTGAAAAACCAAACTCTAGTCAGGCCAATCACATAGTGTATAGAGTCGGTGGGCGGGTTTAACAAAAACTGACCAGCACTTTTAGAGGCAATCTTTTTTTTTTCAGCTCAACTGTCTGGAATGGAACTCACAGAATTGTGGGATATCAAAGGCAGCGAAGGATATTGCGTCCGAAAACCTAGGCAGCTGACTCGTTGCCTCGCTACCTTATCAGACAATGACTTATAAGGCAGTGATTTGTGCATGTAGGCACCTCACAAAACTAATTTTGGACAGACTTCTGAGGCAGTGTAACAGTTTAATGATCTACAGTAAAATAGAGCGAGCTTTGGTGAGAACTAAACCCATATTGAATTACTACATTAGTAATTTCTCGCTAGAAATGACATCAGAAGTGGAAAATATTGGTAAAAAACATACATTTACACACAAACTAACCAGCAAACGCAACTTTCGGACGCCATCTTTTCCCCCCAGCTCAACCGTCAATGAATAGAAAGCACAGGATTGTGGGATATCAAAGGCAGCGAAGGATACATGCATGCTGCCTTCAAAAACCGATCAGATGAAGGTCTCTCAGAAGACAGGAAGTGAAGCTCAATAGATTTGGACGTTGCTTGATGACTTCCTGCCTTCAAATGTGTCCTCCAAAGGCAGCATTTTCCAGGTTTCGGATGCAGCCCTATTCTGCCTTCAAAACTCGATCAGGTGAAGGTATCTCAGCTAACATTAGATTCGGACGTGCCATGCCTTCCTTCCTTAAAATGTGTCCTCCAAAGCCATAATTTTCCAGGTTTTGGACGCTACCTGACCTGGAACCCGGAAGCGCTGCACTGTGTTTACTATGTGAATAGATGACACTGATGAGAAGAAATTATTGAATAAAGTAATTATTTTTGTCACATGTACTATTTTAATGAGGTCTTTACTATACCTTTCTAGGCCTTGAAAGTGGAAATACCATCGGCCCGTTGCAGTCTATGGGAGGATTTCATCAAAAATATCTTCATTTGTGTTCCGAAAATGAACGACGGTCTCATGGGTTTGAAACGACATGAGGGTGAGTAATTAATGACAAAATTTCTATTTTGGGGTACACTTTCCCTTTAAAGTATTTTGCTTAAAATAGCTTACATCAAAATACCAAACTGTATTTTTTAACGTCTTTTTATATAGGCCTAGTTGTATATTTGTAACGTTTGTTTTTGGTTAGGCAGGGAAGTTTTAATTAGGCCTATAGCCTATACTTTTTTAGGTTTGCAGAACGTTCTCCCGTAACTTTCCCGTAACGTTTTATGAACCTCTTTTCATCATATTTATTTTACATAGGCATATTGTATTTAGAAAAAGAAAATTCACCACTCCTCTTTAATGATAATAGTGGGACGATGCACAATGCGGGGAACAATCAGACCTGAGTGGCATTTCAACTTGATTATCAGTCATGGCGATGAGCGAGCGGCGCCTTCTCGGGAAAGCCCTTCACCTCCACCTGATGGCAGCATCACGCAGCCCCTTCACCCTGGTGCGTGGGAGTTCCCCGCTTCGCCATGTCGGGGTGGTGCAACGCGCTGAAAGGATCTCCCGAGCGCGCTCTCTCTCCTTCTCTTTACCGCCCCCACCCCATCAGCACCATCCTCCCCCTCACGACAGTCTCAGTCTCAGCAACAACAGCAGTATCGTCCTCCTCCACCCTCTCTAGGCAGCAGCAGCATTATCCGGCGGTGAGACACGGAGTAGACGCATCCAAGTGATGCCACTGCACCAACCGCTTCTCGCCACCGCGAAAACACGCCGAGAATAAAGCGCTTCTTCTGCGAAGAGGGAGAAACACATTCGCCTGGAGACATCCACTGCCCATGAAGATGTCTAACGCTGACATGGTCTTGAACTCCACCGATCGGATAGTGAAATGTAAGTGAACATTTCCTCCCTCTCTTCTACCTGCATCTTTCTTTTGTATCAGTGTTAAACAGCCTATGGATGTCGAGCCGGACGTTATTTATTTACAGCTTGTTGTCTCGGCTAATTAAAACCTTTCGATCACATTAATGTGGTCGGTTAGTGTTTAGGACTGAATGGTTTTGATATGCGAGATTGTTGCGAAGGTTTTCTCCGCTGTGGGTTGATGTTAATTGAGTCACGGGCAGGCAGAGGGAGATGTGTTAAATAAGGCAGATCCAGTGGAGGCGGTGATGCAGCAGGATTTAGGTGGCATCATGCAGCCCTTCCTGTATTCTTCAGAGACAATGAAGTAATAAGGTTTTCAGTTCATTTTGAGCTGTTCGCTTTCTGGAGGGAAGCCTCCAGTCTGAAGGTAAATCATTCGAGCTGAAATCTGTCACGCCCCCGTTGCGTCTGATTGATTTTCTTGCATTTACTGGTCACGTAGCGCACATTAATATTCTCACAGGAACATAAAAGCATCATTGAGACTCAATACAAGCGCCACGGTCATATAGAAACTACACTTCTGTCTTGGGTGCATGTAGTAATTTTTTACAAAAATGGTTTGAAAGGTTGAAAAATAACTTTAAAATAACGCCCCCCCCCACACACACACACAAAATGTATTTTATTTATTTATTTTTACTTGAAGTAAATTTTGTATTTTCCCTTATTTTTGGTCAGAGTGCACCACAATGCTTTTTTTTTTTTACATGTTACCCCCCCCCCCCCCCCCCCCAGACCCTCTTCTGTGTTTTCAGGTGTATAAATGTCAATAGCTGTTTTATTCTATATAGAGAGGAATGCCACCATGTTGGGATCATATGACCAGCCTTGTGATGCAATTGTCTGTGTTACTAATAAAAACATTAATTTTGCCAGTGCTCAGGAGGCTTTACAAAGCAGAAATGTAAACATAGATTCTAACAACTACTGAACGTTGGTACGTGAGTGTGACCCAGTTCAAAACAAAATGAGTACAAATGAAACATGATGACAAGTCCGGTGTTAACAGAATGCGTTTTTGTTGTTAAAAACACAACATGCTGGCCAGTAGAATTAAAAAAGGCGCAAGGTACTAGAGACACGTTTTTTTAAAAACTTGTTTTATCTTTAACGGCATCTTTTTAGAAGTCCGTGTCATGAGCTGCAAAAGACGCAAACGCAACAGTTAAAGACATCCATCTAGTGCGTGTTTACATTGAAAAACATATTCTGGGTAAACGGCTCAAGCTAGTCCTAGACTAAAATGTATGTTTGTGCTGTTTTAGCTGAAAGCAACTCGCACTTAGACTGGGTAAACCCAGCCTGATCTTCCGGCGTTTTGATTTCGCCCTGTAACTTAGTCTGGAAACATTCATTTCTACTGCTTCTGTTACACTTTTGCGGGAACCAGTCACAGACTGGCTTATCCACCTGACGTGCTATTAGTGGGTTTAACAAGATGACGAATAGTGATGGGTCATTGCCCGTTGATCACGCCTCTTGTGGTCTCATTGGCTGAAGGACTGTTCATTTGTGTACAGAGTCATTTGAATAATGCTCGTTGATCACGCCTCTTGTGCAGTAGAAAATACAGAGCAGACTCCCCAGACTAATGTTCAATCTTAAATTGAGCTTGGTCTGGTGATAGCCAGACAAACTTGCACTGACATATCTTAAAATATATCACTGCTATTGTTTAGTTTTAAGATGCACACCAGCAAAAAAAAAAAAAAATCTTCCTAAGGCATGTTTATAAAAGCTACTTAAATGTTCTAATTTAACTAAGGACTAATCCTGGCTTAATCCAAGCCCTGTCTGTAAAGCCAGGCCATAGAGAAACAAAAAAAGCTACACAAACAGCTTCGGTAGTGTCAGCAGTTAAACTTAATGCACCCAGGCCAATAGGTGTCAGTATAAAGTCTAAAACCACTAGTAGTATTGAGATGAGTAAGAGCAGATACAGGTAAACAACAATTTACAGAATATAAGCCAACCTTTAATCCATTTCAGTTTGTTCTTCAGTATTTAATTTGACATGTCATTTATTTTAAACTGGTTTATTTTATTAGCATTAACCGTGCTGTTGGCTTGCATTGATATCATCTGACCCTCCCAATGGGTCACCTTTTTGCACTTCCATTGATTCACCCTTCTCCTCTCAGGTCTGATAGGTTGGCTCCATTGATGGATATATTATATGTTTTGTGACACTAGATATATATTTTTATTATATTTGTTGTCAATTTGTGTAGAATTGCAGACTCTGGAGGTATCCATCCCCCTCAAAACAGTCAAAAGCCAATGCTGGACTGTTTCTCTGGGGTTTTTTTGTTTTGTTTTTTACACAAATTAACACTTCATCCTAGCTGATTGATTTGAATTGCAAAAATCTGTGGGCCTGTGAACTTTTGAAACAATTCAATTTGCATACTAATGTGGCCACATTTGAATGTGTTTTCTGCTGTGTTGTTTTGATAAATAGTATTAACACTTAAAACACTCCTTGCGTCAAAGACGTAATTCACCCAAAAATGCAAATTCTGTCATCATTTATAGACATCGCACCTCTTCCAGAAGATCCGAGAGTCTCCCGCATATTGATGCCATCTTCCTGAAGCCCACAAACTATATACAATATATATATATATATATATATATATATATATATATATATATATATATATACAGTATATAGATATATCCTGAAATCGGTATTAAGATGTGTTTTTGGTGATCTGATCACAAATGAGACACATTACGGTTTTCATCTGGTATTATCTTTTGTTTTAAATTTATCTTCTGTAACCGCTTGTGTTCGGCTATATTTTGTTTCACTACAATACATCACTTTAACTTTTAGTGCATGAATACTTTTGAATAAACAAACTCGTTTTATGTGGTTTACGCAAATGCATAACATAATTATAATATCATATAATAGGCCTATAATATAATATAGTATTCTGTTGTAATGCAATGTTCTGTTTGTGCCATCTTCTGGGTGGGATGTCTGATTTACCATTTTAAACTCATGACTTTCTTCTGGGGAACATAAAAGGGCATGTTCCCCAGACACATGATGTGTGTGACGTAATCACACCGATCACCCTGAAGATCATTTTATTTGTTCAGTTCTGATTTGTTTTTTGGACAGAACATTTGATTTGTATCTGCCTTTGAATGCAGAATCTTGTGACAAGGGCCATTAAAACTCAGGCTTTGATATGTCATCTGACCTCTCTAAAAGTTAAGGTTGAATTAGTCATTGCCACACGTAATGAGTCATAGTAGTGACCCCCCTCCCACGCACCGGCTTCCTCATAGAGGTAGTTTAGATTTGGAAATTTTAGCCGTAAGGCCATTCTCTGAACTTCCCCTGTCTCCGCTTCCCCATATGTATTATTGAGGGCTTTTATCATCAACAAAATGCATCAATAAATAACCAAATCTAAAATCTTAGTGATGAGGTTATTTATGCATTCATATTTAGCAGTTGTGCAGCTCCAAGTACAGTTAGAGAAACAAAGAATTTGCCTCTGCATAGAATCCCCACAGCAGCAAAGCAGGATTTCATAAAACAGTGCATGGTGTGTCATTTGCAGAGTTTCATTTACTAAGTGCAACTAGAGTTAGTCCTTTCATTTCTGCACTGGCATAATGGATTTTATGGCGCTTTCCATTTAGCATTTTGATATGCTGGTTTTATCATCTCGTCTCATGGGAGCTGTACTGAGCATCACTCTTTATATGCTAAATCGTTATATTGTACTCACACTGCTAACATTCTCAAACTTGTTTCAAGCTTGCTAATGAATCTGTCTTAATGTTCCTGGTATGAAGGCATTGGGAAAATACATTTCAGAAATACAAACTCCAGTGCAAATTTGCTTTCTAAAAACATTTACAGGTTTGCAAAGGTGAAAAGTTCATACAGATTTGGGATGTTATGTCTGTCTTATTCTGTAGCAGAAGCTGAATACTGTGGTCTTGTGTTTGTAATAGTTATTTACAAGTAATACAATTATTATTATTATTATTGTTATTATTATTATTATTATTATTATTATTGTGTAATTAATAATATATTTGATTTATATTTCTGTGTAATGTTTATATACTTATATATTATAATATATTTACATTATAAAAACGGCATATTTGACATGCAGTAATTGCTTTATAATTATAACAGTTCTGTTAATATATCTTCTCTATAATTACAATGCAATCCATTTCAACCCTTGAATTTTCCATTTTCACTTATAATTTAAGGAAGTGTCTCCATATACATATAGTACCTGTAAAAGTTAGCTGGTTGCCATAAACGTGTTTGTGTTTTGCATATTATTATTATTATTATTATTATTATTATTATTATTATTATTAATAAAATATTACAAAAGTTTTATATAATCTTTATATATAAAGATTATATAACACTTTTTAATAATTTTATTTATAATAATAATTACATAGCTATGTATTTACATAATATAATGAATATGAATTATTTTGTAAAATCGATTAATCGTATTTAACAAAAGTTTGTGTGTGTGTGTGTGTTATAAACGCATATATAAACACAATGCTAATAATCAATTTGACAGAGTTAATTATAATAAATACAAATATATATATATGTATATATATATATATATATATATATATATATATATATATATATATATATATATATATATATATAATAACAATTTAAAGATTGTATCTTTTACAAATGTGGCCATGTGCTTTCAAAAATCTAAAAAAAAAAAATGGGTCACATTTGGTACAATTTAGTGTACTTAGGACCGAATTGTTGGACACTGCAAACCCAGATCCCTCTACTACAGATTAAACCTATATCGTACATTGATCACACACAGCATGTTTTCCTCCACTTTTTTAATTGTTGGTCTATACAATGTGCCTGAAAGGCAGGCACACAACTGTAGTTACAGTATTACCGTATTTACCAAAATACAGAGGTATAATACTAATGTTGCAGCATGCTTAACACTATGAACAGACTGAATATTAGTTCTCTATTTGAATGAGAGTGAGTTAAATTATAACATTTTGTTTTATTTGCAATGGGAGATGTTCTAATTAAAGTGAAGTTATCAGGCAGTAAAGAAAGGCAGTGTACTTCAAAACTACAGCACGTCAATCATTGCCTTAAAAGTGTCTTAAGGCCCAGAAGAAGGAAGGTCAAGTGTTGTTTCAGCCTCTGAATGCTGTTGGGAGTCAATAGCTTTCTGTAGGAGCCACTTGCCCACCCGTGGTTCTAGGTTGCCTACATCCCAGGCTCAGAACGGCCTACTTTAGGGAGTCCAATTCTAGGACATTAACTGTGTTAGTTCTGATGGGCTTGGCGAGCCACATGGGGCTCAAGAGGTATTGTCAGGATATAAACAGGACACTCAGAAAGGTGAGTCACCAAGTGGTGGTGGTTCTCTAGGTCATGTTCTGATTAGGAAGATTACTACAGTTAGTGTTGTTACAATGCTGTTGACCTGACATTGTCATACTTACAGCTAGTAAGAAATGTTGCCAAGCTGTGCTGTTGTTTCTACTTACAGTATGTGACCTTCAACTCTGCTTTGAAAGTCATTGTGTAGCTTGCAGAAATATATTTTAGTTAAAAGAACAAATTATGATTTCATTTTCACACAAAAAAAGTTAGTTATGCTTGAAAGAAACTCATTAAAGATGCTTTATATATCGGTTACTGGCCAATACAGATTTTTAGTTTATTAGTATACTGACTGATATTGGATATTTAATTGGGCATGGTGGTTTCCTCTGTTTTCACATTTAGATTACTGTGTCATTAAATAATTATCTTTTAACGTTTTTTTTTCTTAATTTATTTGTATAAATATTTAAATACCTGCAATTTGTCAGTTATCGGCCATAACATGAAAGTAATTATCATCATATGGGTATTGGCCAGAATTTTAATATCGATGCATCCCTAATGATTGCTACAACGCTCGGGTGTTGTGGGCGGTTGCCAAGGCATTGCAGTTGCTAGATGTTCTTAGATTCCTTTTAGGGCATTTGCTACACGGTTGCTATGGTTTTCTGTGGCCAGTTGCAAAAACTGCTTAGATTAGTCTTGTTTGAATTTTTTTTTAAGACTGATCAATTTTTTAAAGTCAGTTACATAAAAACAGTGAAAGTAATTTCATCAAGTACCTGGAACAACATTCCAATCAACCAATCAGATTTGAGGGCCAAGTTTCAAGTTTATGTCAAGTTTATTCAACCGTCATTTCCCTCTGATTTTAGGAATCTAAGTTATAGGTAGGGATCCAGGATTGTTCCAGGATCAACAAAATGTGTTGATCCAGGAACATGTCTTACTTGGCAAAATCACAGTGACTCATAAAAACGTAGATTGGTCTAATTTGAATCCGAAAAGGAAGACTTCTTGGCTAACTACTAGTTGGTCAGACTGGTTCTGAAGACACACTCTAAACAAAGGGCTATGTTTATGCAACTGGCCTCTGGTTGGTTTCTTAGTGGTTACTTAACACCAATTTTATGATACATGATTTGTGTCACGTAATTTGAGGTAGCCTACCATTCATGTCTGTAGAACAAACAATGTCTGTGTTTGGGGTTATTCAGCTATTCATCTAACCCTACGTATGATTAATAGTAATAGCATTTCTTTTACTTTTTTCATATTCTTTGTTGGATAATTCAAATAGCTCAGCATGAGCCTTCTCTGGCAATAATGTTGCAATTTCCCATATCCATCATATACATTTTTAATGAGTTAATAAGCCTCTGTTTTCCCTTTGAATTAGTCGGATCCCTTGGGCTATTCATTGAGTGATCATCCAGAACTGTTGTTCAAGCAATAAGCTCAAAGCAAAATATAAAACATAATCTGTTAGGTAGATGGAGTCCATTTAGAGGCAATGGAAGGGAGCAGATGCACAAGGGTGGATGGTAAGGTGGAGTAATTACTGACAGGATTAAGAGGGAGCGAGATGGATGTTGGGGATATGCTTGCGTGATATGTACATGCAGGCTTTATATAGTAGTGTGGGTGAATTATTTAAGCATTGGTTTGCAGCAATGTTTCAGTTCACATGGCTCTCTTACATAACAACACTTCCCTGAGGTCTACTGATGAGATGGAGAAGAGGAGGGAGATGAGGGAATGAAGAAGAAAAGATGAAAGAAAGGATGAACAATCTTAAGGCGTATTCACACCAATGTGAATATGCAGTGCAAATATTCAGGAGGAGGACAATGTTGAATAAAAGCAGTAGGTTCCTATGGGCTTGTTCTCACTCGGTGCAAATGTTCATCTGCCAACAAACCTAACACTTTTTGCTGAGAGACATTTTATGTCTGTAATGAGATATTAGGTAACAGCAGCACTATATCTGCAAACAAAGCAAACAAAAAAATAAATGTATATAAATAAATTAGCGCTGTATAATAAATTAGCCAAATAGTTTAATCGCGATTAATTGCATCTAATAATCTAATATAAAAGTTTGTGTGTGTGTGTGTCATACCTGTCAAGTATCCCGTTTTGGCTGGGAAAGTCCCGTATTTTAGCATTCTTTCCCGTCGTCCTCCCGTATTGGTATTTTCCTGTAAATATCCCGTATTTTAACCTGTGTTATTAAAAAATAATAATACCGGAGGAAAAAAACAAAAACATTTTCAATCTGAGCTCTGTAACTAGCCTCACGATAACTGCCATCTGCAGTAACCTATACAGTACTGTAGGTTGCCGTTATCAGGAGGTTAGTGTGTGCGGTCAGATGACGAGTGACAACGTGGGAAAAAAAACAAAAAACAAAACAGAGACGGAGGATGGACGTAAGACGGAAGGCACTCCTGCCAAAAAACGAAAACCCTCATGTAAATACCGTGATCAATTGGGACACCGAATTTTATTTGTCTGAAGAGAAGCAGGTGGGGGACAGTCACACGCTTCGCAAGTTTTGTAACTGCGACTACAGCATCTCACATCCGCATCATGTGTGACAGTGGAAGATCGTTTAAAGTGACAGTAACCACTTATAATGGCAATGTAAAGAACTAAAGTAATTGCTCACTTAATATGCTCTGCACTTGACTAAATAACGTCAGTACCTTTAATAAGGATTAATCTATATATAATTCATAACTAATGCAGTGCAAACTGATAACAGTTTATTTATATTTCTTACTTGTTAAGTTATACAAGTAGGAAGAGCACAGGTACAAATTAAAAGTGTTTTTATTATGATAATAAAAACACTTTTAACACTATATAGCCCATCCCACCACCGGCCATATATATATCTGCTCAGTTACTGGTATTTTTACACACAACCATTTCTAGGGTTTATAAAGAATGGTGTCAAAAGGGAAAAACATCCAGTATGCAGTAGTCCTGTGGGCAAAATGCCTTGTTGATGCTAGAGGTCAGAGGAGAATGGGCCGACTGATTCAAGCTGATAGAAGAGCAACTTTGACTGAAATAACCATTTGTTACAACTGAAGTATGCAGCAAAGCATTTGTGAAGCCACAACACACACAACCTTGAGGCGGATGGGCGCAACAGCAGAAGACCCCACTGGGTACCACTCATCTCCACTACAAATAGGAAAAAGAGGCTACAATTTGAACAAGCCTACAAAAATTGGACAGTTGAAGACTGGAAAAATGTTGCCTGGTCTGATGAGTCTCGATTTCTGTTGAGACATTCAGATGGTAGAGTCAGAATTTGGAATAAACAGAATGAGAACATGGATCCATCGTGTCTTGTTACCTGTGCAGGCTGGTGGTGGTGGTGTAATGGTGTGGGGAGTATTTTCTTGGAACACTTTAGGCCCCTTAGTGCCAATTGGGCATTGTTTAAATGCCACAGCCTGAGCATTGTTTCTGACCATGTCCATCCCTTTATGACCACCATGTACCCATCAACTGATGGCTAATTCCAGCAGGATAATGCACCATGTCACAAAGCTCGAATCATTTCAAATTGAAAGGACAATGAGTTCACTGTACTAAAATGGTCCCCACAGTCACCAGATCTCAACCCAATAGAGCATCTTTGGGATGTGGTGGAACAGGAGCTTCGTGTCCTGGAGGTGCATCCCTCAAATCTCCATCAACTGCAAGATGCTATCCTATGGACCAACATTTCTAAAAAATGCTTCCAGCACCTTGTTGAATCAATGCCAAGTAGTTCTGAAGGCAAAAGGGGGTCAAACACAGTATTAGTATTGTTTTCCTAATAATCCTTTAGGTGAGTGTATATACGGTATGTATATGTATGTGTATGTATTTTCGTGTTTATGTGGGGGTGTACATAAATAGATAAACAAGACAGAGAGCATCCAGGAAAAGCAAACACTCAACTCTGCAAGCCTGCCATTTTGAAATAATATATGAATTGGAATTTTCCCCACAAACAGTTGTTAATGTAAAATCAACAATAATTACAAGTAAACTGAATTATTATGCTGACTGTGTGTGTCATATTTTGTACCATTCAGCGGCACTTATTGTGCCAGAAATGGTTTATTATTTAGTCCAACAAATATTTGTTTAGGCCTTGGTGTACGTTTTGGCTGCAAATTGTTTTGCATTTTCATTTTGCGTTGGGTGTGAATAGGTATTTAGAGAGGGGGGAACAGAAAAAGGCAATGGGGGATGTGTATGTGAGAAGACTGTAGACGTATAAGACAAAGATGTTACCTTGGAGAAAGGAGGGCAAAGGATCTGGAAGGCAACAAAAGGGAATATGTAGAATGTGAAGAGAAAGTGGCAAATAATAAAAAATAATACGATGGGATAAAAGTACAGACAGAAGGAGAGCTACGCATGAGAACGCTTGTAAATTGCACATATACATGACAGGTCTGTGGATGAAGGCTGGAGCTGTCTCAGTGTCTGCTTGTTACAGCTGTCCTGCTTCAACACACACACACATCAAACATCACTAATGTTATCACTCTTTCATTGAACTAAAAGTACCACAATCGCACACTTCCCTACTATATAGTAGGTAAAACGGTATGTGACAAAAGAAGTATATCTGACTTCACAGTACTCATAAAAGAGTAGGCAAAAAATGACCTACTACTCCCGGCGAGATTCTGAAGTGTGCATACGATGGACACTTTACTATCCCACAAGGCCACGGGAGAGGATTTGCGAATGGCAGTGAAGCAAGACAACAGATGCTTGTCACATAATAACAGCAACATGGTGAATGATGTAGTCTGTCTGGATTACATTCATACTACACACATTCATACCATATAAAACATATTTAGCGGTCTCAAAGAAATTACTTATTCGGAATAAGTAGCTACTCAAGTATGCGGTTTATGACGCAGACTCACTTTTGTTTCTTTAGCAGTTAATAAACAGAACTGCATGCTACATGCTACTTCTCTTTGTTTATGTATAGGACGAGTCAAGCAGGTACTGGGCTACTGGGGTCCCGCCTGGTCTAGAATAGTCTAAATATAAACACTTATTATAGGTGTACCACAGTGATTTAGGATGACAAAAACAGGTTTTGGAAGATGAATTCATGATGTACTCGCTCATTCCATTGTGTAAATTTTGACTTACTTTTAAGTGTACTTTTAAGTTATGTTTGGTCAGGTGGCATGGGGCTAGTGAATATTTCTCAGTCAGAACATTTCTCACATTGGCTGGATTTTTAGAGGTAATTTTAAAGTTTCTGGTCTGCTTAAGTTGTTTGAATCTTTCTTGTCACATCATGCCCCCCTCCTCCAAGTCATACGAAAAAGAAAAAAGAAAAAAACCTGCAAAAAAGCTCTACTGATCTGAGCTGTAGTTTAGCGGTTAGCGTATATGGTCAACAGACGTGTAGTTGCTTCTCATATGGGAGGTGCAGGTTTTATTCTAGCCTGCATGATTTCTCTTCATGATTTCCTTTCAAAACAGAAGTGTACAAACGCAAAAAGTAATAAAAATAAATTAAAAAACTCCAAAAATAGGGCTGTTTTTCTGCAATATATATATTGCAAAAATGTTTACCAGATGACTAGCTATATTTGGAAGGAAGGCATTATAGGATGATTGGGCTGATTTTGAAGGGGATTGCATTTGTAAAGAAAATACAAATTATTAATAATTTAAAAAAAGCTGAACAACTTTTTTTTTTCTTTGAAGACATGATTTGCAAAACCTGTTCACAATTGGGCTTACTCTTTACAAGACCCAACTCAAAACACTTTCAGGAACTATAAAGTGAACAGAGTAAAATTTTCATAGGCCGTATTACTGTTTTTGGCCCTTTCAATATGACTTTAAAATATTATTTGTTTTGTATTGTGATTATTATTAATTTAATATTATACAAAATAAGAAATACTACTGCACTGATTGCACCAGGTCAAAATTTAATTGTTGTGAGAGAAAAAAAACACAGATATGTTTATTACATTGAAAAATAATGTAAAATACTATAAACGGAATGTTTATAAACATTATTAACACTACAAACATGTATTTTAGTTCCCCTTACTCATTTAAACGGTATCATAAAAAATAAAAAAAAAGTTTTATTCTAGCTTCATGCATTCCTTTTTTTTAATCAACACTTGAATATGGGTAAGTTTCATTTAAAAAAAAACACACATTTTGAACAAAAAGCTGAGAAAATCACGCTTTTGTGAAAGGGTACATCCAGATCGGATTTAGAGTGATGATCAAACACAGATGGAGTAGATCGAGTCCATCAACACCCCTAATGCTTGCACAGTCCTGTAACTCCTCCTGGGTCCACATTTCATTCAGTAACATTAGATATAGTTTTGATTTATATGATGTTTAATGTTGATGATCATCACATTATTTCACATATGCATCTGCTTACATATGATCGCTTGTTTTTCTGCATCTTCCCTGTGTGTGTTTTTGATCAGGAGATTTACTACTCATTCATAAGATGCGTAATAGCGCCGCCTAGTGTCTAACAGTGAAAACACAGAAAATTCCATGTTTGGCGGGGAAGCGTTTTCTCACAAATAACGGAAAATTCTGTTTGGCGGCGAAAGAGTTAAACAGCAGAGCTTTTATTTTGTTGGTTTGCCAGCAAATAAATATACGCACGGCTGTGTTTAGAGTTCTGCACTGTGTTCATTTTATTTGTATTTAATTTTGATATATTGTGTATCCCTAGCTCCAACGTTCCCCAATCAGATTCTGAATCAACACCCTATCATTTATCTGCACACTGTCCCAAAGCACACCGCCATGCCCGCTCTGGCCCAGCCCCTACCCCCCATTCTCATACCAGCCAGCAGGGCCAGGCAGTCACACTAACTCCATCTCTTTCATCTCTCCCTTCTCCAGCATATTGGCTTTTCATGCATGGGTTGTGCTCAGGCCTGCAAGCTGCCACGCTGCCACAGCCCATAAACACGTAAGGGCTCGGCACACTTCAGGTCTGTGCATCTTGCTTGGACAACTGACGCATTTCGACACAAGCAGCGCTCATGTTTTGAGTTGAGCCTTAAAAAGCAATTGCTTCCAATTCTGGTTGCCAGATCTTTTTAGTTATGACTATGACTGTTATTTTTTGCAATCCAAACAACAACTGAGGTCAGACACAACGGCATTGGGACCAGAGGGCGTTAGTCAGAATCTCTGGTCCGGAGTGATTCCTAGTTGCTCTGCTTCATGCCACACGGTTTGATCCAGCTAGAGTTAATGTGGTAGACACTGTGAAGGCTGTAATGTAATTCGGTTTCTTCAGTTATTAATAATGTCCTGTCAACATGTCCACTTCTCTCTGTTCTTTTTAACAGGCTTCACAGCGCTCCGCCACCTCTGAAATACCTAAAATGGTACATTGATAAAAGATCCGCTGTGCCACGTTAACGATGAAAGATACAGATACATTGCGCCGTTGACAGATACATTGTTAGTCTTCAGTACACAGTATATTAGGACAAAAACATGGGCAATGGGTAATGGTGAAAAGTGAATTATTTCACTGAATAGAGTCATAAGTTATTGTTACCAAGTCATGAGCAAAATGAGTAATGAAAGCTTTCAGCTCACCAGCAGCGATTGTGGGTTTGGATGATTTGGCCAAGATTACAAAGGCTGAATGATGCCATCACGTTCATGCCATCAAGTTGACATGAAAATTAAACCTATTTATCTTTTGTACATAACAGACACAGTTTCTGCCAGTCTCATGTTAATCTTAGAGTAGTATTGCATCCATATGTCAAAAGAGCCTTTAGTTTTATCATATTTCTAAAAGACAGATACTGTACACTGGGGGATTTGACAAGTACGCATACAAGGAATTCAACCTTTTATGACTTTATAAAGGTCCATACTAAAAAAAAAAAACATTTTCTAAAGGAGTTTATTTGGCATAGAAAAACTAATATTTTGAAATGTTGACCATGTTTCACTTGAGAATCCAACTCTTTCAATAAGAAAGAAAGCATGAAATAGCATTAGAACCCCTCTTTAAATGCCATGTTATTGTGAGCATTTCACCCAATGTATAAAATATGTTTACATTTTTTACATTCCCTGCCTTTTTTTTGTTGTTATTTTTTGATAATCTGTTACACTCAATAAGCATTGTAAGGTACACTGTATAAATGTTAGCGCCATCTAGTCGTAAGGTTGCAAACTGCATCCACCCCTCCCTTTCAAAGCACTTTGAGAAGCTACGGTGGCTGAAACAGGACATGGTAATGGTACCTTATGGGTTTAAAATTAAAGCTGCACTATGTAGTATTTTTGCAGTAAAATATAAATGAATAAAAAACACTAGGCAAGTGTTATATATTTTTTTCAATTGAGTTTTTTCAATATCCCAAATGTTTCCAACTATTTGTAAATTGTGAGAAAATTGCTATTTTAACCAAGGAGCTGGGACATCTGAGGGAGTCGCCTGTCAATAGCATTATGTCTGCGTTACCCTCGGTTTCCGGTTTTATTTGGCAGAAACGCTTTACTCTTAGCAGTGTGAACAAGTGTCACAGCAGTCGCCGAGCGAACGCACAGAGTAACGTCATAACATTATTTTCAACACACTTAGATGCATATAATATGATAAGCAGAACTGCGTTATCTCATACTCATGACCGGAAAAGCTTAAATAGTGCCCGCGACTGTGTCCCTTCATAATAAAAGTCCTGCTGCTCGCGATTTGTGTGTTTACATACCAATCGCTTCAGTGACCTTGCTCAGCTCCTTCAACATTCGGTCCTGCTCTGCTTCATACTACAGTAACATTAATAATCACATCCATGAACATGAATTCTGCCCGAGTCCTATCCCGATTCTTTTCCACCGGCTGTGAGGTGAAGACCACATGTCCCGAGATTCTGAGCTCAAACTTGGCGTCATTAAACTACGCCTTTGTTTTGAATAGGCGCCCTCTAGCGGACGGAAAAGTTACATAGTGTAGCTTTAAGTAAAACTAATATATTTTATATAAATATTCTTACTGTTTGAGTTAGAAATTAAAATTAACAATAGGTTTTCCTTAGTATCATAAATTTAGATCATGATAACCACAGATAAAACCACACACACATACAGTGCACAGCTCCAGAAGTATTCACAGCGCTTCATATTTTCCACAGTTTATGTTACAGCCTTAAACCTTAATTAATTAAATTCATTATTTTTTCCCTTCAATTCTACCAACAAAACAACATAATGACAATGTGAAATAATTTTGTTTAAAATACACACTCAATACTTTGTTGAAGCACCTTGGGCACAAATTATAGCCTCTTTTTGAGTATGGTGCTACAAGCTTGGCACACCTATTTTTGGGCAGTTTCTCCCATTCTTCTGTGCAGGACTTGTCAAGCTCCATCAGGTTGGATGGGGAGCGTCGGTGCACAGTCATTTTTAGATCTCTCGAGAGGTGTTCAATCGGGTTCAAGTCTGGGCTCTGGCTGGGTCACTCAAAGACATTCACAGAGTTTTCCTAAAGCCACTCCTTTGTTATCTGTGTGCTTAGGGTCGTTGTCCTGTTAGAGGATGAACCTTTACTCCAGTCTCAGGTCCAGAGGGCTCTGGAGAAGGTTTTCATCAAGGATGTCTCTGTACATCCTTTTGCCAACTGTCACTGTCGATCGATTCGCCAGAAATCCCCGGCTCTCTATTGAAATTGATGGGTCTGTGACGCTTTAACACTGCGTGTCGCTGGTAATGTAAACTCTGCATTAGTGTTACTACAGTAAGTCCATGGTAAATGATGGTGATTTGTAGATTGAAAAGACTTCTGATTGGATTGTTCATGATCAATGGTCTGTGTGGCACAATTCAAATGAGTAGTGCTGTTTCATTCAGCTTTGTATTGAACATTTATCAAACATTTATTGTAATTGTATAGAGAAAAATTATATTGCGATAATTATCGTTATTATTTTATCGCCCAGCCCTATATTTAGACACAGTGTTATGAAGTTTTTGTATGATTTTGTTGGTACAGTATTCCAAAAATGTGTCCATTTTATGGCTTATGTCAGCATAAGCATTTTTTTTTAATGATTCTGGGTTAGTGAGTCATTTAAATACTTATAAATAGCAATGCAGTGACAATTCTGCATGTATTTGATGTGTCATCTCCGTTAGCATTAGCACAATTGTGTACAGTCTCGTCCTAAGGCTGAAGCTCTTCTGTTAACATGATGAGGACAGGCATAGACAGTGTCTTGCTGCCAGGTGTGCTTGTTGGCGAGTCATGAATTGGCTTAGAGAGACAACCGCTACAGCTGTGCATTTTCTGCCACACACAGGGGTTATTCTCATATTATTGTCTAATACGCAGGAGGGATGTTATGTGTTTACACCCTTCAGGTTTCAGCTAAAGGTTTACTGTCAGTCACAGGCATCCAGAGCTTTCCCACAGGAGGAAAGAGAGAGGAAGAGAGAACCTGTTCCGCATAATAGAGCCGTAGATTGCACAATGTGAGACAGTCAGGAAGACAGGCAACCGTAACGGAGCTTGTTAAGATGAACGTAAGATGAGGCGAGACCACAATAGACTCATCCAGATAGGAATGTACGGTCACGGAGTCTGATATTCAGACAAGATTTCACTTGTTTTCAAAGTGATGTTTGAATGACTTTGCGAGAAAGTAAAGAGCTAATCTAGGTTACTTCTGCAGGCTTTCTGCATCCAAATCCTACTGAGCTGCATACCTATAGGCGACAATTAAGGCACTGTATTTTCTACCTAATTTTGAACAAAAAACAGATGGAAGTCCCACAATGCACCGGCTCAGTGGGGGGAAAAAAGTAAAAGTTGACAGATATTTGATGTGTTCAATGGTTTAAGATGGATTTTCGGGACTGAAGACCAGTTGGTTTAAGCAGTTTCTTCTGCTATTATAATTTGCTATTATAAAAGTGCAGTATTTTCTGCTATTATAATTTATTTAAAAATTAACAGTTCCATAAAGTTTAAAAGTGCCTGAACACTTTTGCAGCAGCCTTGGTTCTGGAAGTATTTTTCCTGTTCAATTTTACCATAGGGATTTAAAACAATCTTTATTAAGAGTTATAAGCCACATTAAACTTTGGTTTGAAGCATAATATTACTTTAAAAAGACAGGTAGAAGACTGTGTGTACTTGAAGGAAACCGAGGTTATAACTTAAGTTTATTAAGCAAACAGGGAAGAAAAAGATGATAGGCGGTTATTTTGTAATGTGAATGTTAGCATAATTAATAAAAACAAAACAAAAAACTTTATCCACACTTAAAATTAAAACAAATAATATATAATTACAGTGCTCCTTGAAAGTTTGTGAGCCCCGTGTAGAATCTGTGAAAATAATTTTAACAAAATAAGAGGGATCATACAAAATGCATGTTATTTTTTATTTAGTACTGTCCTGAATAATACATTTTACATAAAATATGTTTTAATAAAATCCACAAGACAAAAATAGCTGAATTTGTTCAAATGACCCGGTTCAAAAGTTAATATAGTAATTCTCATAAATTCTCATGCTGTGTGTTGTTCCCTGGATGATCCACGGCTGTTTTTTGTTTTGTGAAGGTCGTTCATTAGTCTCTTTTTTGTCTTGAGCAGTTTACTTGCACAACAATCATTCAGGCCCTGAAAATGTTTCACTTTTCCAGCATCTTTTGCATATTTGAACCCTTCCCAGCAGTGACTGTATGATTTTGAGATCCATCTTTTCACACTGAGAACACTTGAGGGACTCAAACACAACTATTAAAAAAGGTTCAAACATTCACTGCTTCAGAAGGAAACACGATGCATTAAGATTGAATTTAAAGAACAAGGTAAATTGTACTTAAAGGTGTCATGAATTGAGAAATCAAAAACTTTTTATTCACCCTTTAATATATAAAAGTTAATCGTGATATAAGAACATCTTGTTAGTTTTGGAACTGAAAACTTCCTTGTTAGTTAAAGAACAGCTTTTATTGACACCAGGCTCAGAAAACACTCAATCTCAGAATGTGCTACGCTGTGACGTCAGACGGTGGTGAAAAACCGGCTTAACCCGGAGAAGACGAATGACTGATTCTGTATACCTGCCCACCGATTTGTGTGAGCAATGTTATAGATAAATAAATAACATAAGCCTTTGTAGAGCTAAACCGAATTGAACTTCCAAGCAATACACATGCTGCATGAGCTTAAATAGGATTACATTATTAATGCATGAATGAACTATATTTAATGACTATCCATCCAGCTCAAGTGGGGAAGATATTGTGCGTTTGTTCCTTCATTTCACCACGGATTTGTTTGAAAACAAGAGACTGGATTTCCAGACAGGGTGAAATTACATGAATGACTGAAGATTTACTGAGTTAAAAACAAAATTGTGTGTGATGGTATTGCATTGTTACAGATCATTTGATATCTGTTGATTATGTGTACGTGTCTAACAGAACATACCTAAGCATGCTGTCAAAGGCTGGAGGATCCTTTATTTGTGGTGTTGGTTGTTTACTCTCTTGACTTAATATTTGAAGGAAAAATACAATTGCAGAAATGTTGATTATGCTGATTTGTGTGTGTGTGTGTGTGTGTGTGTGTGTGTGTGTGTGTGTGTGTGTGTGTGTGTGTGTGTGTGAGTGTGCGTGTGCGTGTCAGTGATGCACAGTTCTCGGTTATATCCACCGATCGGCTGGGCTAAGTAATAAAAAATAACATTCCAATTAATGGTTGGTGGATGAGACATAAATGATTGGGATTGTTTATATATGTTAAGACATTTATATATGTTAAGACATCGAGCCTTGTGGGCGGATTATTCCACTTGTCGTTTTCCCGCACGCTTTCAAAACAATTCCTCAGGAGTTACTCACAGGGGAGCCGAAGCTCATTGTAATATGCAAACCGTATCTAATCATAATCATAGCAGCATGCCCATAAAAACCAAGCATTCCATGAGAGAGGCTAGAAACCAGGGTAGGAAATAGCCTATTTCTTATTAATTATAATCTTTTTGAATGTAAAAAACATGCTAACATCATAAGTTGACCTTTAGACAAAAGTATAAAAAAATGTAAAAGCCAGTTCATGACCCCTTTAATTTGTTTTCTGAGAAACATACAAGCATCTTCTGTTGCTTCCAGAGGGCAGGGCTAAATTAAATGTGTTATATTTAAACAAAATATGAGAAACTTGGAAATCTTCATCACATTCAAAGTTTTCACCTTAATGCATCATGTTTCTCTCCTGGAGCATCAGTGTTATTTAGTGCTATTTGAGGGGACAGCCATTAGTAGTGGTGGACTCAATCGAGTAAACTCATTCAATTCCATAATGCATCACAATAATGTGTGTACAACTAATGTATGCTCACTGGCTAGAACACACCCATAATGCACATAATGACGATCACACCAAATTAATTCAAGAGGTCCGCGCTGCAGCCTGTAGCACGATGACGTACTGGATCAGATCCAATATGTACTGGACACGCATGCGTGGTGGTTTCATTCACAATTTAATGATGTCCCATACGCATGTGCAGTAGAGTTTTGGGGAAATCATATTGCATGCGCAGTTGAGTGTTTTGGTGAGCTGGATAGATAAATACTCAAATCGCTAGCGCAAAAATAATGATTAATAAAATGATCACACAATCAGGACACATGTTTTGCATTTTCCCTTGAATCTGTACTGGTATTTTAAGTTTTTTACATATCGTGTTGCATTGTATCATGATGATTGAAATTACAGAGACAATTACTTGACTCATTTTTGCTTCCACTCAACAGCAAATATGACCAGAATATATTAAAATTGTAACTGTTTTGCATGCATGTAGAGAGAAACTAGAATAACTTCATGACATTCATGAAAAGATGACTTATTCATCAATAATTACTCATTTATCAGTACCACTACTACACAGGTAAGAACATCCTCTATATACAATATTGATCATACATGTCACTTAAGGCCAGCGCATATGCATTTTAAGTTAACCCAGAGATCAGTATGAAATCGCCATAACGATCCACCATCCAGTACGTATTGGATCTGATCCAGCTACGTCATTGTTCTACAGACTGCAGCGAGCGGTGTCTCAATTAATTCCCTTGTCTCGCCAGAAGATGGCGCCCACCAGTGATGCGCAAGTCAATGTATAAACAACCCGCACCCGACCAACCTTTTCACTCGGACCTCAAAAAAGAGAAAATATTGTACCGACCCGCTTCCTGACCTGCATTTTTAAAAGTAGTAAATGAATGCTCATCATAGCGCCCATCCAGTCTAATCGCAATGTGCATCTTCCCCCCGACTTTCCCAACAAAAATTCCGCACCCTCTCAGAAAATACATAAAGCCTACTGAGCTATCCCTATTCAATTGGTACAATGGCATTTCTCAGTTCAGCATGTTGGGAAATCGCCAATCGGGCATTTTGTCCCTTGTCAAGAAAGGGGTTAAAAGGGTTATAAGGTTGGTGGCCTAAAACAGAAGATTAGCCTACTTATTTTTAGCTTTCCTCGCCCTGTGTAGAAATAATATTGAATCAGCCGTCCCTGGGTTGAGATGGTTTCTTCTCCCCTCTATGACACGACCTGCGGAGCTGAATGTGCGCTCACTGGCTACAGGTGATGCTGGAACGCAGGGGATCCTCCTCCTTGCAAATGTATTTTATAGTAAATTGTGTCTAGTACACTGTAAAAAACATTTTTTGGTTTAACCTAAAAAAGTAAGTAATCTGGTTGCCTTACAATTTTGAGTTTATTGAAATTAAAAATTTGAGTTGATACAATGAAGGACATTTTGTTTAATAAATAGAAACTCAAAATATCTGAACCACATAAAAAATTTGATAAATCATGAAAATAGCACCATTTGGCATGTTTCACTGTGTCATCAGAAATAAAAAACATAAAATTACCCAATATGCTTACATTTTTTTAAAATAATATTTTAATAAAGGTTGTCAAATCTCAAAAAATGTTCATTGTATTAACTCAAAATTTTAATTTCAATGAACTCAAAATTTTGAGGCAACCAGGTAATTTGGCAAATTGAGGCAATTTACAGTGTACTATATAAATTACAAAGGTTTAATTGGCATCTTTATTTTAAACAACCCAACCGACCGCAACCCAAACATCATTATTGTTGGATGACTCGCAAATACGGGTAACCACGGGTGACCGCATGCAGGCACCCGCTCATTTTGGATCAACCTGCGCATCACTGGCCCCCACAGCTGAATCATCCATTCATTCATTTTCATAACCGCCGCTCCAATGTAGGTACAGCGTAATATTGTACAGGTATAAATTCCTTTTTAATTGTTTATTAAATAGTTTAATTACAGTTTATACATGCTAATTTTTGTGACAGATGCATAAACATTTTCATTACTACCAGAGCTGCCAGTTTGCTAAGCACAAAGTATGCAAAACCGTCAAGCCCTTTCGGCGCACTCAGTGTCCGAATACACTCACTCAGTTTCATTCGCTCCTTCAAGTGGACTGTATTAGTGGAGTAATGTGGGGAATAGTGAGTTAGGGTATAAGGGGGGGGCGATTTCGAACACAGCCAAGAAAACAGGAATCGTGACAAAGAACAGGTCGCCTTCCTGCTTACCTTGGCTTTTTCTCCTCTTTTTTGTTCTCTTTTGGCCATAGAGCACAGTGGTTTATTGGCTTATTAGCTCCAGAATGGAATAATTTGGTGTGCATAGAGAAGGTAAGAGCTGCTGCAGACCTGCACATTGGAGATATAGTCCCAAATCACAGTGTATTCTGTGTCTGAACCGGCCACACTTCAGTAGTCACCGGCTGTTGCTCGGCAACATGCACCACAGTCCAACATCTTGTGAAGTGAAGAGCCAAGCTGCTGTTTTCCATCTCACCCTTGAACCACTCTCTCTCTCTCTCTCTCTCTCTCTCTCTCTCTCTCTCTCTCTCTCTCTCTCTCTCTCTCTCTCTCTCTCTCTCTCTCTCTATTCATTTTGCTCTCTATTCCTCCCTATGGAGACTGTTATTCATCAGGCATTTCACACGTTCTCCCATTTCACTCTTGTCTATTCTTCCTATTAAGTTTCTTCTCACTCCGATAAGCCACACGTTGTGCTCTGGACCATCTCATTATTGTTCATATTTACACAAACTGCCTGTCTATATCATCATCTTTTTGTCTTTTAGGATGCTGCACGAGTGCGTCTCAGCTCTCTAGAGTATTGGGAGAATGAGAAGATGGGGACAAATAGGGACATTGTGTTCTTTTGGAAGAGGCATTATGTTCAGATGATGCTTCGGCATTGTCTGTCTTTCTCTCTCGCCCTCTGTCTTTCTCTCGCTCCAGTCGTCTGACTGTGCCATGACGTCTTTTAGTGGACTCTCACACTGAGTCAGAAAGGTGCCAAACAATTTGTTGAAATGCTGTCACTGTTCTCACAAATTTGCTTCTTTGCATCGAGAAGAAAAACCTTAAAGGGATAGTTCACTCAAAAATGAATACTAGCCCATGGTTTACTCACCCTCAAGCCATCCTAGGTGTATATGACATTCTTATTTTAGACAAATTATTAGAGTTATATTACAATATGTCCTGGCTCTTCCAAGCTTTATAATAGCAGTGAATGGCAGCCAAAAATGTAAAGCCCCAAAAAAGTGTATCCATCCATTATTAAAGTAATCCAAATGGCTCTGGGAATCTGTGGGTTTGTGCAAGAAAAATATTCATATTTAACACATTATAAAGTAAAATATCTTACTACGAGAGGCGTTACAATTTGAATATGAAAGACGGTCCTTCGAAGCTAGTTATTTTGCTTTATAACGTGTTAAAAATGGGTATTTTTTTTACATATACCCATCAATTCACTTCAGAAGGCCTTTATTGGATTACTTTTATAATGGATGGATGCACTTTTCTGAGCTTCAAATTTTTGGCTGCCATTCACTACCATTATAAAGCTTGGAAGAGCCAGGACATTTTTTAAATAAGAATGTCATATACACCTATATGGCTTAAGGGTGAGTAAATTATGGGATACTTTTTGTGTGAACTATCCCTTTAAATATTTTGCAAACCTCCATTGTGTCTCCTAGACGAGTGCTTTTTAATTTGTGTTTTGTCTTATGAACCCTCCAGACTTATCAAAAAGGCCAAAGGGCCACTAAATCAATATCACACCAGAAATTGTAGCTCATGATGAATTGGATAACATTAAAATTAATGAAGTAAAGAGTTTCTGCTCATGCTATTCTGTATGCACCAGAACAGAACGATTAATTGTTAAAAGATCGCAATCTCGATTCAAACACCCATACAATCTCATTCCTAAATGATAATGATTTTCCTGTGTTTATTAAACCTTTGACAAAATCACACTGGAACATTCAGATCTGCGTTGGTGCTGCCGCTGAGCCAGAGAGAGCAGTTGTCATATAGGGAGAAGCATTTTGTGTAAATCCACTTGGGGTTCAGAGTATTTATTTTTTCCTACATTAATTACACACCAATTATGTGGTCTTGTTTCATTAATATAGTGTATTCTTTTTTCTTGATTTACCCCGAAAGACTGGAAGGGAAATGTGACATTGATTTGTGATTTGTGATTTGACTCATGAATATACATGACCTTATGCACATAATCGTTCACTGTTTTGAAAATGTTGATGTGAGGTATTGATCTGGAGATCAAGTGTTTGTTCACTTCCAACCAAGTCAAAACTGTAAACTGAGAAACTTTACGTCAATGCATATAATGACCATCAACACATTTGCTTTCATTGGAAGGGATCGCAAGGCACAGAATATATGTGTGAACACTGATGCTGGCGCTTTCCATGAGTGATAACTACCACAAAATGTGTTTGTGCTTTACATGCTAAAGGCCATCTTACTAGCTGTGCGTATTAATGGTATTCCTCAATGTCTTGTACAGATGTATTGCATTATAGCTGACATTATATGATGCATTAAGGTGTGTTCACATTCATCCGAATTTTGCCTGAAGTTATATGTACAGATTTCGAGATTCATCACGTTGACCAACAGAAAGCTGATTGGTTTGAAAGGGATTTCTGTGTGTGAGCCGGGGCATGCTTATTGTGTGGCTTTACTAATGATAATAGACAATGAACCTTTTTTTCTCCTTGAAAAACTAAATGTCGCTAAAAAGTGACCTCGCCTTTAGATTTGTTAACATACAGAGGACCAAGGAAACCAAGCTTGTGCAAGTAACACAAGCGCAGCCACACACTTTTTTGAATAGGCTTTTTCCTTACCGCTGTTTAAATCCTATGCTAGGCCTAGTCTCATTATCCCAGCAGCAGGAACATGAGATTTCTCTTTTTTCCCCCTCAAGTCAAACATGAATTATTTAGCTTTGTGTTGATCACGTTGAGTCTCTCTGCCCTGAGCTTCCCTCCCCAGTTCCCCTACTGTATTTCTCTCTCTCTCTCTGAGCTGTGTATGTTGTTGCTAGCTTCTACTCAGCAATACAAAATGCATGTTTTGTTCACAGAATTGCCGATATCTCAGAAGTCTTATTCTGAAATCCTGCTCTGAGAGACTGTCATCACGTATCCGAACAATGTTTAGCATTTCTTCTCAATGACACTGTAACTGCACTCCATAATTATTTCCGTACAGTGCGGGGCGAATCTTCGCTAGCATGCGCGTAAATAATTCACCATGCCAATGTTTTGTTGAAGACAAGTCCCACATTATCAGTGTACACATTAGTGAGTCATAACGGAAAGAAGCTGCATTTGCCCCAATTTTTGGTGCAGATATTGTTTTCTCTGTCTAATTTCTGAATTGAATTTTCACGCAGCTGAGGATCGGTACGCCGTTCACTGCACCTTTATCAATTATTCACACGCAGCTCTTTGGAAGCTTTAATAAGCAGCTTGTCAGTCAAGTAACTCATAGCGGTTCCGGCTTTGTTTTTGTGATATGAGGCCAATTTTGCATTGATGTAAGTGAGCTCGGGGAACAAATGATGATGCTAGGCAGCAATGGTTAAAGAAAATAGGTTCATGTGGAGTAAAGTTGTTATGAAATTGCACTCCGTCCAGCTGTTGCTGAACATACGCATCTTATTGGGGTCAAATAGCCCTTTAGGCAAGCCACTGACTAGTTTCCATTGGAAAATATGTACAATACTGTTCAAAAGTAAGGTCAGCAATATTTTATTAAATGAATACATTTATTTAGCAAGGATGCATTAAATTGATCAAATCATTTTAAAGTTACAAAAGATTCATATTTTAAATAAATGCTATTCTTTTGAACATTCTATTCATCAAAGAATCCTGAAAAAATGTGTTATGGTTTCCACAAAAATAAATGAAGCAGCACAACTGTTTTCAACATTGATTATAATAACAAATGTCTATTGAGCAGCAAATCATCATATTAGAATGATTTCTAAAGGATCATGTGACCCTGAAGATCAGTGTCATCCTCATCTAAAACTAAAACCATGAACATTTTTGTTACTTGAAATAACATAAACGTTAACTGAAATAAACATTTTTATATTTTAAAGTTCCCAAGGCTGTTTTTTATTATTAGAGTTTGACTTGATGTACTAAGATAACTAAATATTTAAAGAACATTTATGAAAACTTTAAAGACGAATATGACAACAACAACAAAAATAGAAAAATTACCCAAAATTTACAATGAAAATAAATATGAAAAATATAATAATAAAAACATTATGTATTAAAAACAATACAGTTTTTCCACTAAGACAATTTTCACAACATTAAACAAAAATCCACATTCAAAGTAAACTTTAAGATGTAAGATGAAGTAAGAAAAAGTAAGATGTATATATTGTATACTGTATGAACTGCAATTATAGCATTGTACTGAATATTGAATAGTAGGCTTCTGAATGTCTGTATATTCAGCACTTGCATACTGAAAAAATACCGCAGTCCAACTGCAAAAGCCAAAAAGGTCAAATAAAACTAAATAAAAAGCATGTTACTGTACACTTGAATACTGTAAGTTGTGCAACTGCAAAATCAAGGTCAGTGGGAGATTGATTCTTCTTCAGCATCCTGTCTTCCTGCTGACTGTGGCCTGAGGACTTTGTCCACATCTCAGAGAATGTCGTCTCTTGCCCGGCGAAGGGAAAAACGTTCTAGAGTACGTCCAAGGATCCAGCCTTGACAACACTGTCCACACCTTGCTTTTTCTCGTCTTCATCCTCATCCTCCTCGTCCACCACCTCTTATATGTACTTTTCCTCCTCTCCCTTTCAGATTGTTTCCATCTATTGCTCATATTAACATTCTTTGCACCTGTTCATATTTTATACAGTTGGTTTGATCACATCATTAGAAATAAGTGTGAACAACTTTTGTTTAGTGTTTTGCGATACAAATGTATAACAGTGCGATATGTGTTTTAATGAGTGAGAATGTATTCAGAGATTTGCAAACAGTGACTAACTGCCTTTTGCAGAAATAGTTATTTATTCAACAAATTGGTTTAGGCTATTGATCATTTGGTTCAGAGAGTGTGTTTAGTGTATTAGCAATTGTGAAAAACTTTAATTGAAAAACTCTTTTTGGATCTCAATGATAGTAATTTAACCCCGCTGAAGACTGCAGTAAAGGCTGCTGAAAATTCAGCATTGTCATCACAGGAATAAATTACCTTTGAAAATGTATTATGAGATTTTTATTAATAATTAAATTGTAGTGCTGTTTTTTTACTGTATCAAATAAATGCATCCTTGGCGAGCTTAAGAAACCTCTTTCAAAAAATAACAACCCCAAACTTTTGAAGAGTAGGGAAGTTTTGCACACCACTCAAGTTTTTGGGCAGCCATTTTGATTTAAAGGGGTGGTTGATTGACCCTTTTTACAGGATGTAAAATAAATCTCTGATGTCTCCCCAGTGTGAAATTTTAGCTCAGACTACCTTACAGGTAATTTTGTACAGCATTTTAAAATGGTCCATTTTACGTGCCGTTTTGTGTGTCCCTTTTAAATGCAAATGAGCTGCTGCTCACAGGGCGGAGCTTCAAGAGCTTGTTAGCAGCTCTGATTACCTCATGCAGACAGGCAATGAAACTGTACAGCCTTTTTATGTTCAAACTGGAGTTTGACGATGATGGAGAGGCTCAAGAAGGAGTGACAACATGTAGAATGAGACAAGATGTTCCTGAATGGTTAGTTGAGGAATTAATGTAGCTTATGTATAGCTAACTTTCCTCAAATCATTGATTAGCATATTCTGTCATGATAATCTATTTAAAAAAAAACAGGCCTCTGCTGCATGTGTTCGGAGGCGGGGTTTATGTAAATGTCAGGGTTAGTGATGTCACTAACCCGGGAGGCGGCTTCTGTAGTCCCTACCAGCTGTTTTTTGTAGTCCTTAAATGCATTTTTTTTTAAAGAATATATCTTTATTCACACTCACACAGCAACATTACACACTGACTAAAGTTTAAAATGTGAAATCATAATCAACCACCCCTTTATCAAACAATCCATTGTATAAACAGCTGGTATGGTCTCAGAAAGTATTTAAATTGTAACATGTACTTAGTTCGTCACAAAATATATCCCTGGTGAAAAAGTTGAAATTGACCACTGAGTTATGCTTTTGCGCAACATAACTGAGTGATCAAAAGTGACTATAACGTTCAAGTTCTGATGTATTCTTTCTTTTTTGTGCTCCCCTCAGCCGTTCCCTTCCCCCTGAGTCATCGCCTTACCCCGAAGGAGGTGTTTGACTGTGAGGGGAAACCAAGGGTGGATCTACTGAAAGCCCACCTCACTAAAGAAGGCAGGGTGGAAGAGACCGTGGCCCTCCGAATCATAAACGAAGGAGCCTCTATCCTGCGCCAGGAGAAGACCATGCTGGACATAGAGGCACCTGTCACAGGTAGTTCCTAATCTATTATTGCGGCAGATTCACCTCACGTACAGTACAAAGGGAAATACTTGCTTTGTACGCCTTGTTTTGCAGCCAGGTGGATATATTTTCAGACATTAGTCGATAAAGAGCGTCTGTGCATTAGCATCTGTGTGTGTACATAATGCAGTTTGTTATCTGACGGCGTCTGCATGTGTTAACTGTATATCAATGACAACCTGCTTTGATACCGTCAGCAAACAACAGGACTAAAGAGCAGCGAGACAGCGAGAGTTTGAGAGAGAATGCACAATCCTGACCTCAAATACAAAAATAAACTCCAAAAGCACCCGACTGGAAGTTCAAAGAATGAACAAGAGCGGAGAAAAAAAACAAATGGCGACAAAGCGAACAAGCGCTCAAGGTGTTTCCGTATGAAGTTTACCTGTGAAGGTAGCTGTCACTTTAAAGTTTGATCACTTTTATACTTGCGAATGTGTGCGTTTCTCTGGTATTTTAATTCCCTCCTTACCTGTCATCACATCAACTATGAGATGAGGAGAGAGGAAAAATAGTTTTAAATGAAAACTAGGGTAATGTACGTACCACACAAAGCATGTCTTTATCTGTTCAATGGCTCATCTGAGCAGCGCATCTCTTAATGTGAAGAGCTTTTTTGCTTTTATCAGTGTGTTTGGATAATCAATAGAGTTGAGTACTTGATACCCGCGTCCATCTGCAGGAGTGTGTCAGCACACCAGCTGGCCGTGATTTCCGCTGTCTCATCCGCGTATGAGCCGCTTACTCCTGAAAGACACGGGTCCTTGTGTAACTGCACCAACAGCAAAAAAATAAATAAATAAAAATATGCAGAGATAATGGACATAGCTTGATTAATTTTTCTTTGTAATGTGATTCTGCTCACCCAAATGGTACATCTCCTTCACACTGGTGATATAGCCGTATTTTTAATGCTATTTTAGTGCCTTTTTATTGTTCGTTTATTTCATTTTTAATGTCTGCAAGGAGAGACATTGCTATTTACACAGCAAAAACACCTTTTCTTGATCAGAATTTGTGTCTTGTTTTCTAGTAGAAGGGTCAAAAAATCCTTAAAACAATATACATTTACCTGAGAAGCAACATTTTAAAGTAACTAATGTTTTGTTTCAAAGAACACACATAAAATTAAATGTATTGTTTTCTTATCCTGTTGGCATATATTTTTTCAGTAACACTTTACAATAAGGTTTCATTATTTAACTACTTTAGTTAACATGAACACACTTTATTTTAAGGTTCAGTTATTAACTATTAACTAGTTGCTTATTAGCATGCATATTACTAGGATATTGGCTGTTTATTAGTACTTATTAATGCCTTATTCTGCATGACCTTATTCTACATCCCTTAATCATACCTAATACCTAAACTTAAATGCTACAAAGACTACCTAACTAACTATTAATAAGCAGTAAATTAGGATTTTATTGAGGCAAAAGTTGTAGTTAATTGTGAATATGTGTTCACCATACTAAAGTGTTACCGGATGTACAATACGGTACTTCTACAGAATTTATTCATCTTTGTTAATGTTAATTTCAACATTTACTAATTTACTAAGACATTATTAAAATCAAAAATTGTATTTGTTAACATTAGTTAACAAAGTGTGGTTTAACAGGAACTAACAATGAATACCTGGATTTGTGTTAACTTTAACAAAGATTAGTTAATACTGTAACAAATGTATCATTGTTCATGATAGTTAACACTGTAAAAAAACAATATGATCAATAAGTTAAGACAATATATGTTTTTACATTGTTTTAACTCATCAAAATAAGATGAAAAATAAGATATTTTTACTTTTTTTTTATAAGTTATACAAGATACAACTCTTTTTAAGTCAGTTTAATGTAATGTAAGTTGGTTATACTTACAAATTTCAGGCTGCAACCTACACTTACAGTGTACATTAAGTCATGTTAACAAATGAGACCTTATTGTAAAGTGTTACCATTTTTCCCTCTTGTTTTAAGCATAAATCTTAATCTAACTTAATTTTGTTCTGATAATCTGATAATTCTTTGATAATTTTGTAAGGATTTATTCTTAATGTTTGCAAATAGGGTAATAAAGATATTTTATTCTTATTTATATCTTGGTAAACAAGACAAAAATACATATTAAAAATCCTGAATAAAAAAAAACACTATTTTGCTGTGTGGGAGGGCTGTAAAATGGAGATGACTTGTGTTAACATTGCTGCAACAAAGGTAGTTTTTAGCAGCTAAAAAAAAGTCGCACGATCACAAGCTTCGGTGCATCAGGAGTCGCTCACTGCTGTGTTTAAAGGCACAAAGCATTTGAGTTCACTCCGGTTCAGTCGCAGTCTCACAGGAAGAGTTCAATTCCACGGTGCACTTAGATTTGTCTGGTACAGTGCAGCTGTTAAAATCCATCAGTTGATCAGAGCGACCTACAGAGCGAGAGAGAGAGATAAAGAGAGAGAGAGAGAGAGAGAGAGAGAGAGAGAGAGAGAGAGAGAGAGAGTGGTTCTCTACTGCAGAACACACCTACACCTCTGAGTCATCTGCATCTAACAGCTCAATATTCTCTCTCTCTTTCGCTAAATCTCTTCCCATCATCCAGTTCTGCTTGCACCCTGTGTGCCTGCAGTGGGTGATGTGAGAATAAGCATCGCCCCCCTCCACATTCAGCACTGCACAGTCACTGCCACACATGAAGAGAGATACTTACAATTATCACCATTTAGAGTTTACTGTGTGTGTGTGTGTGTGTGTGTGTGTGTGTGTGTGTGTGTGTGTGTGTGTGTGTGTGCGTGTGCGTGTGCGTGTGCGTGTGCGTGTGCGTGTGCGCGTGCTTGGTTGTGTGATGTCTGTCCCTGAGCTCAGAATATTTGCCCAGATCAGCCAAAATTAGGCCAAGTGAAGTTTATGCCTGCCGATTGTCTATTATTAATATCAAAGGGATATGAAATATGCAGGAGGCACTGTGTACGCGAGGACCCGTCATTGTCAGTGGATCCGCTTCCTTTGTGATGCAACATAATGGCAAACAAAGACATATCTGCTGCCGTTTGTCACTACCTTCACCCAGCTGTATGGCCATCACCTCATGCTATTGTTAATCAAGACTGCTTACACAATCACACAGATGCACACACACACACACACACACACACACACAGAGCGCGCTGGTTCAGGCCCATTCATTTATGCTGAGAATGATTTGTGCTGCGAGCTGCGGGCTCATTAAGTCCAGCTTACATAATGGAGAAGAGACGATGAGGAGGAGAGGAGAGGGTATGAATAGAAGAGAGGAGATAATCAGATGAGTAGAGAGGAGGAAAGAGAAGAGGAGATGGACATATGGGAGAAGAGAAGAACAGGCGGGAGGAGATGATATGAGGAGAAGAGACGAACAGATGGGAGAATAAGAGGAGCAGATGAGAGGGAGAGATGAGATGAGGAGAACAGAGAGGAAAGGAGATGGAGAAGGGGTGAGCGTGGAGGAGAGTGATGAAACTATGAAAGGGGAAGGAGGTGAAAAGATGAAAGCAAAGGAGAGAAAGGAGGAGATGAACACATAATATGATGATGATTTGAGTAGGGCGAAGACAGGATGAAGAAGGAGGTGAGGTGGAGAAGAGATCGACAGGAGAGAGGAAAGGAAATGAAGAAGAGAACAGGTGAGAGAAAAAGATGAGAGGAAGTGAAAAAGAGTGAGAAAGGGGAGAAGATGAACAGAGGTGAGGGAAAAGTATAACTCAAAGAGATTCTGTTTATCACCAGGAGAGGAGGAAGATGGAAGGAGGGAGAGAAAGGAGATGAACATGATATGATGGAAGGGAGAGGAGAGGAGATAAGCAGATGACTGGAGAGGAGCGAGGGAAGGAGTAGAAGAGAGGCGATATGGAATGGAGAAATTAAATAACAGATTGGAGGAGGATGAGGAGAAGATTAAAGAAGATATCAAATGAGAAAAGAGGAGAGGAAGGGTCAGATGGGATGTGGTGAAGATGAGAGTGAATAGGAGAAGATGAGGAAAAGAGGAAAGCATATGAGGTGAGCAGATGAGCAGAGAGAAGAAAAGAGAGGAGATGAACAGAGGAGAAAAGGCAGATCAGGGGGAAGAGGAAAGGAGATGAAGAAATTACAGAAGGAGAGAAAAGAGTAGAGGAAATTAACAAATTAAAGGATATGAGAGAGGAGAAAAAGGAGTGGATGAAAGGAGAAAGATGGGCCAAGTCAAACAAATGAAAGGAGGAATGGAGATGAACGGATGAGACACAGGGAACAGATGAGAGGATAAAAGAGGAGATGAACAGTGAGAAGGTAGAGGAAAAGAGACAAATAGTAGTAAGTGGAGGAAAGCTAAAAGTATGGGAGATGAATAGATGCAGTCCTGTTCATCTCCTGGAAGGAAGTGTTACAAAGTAAAAAGGAAGTAGAGAAAGGAGGAGGTGAAATCGTGAGATGATGATTTGAGAAGGGAGACAAAGGGATAAAGAATGGAGTGATGAGAGAAAGAGATCACAGAGGAGAAGAGGACAGATGAGAGGAGAGGAAAAGAGGTGAGAGGAGGTAAAAAAGAGAAACCTAAAGAGAGTATATGAGAAGGGGGAGAAGATGAACAGATGAGCGGGGACAGGATAAATCAAGGTGGTTCTGTTCGTCTCCAGGAGAGTAAAGAGAGGAGAAGAGGTTCAACAATGGAAGGATGGAGAAAAAGAAGATGAACATAATATGATGGTAGGTGAGATAAACAGATGACTGAAGAGGAGCAAATGAGAGAGGAGAAGAGATGAGAGATGACAAGGGATGGAGAATGGCAGACGAGGAGAAAATGAAAGAAGACATACAAATAATAAAAAGAGAAAAAGGAGAAGAAATATACAGATGGAGTATAAGAGATTGGAGAATAAGATGAGCAGAGGAGAGGAGAAAATGCAGATAAGATAAGCAGGGTAAAGAGGAGATGAAAGGAGATGAAGAAATGATAGAAGGAGGGAAAAGAGTAGAGGTAAAGAACAGATGAGAGGAGAAAAGAGGAGTGTTTAAAAGAAGATAGATGAGAAGAGTCAAACTATTAAAGGAGGAAAGGAGATGAAGAGATGATGAGACACTGGGAGCAGATGAGAAAGAAGAGATAAACAGTGATAGGAGTGAGAGAGAAAAACGAAGGAGAATGAAAAAAACTATGCGGAGAAGAGGTGAAAGGAGGGAGGGATTACAAAGTAAAAAGACATGAGAGGAGAGGAGATGAACACATAAGATGATGATTTGATTTGGGAGATGGAAAGGAGATAAACAGATTACAATAGAAGAGCAGATGAGACGATGAGGAGAGAAAAGGAGAAGAAGAAACGAGAGGAGAGGAGAGACAGAGAGAAATGAGGCACAGAAATAAATAGAGGCTTGAGCAATGAGAGAAGAAGAAAGATTAGAGGAGTCGACCAAATGAATGAAGGAAAGGAAATTAACAGATGAGATACAAGGGGGGAAGACGAGAGGAGAAAAGAGGAGTGGATGAAAGGAGAAAGATGAGAGGAGTTGACCAAATTAATGAAGGAAAGGAGATGAACAGATGAGACACAAGGAGCAGATGAGAGGAGAAAAGAGGAGTGGATGAAAGGAGAAAGATTAGAGGAGTCAAACAAATGAATGAATGAAAGGAGATGAACAGATGAGAACAAGAAGCAGAGGAGAGGAGAAAATAGGAGTGGATGAAAGGAGAAAGATGAGAGGAGTCGAACAAATAAAAGGAGGAAAGGAGATGAACAGATTAGAACAAGGAGCAGAGGAGTGGATGAAAGGAGAAAGATGAGAGGAGTCGAACAAATGAAAGGAGAAAAGAGATGAACAGTTATAGAAAGAAGAACAGAGGAGTGGAGGTGAATAGATGACAAAAGAGGAGCGAAAGGAGGAGATGAAGCGAGAAAGGAGAGGAAATAAGCAGATGACAGAAGAGGAGCAGATGCGAGGAGGAGAGAGGAAAAGAGATGAGAGAAACGAGGACAGAAAATGAAAGCAGGAGAGTAAAAAAAAGAACAGGAGCGAGAGGTGTGATCTGCTGGATTGATCAGGAGTAAAGGAGGAGCAGGAAGAGGAACGGCCTTCAGAGTCGCCGCGACACACGCGGGGTGCCGTCTACATCGGGTGGCGTGTGACCCAGGAATGTCAACAAGCATGTTAATTGCACATTTAATACCGGTTTCTCCTGAAGCACAGTTCAAATCAGCTCCGCAAACCAGCCGGTCCGTTTAAACAGAAGCACTTAACACCGGGACCCGGGAACATTTTCATGCACAATTCATATACCTCTTCATGCATAATGTAATGTCTCAATGTGCAGGATCCGCTCATTCATATACAGTAAACGCCACTTACTAACACAGCCTGGGCGCATCTGATTTGCCCATGCATTATGCAGCTCGGATGCTGCAACGTGACTGGGCATATCTGCATTCCCCCTTCCACCCCCACCCCCGTTTTGATTATATAAACCTATCCATATCTACAAAGACTTAAACAGCAGGAATGTCTGCCAGGTGAGCAGGTTTGAAGTCGTCAGGAGTAAACCGGGCACCGGGGGGGAGAGGGAGCCCACCTCGGTGAGAATATACGGTGAGCTCCCGTGAGACCCTCCCGACGCACACATACATAACAACAGCTGTGTGCACGAAATGAATGTGTTTTGTGTTTTCAATGACTCTCAGATAGGTGAAACCGGATGGTGCCGTGCACTGTTTCCCACAATGCATCTTGGGTGCAGTAGAGGAGGCAGGGTGAGAGAAGGGAAACAAGCACAGCGTGAGAAGGCTGGAGCGGGGACAGCTGAATTCAAGGGGGCGGAAGAATCTCTTTACTAGTTGGTGGAGGAGCGAGTGAGCGAGCGCAGATAAGAGAGAGAGAGAGAGAGTTTAACTTGTCACCTCCCTGTCATTCATCAGTCCTGCTCCTGCAGGAAAAAAAAAAGTGAGAGAGACAGCGCGTGTGACCCTCGGCCTTCCGGAAAACGGTCCCCTCGGCCATTCTCGACATCATTTCCTCTGAAGGCTTTGGTTCTTCCTGGCTACGCTGCAGTGCTTGATTACTTCTAGGGATTTTGCTCTTTAGTGTGTGTTAATGGTTCATGTTAATGGCCCATTTTAGATGTATGTCAGACTCGGTGGACTGCTTGCGGCTGCTGTATGATTTAGGACAGATAAGTCCGCTAATTCATTTGACATGAGGGATCTTAATTTAAGCCGCTTCCCCAGAGACTTTTAAGGATATATGAGCGGTTGTTTTGAGAATGGATCTATTGATTTGAGCATTGATCTGGAAGAAAAGGAGCTGTTTGGGTAGAGCCTGACTGTATGCTTGTGTCCCTGTAGTGATTTCGCATTTTATAAGAAAAGGAGGCCAACATTATATATTTATTAAGCTTGAAACATGAATGCTTGTGTGTTGAGAAAGCAAACATTAGTGAGAGTAGATGAAGGCCGGTAAGAGTTGATTAAAATACCCATGAAATCAAACTGAAAGTTTATTTTTGAGCTTTGTTTCTGTTTGCTAGTATACTCCTAAATGATGACAATTTTCACTTTAAGCAGATAAGTGCATTTAAAGGTCGTCTGGCTATCACCAGAACAAGCTCGATTTAAGATTGAACATTAGTCTGGGGAGACTGTTCTGTATTTTCTACTGCACAAGAGGTGTGATCGGCGAGCATTATTTAAATGACTGTACGCAATTGGATAGTCCTTCAACCAATCATACCGCAAGAGGCGTGATCAACGGGCAATGACCCATCGTTTCTGTATCCGTTATCTTGTTAAACCCACCAATAGCGCCCCAGGTGGATAAGCCAGTCTGTGATTGGTTCCCACAAAAGTGTAACAGAAGCCTGACGGTTGCCTACTTCCATAGTAGGAAAAAAATAAAATGGCTACCGTCAACTGTTTAATTACCAACATTCTTTAAAATATCTTCTTTTGTGTTCAACAGAAGAATGTAATAGAGGTTTGGAACAACTTGAGGGTAAATTATGATAAAACTTTCATTTTTAGGTTGAACTATCCCTTTAAAAGCCCACTGAAGTACCTTGAAACAGGTAGACAGGGCGGGAACAATCAAACAGCTCCTCCCCTTTTTTTAAAGAGCCTATAGCGTTTTGTTTATATCACAGCTTGTAAAAAAAATAAAGCGTTAAAATAAAGTTTTCTTCCTAATATCTAACATTTTCTCCTCCATATTGGATATAGCATTCCGTGCAGAATTCAAATGAGTCGCAATCGCACGTACGATCCACTCTGTGCCATCGTGTCTCTGGACCGGAACAGACTGTGTGACACCTTTGTGAAACCAGACTTTATTCACCCCAATGGAAAGCATATATTGTCTGAATCGTTCCATATCCACTACATAGTGCACTATGTGCCATTCACCATGTAGAACATAGTAAATGTGGGAAGAGCATCCTCAGGGTCTATTTATAATGTAGAGGGTGGGATGCTTTCAATTCTAGAGAGCATTTGATTGGTCAGAAAATCTGAGGAGAAGCTGAAGTGGAGATTGATGTCATCAAAATCATTGATCCATATTGGCGGAAGTGAGAGAATGTACGTTTTGAAGGTTTATTTCTTCTAAATGCAAATTTTGTCATTGTTTTGGAGCACGCTAGCTTATAGGTAACAGTAAGGGTAACATATTTATACTAAGCAAGGCCATGTCTTGAACATTGGGGGTGGCCAATTTAATTTATTTTAATGAAGCATTAAGAAACAGAACAGTGCACAAAATTCTAGGTTTAATTCGAGTTGGGATATAATCCTTTTGGCACTATTTGCAAACAATATTTGCATTGATTTGCGTCAAATATATTACCGGTATTAGTCCCGAGATTCTTCGCATTAGTAAATAAATACATAGACCCGATGTTGACATTTGAATTTCCTAGAGGTCTGGTGGTAGAATTTTTGTAAACCATGTCAAAGGTTTTTTTTTTTTCAAAGATGTTCATCAATTATTGTATATTAAGAGCAGGGACACACTCCTCTGTGTGAATTTTGTTTTGTGATTTCACTGGAAAGAATAGAGTCTCTCTCCGCAACGGCATTACGCGATAGATCGACGTGCTCGTCTGTGTGTGTGAAGACTGTGTACGTGCAAAAAGAGAACGTAAAGCCCACCTACTTTGATTTGATTGGCTCAATCATTTCAATGATTTTGACATTGATGAGCACTGTTAGAGAGCACTGTCAATGTCTATGGTGGTTACGGCCCTGATACTAAGTTTAAAAAAACGCAGATTTCATGGAGACTTTAAAGTAAAAAATGACAAATCTGCTTTTTATAAATGAATAAATGATTTATCCATGCACATTATTTGTTAAGAATTCAAGTGGCCTTGTCATTTTTAATCAAAATCATTATCTTTGCTTCCAAAAACATGTCACTCACATAAGATTAGAACAGTTAGCAGACAACAACAATCCAATTCCTCGTGGACGAAATCAAGTCGCACCGATTTTTCCCTCATTTGAGAAGCCATTTAACTCAGCTATAAATCACACTAGAAAATTAAGACAATTGCAGTTTCTGTTTCATGCTGATAGTATCTCAAAGCAAGTCAGAAATATTGATGACTCATCCTGCACTACACATATTTTGTCCTATCAAAATGTATAGAGAATGAATTAGCCCTTTGTGCTGTTTTTGAATGCGTCTAAACAGCCCATAAGAAGCAGGTTCAGATGGGATATGGTGAACCTGAAACCAACCTGTTATAGGGCTCCCTAAAGACTGATTACCCAGCTAGTTATTCAGGCAACCCACAGACTAGACGATTTTGAAAATATGTAGTTTTGCACATTTCCTTTTCTGTAGCCTTTCTGTTTCAAAAGGACATACACTATTGTTCAAAAGTTTGGTGTCAGTCAATCTGTTTTTTTTAATATAGAAATTAAAACTTTTATTTAGCTGTAATGCATTAAATTGATTAAACGTCACAGTAAATACAGTAAAGTTACCAAAGATTTATATTTCAAATAAACGTGGCTCTTTTGAACTTTGTTCATCAAGGAATCTTGCAAAAAAAAATGTATAACGGTTTTAGACAAAAATATGTGTTTCCTGAGTAGTAAATCAGCATATTAGAGTGATTTCTGAAGGATCATGTGACACTGAAGACTGGAGTAATGATGAAAAATTCAGCTTTGCATCACATGAATAAACTACACATAAAAAAAATTGCTATTTTATTGTATTTTTACACTCTCAGAAAAAAAGGCTGTCACTGGGGCGGTACCCTAAGGTACAAAAGTGAAAAAGTACATCTTTGTACCTTACTCATCCATAAATGGTACATATTAGTACCGTAAAAGGTACATATCGGTACTTTAAGAGTGCGAATTTGTACCTTAAAGGTATATAGTAGAACCTTAAAGGTACATATTAGTACCTTTTCGGTTTTGTACCTTAGGGTACCGCCCCAGTGACAGAAATGTGCCTTTTTTCTGACAGTGTATTGGGCATATAAATGTTGTTTGATGAGCAGCATTGTACATTAAGGGGGAAAGAAAACTTCATGGTGTATTTCATGCAAGTAGGAGAAACAGGAAGTGAGATGCTCCACAGTTTCTCACTGGTCTCAAGCATCGTGACGCACTTACACTAGGTCATATCACACAATCTGGACTTTTGCTGTAAAACCAGATTCCTCAAGCGCCGGAGTTGGACTGAAATTCTCAAACTCATTTCCTTCTTCACAAACTCAAAGTCAGAGCAAACACATTTTCTTATAATTTCACAAACTTCTATCTTTGCATGACAGCTATGTGGGCTTATATGTGGGGTTCATATATGTGATGAACAAGCTAAGTGGGTTTTAAATGTGTGTGTTTCCCTCTCTGTCCGTGGCCACACCCACACACACTACAGGCTGAGAGGCCTCTGGGGCAAACGCTTAGGCAACATCTCCATGCCAACGCAAACTCCTCATTTATTTCATTCTTTATTCTCATCAAATTCATGTCTCCATGGAAACAGGAGTTTGCGTTTCTCTCTCACCCTCTCGCTCAGAGAGAGAGAATTATGTTGCAAAGAAGCAACATAAGATCTTCAGGCCAGCTATGTTGGTTATAGGCTCTTAGGTGGTTCACACCCCCAGATGTGCACAGCTGTGATTGTGCTTCCTGGCAATTCGCTCAGTTCATTATGGCTCGAGCAATCTACATGTTGACATTAAGGGATTACGCCCAGCACAGAGCTGCAGTTACAGTATGATTTTAGTAGCTATAGCTGTATGAATCCGCCATGGATTAACATTTGTATATTGAACAAACAGTTGCATCCAGCTCAACAAGTCAATATTTTCTCTTCTCTCTCTTTCTACACTGCCTTATCTTTCTTTATGCAGTGTGCGGTGACATCCATGGGCAGTTTTTCGACCTAATGAAGTTGTTTGAGGTGGGCGGCTCTCCAGCCACGACACGGTACCTCTTCCTGGGCGACTATGTGGACCGGGGTTACTTCAGTATCGAGGTGAGAAGAGTATACATCCATCTATTTAGGGCTGGGTGATAAACGATATAATCGAGATTGATATACAATTCATGCCGATAACGATGATGCCATTTTCACTCGATATGAATATGAATTACCCTACCAATAATTACCCCAAAGCAAAAATAAACATGACAACAGCCAGTCAGTCTGCATGGGGAGCTGTGACGGAATGGAAGCAAAATTGTTTTTAAAAAAAGGTAATGCAACATCATATATATATATATATATATATATATATATATATATATATATATATATATATATAGGAAGAGAGAGAGAGAGAGAGAGAGAGAGAGAGAGAGAGAGAGAGAGAGAGAGAGAGAGAGAAAGAGAAAGAGAAAAAGAAAAAGAAAGACAGAGATGGTTTGGGTTTCTTAACTCTTTCCCGCCATTGATGGAAATTTCCAGCTTTCCGTGTTTTCATTGTTACACGATACGGGGCTCTACGACACATCTTCTGACAGAGTACTGAATGTCCGAAGCAGAAACTAGCAATATAAAATGCAAGCAGATGCATATGTAAAATAACGCATCATCAACGTTAAACAACATGTAAACCAAAACTGCCTAATGTTACTGAATGAAATGTCAACCCGGGACGAGGTGTAGTATTGTGCAAGCTTTGGGGGTGTTAATGGACTCGATCTACTCCATCTGTGTTTTGATCACCATAATGAATCTGTTCTGGACCCATCATATACACAGTGCAATGTGACGGCAGGCGCAACGCAAGTGTTTTTTTTGCTTGTTTCGGCCTGACACAGTTATAATTTTGTGCCCAGTGCCAAGTTGGTTAAATAGCAAATGCTCTCGTGCCCATCTGTTCACCCATGGGCATGCTGGTCTGAAAACAAGGTATGTTCAGGCACATTATTAGCGTGTTGCTATTTCGAGGCAACTGAAAACGTGTTTTTTTTGTTAGAGCGAGTTAGTAATATGCGCCTATAGACAGGCGCACAACGTGCACATACTCTGCTTATTACACATACCAGGACACGCAAAAATGTATATTTAAAAAAAATGTATATGAAAGGATTCCTAAAGGCTTTTAAAGGGATTGGGAGATGAGACTATGATTAGTTTGTTAAATGTTTCGCCAAAATTATACCATGACACATTAAAAGACTATGTACAACATAGTCAAAATATTTATTAATTTTTTTTTATGAAAACATTAATTGTTGTAATAAATATTAATAAATAAACATATATATATATATATATATATATATATATATATATATATATATATATATATATATATATGTATGTGTATATATATATATATATATATATATATATATATATATATATATATATATATATATATATATATATATGTATATATATATATATATATATTAATTTAATAAATGTTAAACGTGATGACACATTTCGGTTTTTTTTTCAACAGAAAAAAGAAACATTCCATGTGGTCTTTCAATTAATAAACATAACTAATTTAATCAATTAAATGCTCATTAAAATTATAAAAGCATTTAAGCTTTTGTTTTTTGATGCATTATAGCATGCCAAATTGCAACACACCACTGTAACTGCTTACACAAAAATAAGTATTAATTATAAGAAATGAAATAATATGCCAGTAACAATCACATACAATAACATTTTAGCAGGATATTAATGAACATTGCCTACAGCTAAAAAATTAATTTACTAAATGTCCTCCCTGCATTCATTCATGTCTTAACATTTCTCCAGAAATGCACACGTTCCTGTTTCAAGGCAGCCGGTAGGTTTTGGAGCTCGTATGAAAGCATAACCCACAGTTTCTTTTGACTAAGCAGACACGGTTATTGGCTGATACGGTCATCCCAGTAATCTTGTAACTCTAGAGTGTTCCTTTGATAACAAGAATGGCCAATTCTGTCACACACGTCAGGGAATCTTCCTCCAGCTTCAAACAGAGAAGAGGAATCAGTCATCCGTGAGCGCTGTGCTCTGACATTCACGCTCTTTGACATGTCCAGTTTGTGCCATCTTTGACTGCAGGCCATGATTAGGTCTGCGAACACATCTCAACACCGACTGCTCAATTAAATCTCTCATCTTTTTTGTTGTAGAAATCATCTTCTATTTGTTAAAGCATAAATACATGAGATGGGCATGAGTTAGTAAGCCTGGTTGTGTGTGTGTTTTATTAGCAGTAAAGGGAGAGGAGGAAACCCATGTATGGTTTGGTCCGCGGGCAGCCAGTGAAGGTGATTGGGGCTGACAGTAGATGTGATAACATATGTAATGTAATTGGAAGTGTATCATTAACACTACACAGACCTTGCCCTGGCCTGCATTAGCATGATGTTTGTAGGTATTCCATGGATGTGGCCATATGTTTGAGCTTTTTTTCTCTGTCCTCTCTCTCTAGTGTGTTCTGTACCTCTGGTCACTGAAAATCCTCTACCCAAAGACGCTATTTTTACTGAGAGGAAACCATGAATGTAGACATTTGACAGAATATTTCACCTTCAAACAAGAATGTGAGTATTCCCCTTTTGTGCTTGCAATGCTGTTTAATGTGCTCATTATGTCATTTGTAATGGCAAAAAAAAAAATACTAGTCAAAAGCATGTTAACACTTTAGTATGTGGAACACATATTCACTATTTACTATGACTTTTGCCTTAATAAACTCCTAATCTACTGCTTATTTTTAGTTAGTAAGATTTTTGTAGTGTTTGAGTTTAGGTATTGGGTAGGATTAAGGGATGTAGAATAAGGTCATGCAGAATAAGGATTAATATGTGCTTTAGAAGTACTAATAAACTGCCAATATACTATTTATTCATGCTAATAAGCAACTGGTTAATATAGTGGGAATGGAACACTAAAATAAAGTTACCAAAAGTATCACTCATTAGTAGTAAAATAATACTTTCATTTAGCAAGGATGCATTGAATTGATCAAAAGCGACAGTTAAGACATTTATAATGCTACAAAAGATTCCTATTTCAAAAAAATGCTGTTATTTTCAACTTTCCATTCATCAGGGAATCCTGAAACATATTTCAGTTTTGAGAAAAATATGAATAATACTTATCATCACGTGACACTTAAAGACTGGCTTAATGGCTGCTGAAAATTTGCTCTGCCATCACAGGAATAAATTACAGTTTTAAAAATATTAAAATAGAAAACAGTTCATTTAAAATTGCAATAGTATTTCAGCATTAATGTATCAAATAAATGCAGCCTTGGTCAGCATAAAACACTTCTAAAACGTAAAAAAATAAAAAAACACAACTTATATTTAATATAATATAATTTATTTTTATGTTATATTTCTAAATTTCTTAATTTATTTCATTTTACATATCTGATTTGTAATTTGTAGTTCAGGATAATGGTTTAAAAGATTTGAGGTATGGTTCCATAGTGATTCATTTTCCTATTTCACTAAAAAATAATCAGTTACATTTAAAATAATTATTATTTCCTTATTTAGTATAAATAATTAAAAATGTCATTATTCATAGTTTAATAAGTTAACATAAACTAACAATGAACAATACTTCGACAGCATTTATTAATCTTAGTTCATACACTGTAAAACATTATTTAGAACAAAAGTTACCTGGTTGCCTTAAAAATGTTGTGTTCATTGAAATTAAAATTTTGAGTTAATACAATGAACATTTTTTTGAGATTCGACAACCTTTATTAAAATATTATTAAAAGATTTTGTAAGCATATTGGGTAATTGTGTGTGTTTTATTTCTGATGACGCAGTGAAACATGCCAAAAAGATGATTTATCACAATTTTTATGTGGTTCAGATACAATACTATTTTGAGTTTCTATTTATTAAACAAATTTCCGTCATTGTATCAACTCAAATTTTTAATTTCAATAAACTCAAAATGTTAAGGCAACCAGGTTACTTACTTTTTTAAGTTACTTCAACAAAAACCAAAAAATTTTTTTTACAGTGTATTAATCTCAGCATTTACTAATACATTTTTAGGATCAAAAGTATCTAATAACATTAGCTTATGTGAGCTGACATGACTGTGTACTAACATGATTTTTTTTTATTAAGTAACAGTAACAAAGGTCAACAATGCTGTAAATATAGAACATTTCTCACTGTTAATTCATGTTAGATCTTATTGTAAAGATTTAGCATTTATATTTGATTTGTAATTCATGGTTCAGAATAATGACAAGTTTATAAGCGGTATATGAATTCCATATCTCTATATTTCACAGTTAATAATCAAATCAGAACAACAGAGCACAACCCTCAATTTCCTTCTGTCTATTGTTCCTGAAAGGACAATTCTTTTGATTTTAACTGAATGAGGTTTATAACGCAGAGCAGTTGGGAGGGGTGGAGGGGGGTGTGATGTGGAGTATGAGGTAATGCTTTTAGAATGGAGCCTTCCCAAGGGGCCGTGCGGCGGAGCACAGAGACAGGTGAGGAGGGAGGGAGAGGTGCGGAGTTGACGGCAAACTCTTTCTGTGTCTACTCCACTGACGTGTCGGCATGGTTTCAAATGCCTTTGAGAGGTGGCGTATTGAGACACAATGAGAATAGGACACGCGTCGACACACTGAGAGAGAAAAAACCTTCTCCGTCTGGAGACACTGTTTATCTTGTGTGTGAGTGTGTGTGACGCACTGAGACACATGGGGCTGACCATTCAAGTTCGGTCCCAGTAGGAGCCTAATGAGGCCAGAGAAAAACATAAGTGCTGTTATAGCAAAATAGCTTTTATATGCCACAAATATTAGGTTGTTTTTGGCAAAAGAACTATAAAAAAAACATGATGTCACCTCTGGTTTCTTCCTCAAGATGACTTGCCTTCGTTCAGCCTTAGGGGGCATATCGTGGAAAACAAGATTTATTTTGTTCTTTTGAAATGAAAGATATTTGATGTAGTATGTAAACATAGCCTATGCAGTGCATGTCTATGGTTTCAGAATCTTTACCTTATTAGAATATAACCGCCCACACCCCCATTTATGTAGCTCTATTCACATATGCTCATTTAGTTCAGAAACGTCTTCCTGATAACAACAGCAGTGCCATTATGCAGAGAATAACCAATCATAACAGAGATCGTTTAAATAATTACCAAGTTATTTTAATTATTAGTTAGTTATTGCTATGGGTCATTTCAAGAACACATGCATTACCATACTGAACTCTTCCATGATAGAAATAATAAATTACTTATCTGTTCTTGTCTTAAAGATACAGTAGCAATAACATCCTGTTTTGAAACCTTGACTAACATTATAAGTAGGGCTGTCAAACGATTAATTACATCTAAAATAAATACATCAAAAATTATATTTATTTTAGATAAATTAATTTATTTTAGATAAATTACATCTAAAATAAAAATAAAAATATATACACGTACATACATATTTAAGAACTATTAGCATGCATATACTGTATGCCTATTTATAATTGATATTATATATGAATATAAATATTTTATATATAAATATAAAAAAAATTCTTAAATATATAAATGCATGTGTGTGTATTTAAATAAGCATAGACCTAATTATACACAGTATACACACATAGTATGTAAAGATTTATGATTAATCAAGATAATTCGTTTGATAGCACTAATTATAAGTGTTTTCAGGTTAAAAAAAAAAGAAAATTACATTTTTAAATAAAATAATCATTTATGATTTTTATGATGTAAACGGCTTTATATACAAATCTCAGATGTCATGTACTTTGAGGATGCAGATGACGAATTTTGAGGTGAGAAGGGCACTTGTCTCCCGATTTATCCTTTAAAGTTGCAATTGTGAATGTTGATGTACTATTTAGTTTTTACTGTTAAGAAAAAATAGCGATAAACTAAGGAGAAAAAACATCTCATTCAGCAGGTGTATGAGATGTGTGCAACCAAACTACATTTCCCATCATGCACTGTGACAGCACAAGAAGGGGGATGGGGGGGGGGGGGATCCATAGATACGGCCTCAAATACACAACTAATGCATATTCTTTGGTCTTCATTTTATGCTAGCACTAAAAAATTCTTTGTTGGAAAGTGAAAAACTTTATACTCACTTGTTCTCTTTCTCCCTTACTGTTTATCAGGTAAAATCAAGTATTCAGAGCAGGTTTACGACTCGTGTATGGATGCGTTTGACTGTCTGCCCTTGGCAGCTCTCATGAACCAACAGTTCCTGTGCGTCCACGGTGGCCTGTCCCCAGAAATACAGACCTTAGACGACATAAAGAAGGTACTGCCAAGCCATGCGTGAACAGCAGTGCTGTGTGTGGGAGGAGAAAGATTTCATGCATGGCCACAAGAAAGCAGTGTATGTGTGTGTATTTCTGTATTCTGTATTATATTTGTTTCTTTGTGGCCTAGTTGGACCGGTTCAAGGAGCCCCCAGCATTCGGGCCTATGTGTGATTTGCTTTGGTCTGATCCCCTGGAGGACTTCGGTAATGAAAAGAGCCAAGAGTACTTTAGCCACAACACAGTCAGAGGCTGCTCATACTTCTACAGGTGGGTGATTTTGGTGTTTTAAGGGTTTGTGTTTCGATGTGCCTGAGGGGGACTTTCTAACTCTATAGAGGAAAAGTTACAAAGAAATATCATTAAATGGCCTATTATGTACTTTTCAACTTAATAAAACAAATGCAACAAAAATGTATAAGGTAACATACAACCATTATTTTATGCAATAAATATTGTAATCAAGTAATACATTTGTGAGATTAAAACACGTGACATATACAATGTAAAACATGTAGTTACTATAGTAATAAAACTATAAATTATGCATAATTACATGCAACTAACCCAAAACACACCCACATCCTAACACTTACCCTTTAGTAAGTACATGTAGTTAATTATTATTACTCAGTACGTACATGTATAATTACACTGAAACATGGACACCAACAACAACATGTATTATTATCAATATTGAAAACAGTTGTGCTGCTCAATATCTTTGTGGAAATTATACGTGTTTTTTTTTAAATCACAGGATTCTTTGATGAATAGAAAATTCAAAAGAACAGAATTTATTTTAAAAATAAATCATTTTTTAACATTTAAATGTATTTACAATAATGAATGCAAAAACTATTAATTTATTTCAAAATAAAGCCTACTGAACCCCAACTTTTGAATGTAGCATATATTTTTACATGCATAATATATATATATATATATATATATATATATATATATATATATATATATATATATATAGTTTGGAAGACAAAATTGACAAAATTATTATTTTTTATGATCATTTAAAATGATTAACCAACAAACAAAACCACTTCTTGAGACAACAATCAATTTAACTTTTCACTCAAAGTCTTATAGTTACTATAAAAAGCTTCTGTGACGACTAGCCACAGTTTCCCTTGGTCCCACAGTATGCATCGGTAAATATAGGCATATGTTATATAGGTATATGTGTCATCGTGTATGTAGGTGCTCAGGTAAGACAGATTGTGTACACATATTTGAGTGTATTCATGTGAGTGTGTGTGTATGAGAACAGCCCAGTCTGTGGGGGGTTGTTGGGTCTCTCCAGGTGTTCAGCGTTGCTGTTGTTTTCTGCCCTCTGCTCTGAATGCATAAAGCAACAGCCTCTTAATATTTCACACACTGCTGACAATTTGATGGAACGGCAGTGAGCATGTGTATGTGAGAATGAGTGTTTGTTTCCCATAGAGCGAAAGTGAAGATTAGTCTTTTATTTTTCAGCATTTTAATGTTGTGCTTTAGCATTAGCATTAGCATTTAATCTTCTGTATACAATAGCTTTGTGTGAGGTACAGATAGAAGGTCGTCCTTTCTATATCCTTCCATCCAGTTTTACATTTATTAGTGTGTCTATGTGTTATATGTTAAAGGACACACAAGACTTAACTTTTTAAACATACACACAATGCTTCATACTTTCCTTAGACAGATACGTACCCACACACATTTCTGTTATGCAAGGCACACAGAAGCCATTTGTTTTAATCTGTGTTGTCAGTGTTCCTCGTGCTGCCCACCTCCCTGAATCACCATGTTGGTGTTTAATCACTACTCTTTCACTCCATTCACTCCGTTTGTTTATGCTAATGCAGGCTCTATGTATATGTTTTTTCATTATGCACCTGTACCAATGAAGACATTTAAATTAAGGAAGAAGCAAATTAGTAGCAAATTATTTACATTTTATCCAGAAGCATAAACTGTAAATATTTCTCATTTTTACACCGATTATTCCCTGGTTCAATACAAATTAACATGCATAGTGTTTACGTTCTGTAGCTATAGGCTACTATATATATACAGTGAGTATTTTTACTTTTACGGATTGGCTTCTATTGTAAAGGTGCAGTCACATTTGTGAAATTTGCACAAAATGTAGCTGGTCTATTATCAATAGTGTAGTGATGTATGAAGCACTGCTCATAGAAAATTCACTTCCAAACTAAGCAGCTTTCGTCAACGAGGAAAATTCACGTGACCAACTTGAACCTGTTGTGAAAAATATGTGGGGAAATCTTTCATCCTCAAATGAAATTCCAGACATTTGTGTTGTCAGTTGAGATGAACACTGAATATTCATATACACTTTTCTCAATTCATATATTTTTCCACCATGGTTTTAAACCTATAAAAAAAAATCATGTTTGAGTCGGCATTTCTTTGTCTGAATCATCTGAAAGTGGACCAGACTTTTTGCTGATAGCCTAATGTCAGACTATGCAAGACTAGGGTGAAGCTGTCAGACGGAGTGAAGGGGGGATGCCTTTTCAGCCTCTTGATCATACTGTAGTCAGCAGAAAGAGTGAGATGGAAGGAGGGAGTGCGGCCAGCAGCGGCAACACAGCTTCGCGATCTATCCCACAATCCCCAAAGGCTCTGCAGTGTGGTGTTGCCATGACAACCCGTTTCCTCTTCCCAAACTGGAGCGAGTGATAGCGAGAGAGAAAGAGAGATGCAGAGGAAGAAGTGATTGGTAGGAAGCAGTGGTAAAGCAGCAGTGCCCCCTCATTAACCGACGACACGGGAGAGAAAGACAGAAAGCAGCTCACACACCCTTTTACACACTCTCTGGGTTACAGACAAATGTATGTTAGCACAGCAGCGCTTTCTCACAGTGAAGCTTGACTGAATGTTACAGGTTTAGAATATAGGTGGGAATAAGTATAGAGCTCTGGGATTATAGGTTATTATTATCATTTCTTAGTTAAAATATGATTATTATTTTTTTACCTTTTTTGTGTATAGCTGTTCGGTCCGAATGCAATTATAGAATGTTCTACCTGCCTGCCAACATATATACATCATCACACATCATCAGCGCGTCCCACGAGGCTATGCAGAGTTGTAGACAGTCACTGAGCGGCATAAAACAAACAACAGACATTTTTTACAGTTCCTCCTGAACCAAAACAAAAAGCTTATGCTGTGTATATATCTGGAGCACTTCACGTTTTCTATATGTCAACACAAGCAGTATCAATGCCGACATGAATCTGCAGCAGTTTGGTGGTACACATAAGCGCTCTGTAGGCTAAGTTGTTTATGTTCATTATTATTGTAATGTTATGGGCTTTAAGACATGAGTTAGTTTAACGCTGTCTCTCGTGACGCTTTTGCAAACTCTGCTATGTGTGTTCATGTGTTTAGAAGGAAGATTGGCTTTGGAGACGCTCTAAAGGATAGGTGGGATCTCATGCTTTAAAAGCTAGCTTGCTATTGCTAGCCACTCCGAAATTGCCTACACTACCGTTAGCTCAGGTCCATTACCCAATATTAACAGATATAACCTTTGATTTGAATAACGTATTAGTAAATGTTTAAATTAACATTAACAAAGTTTTATATAAATGCTTTACACATATTTTTCATTGTTTTAGTGTTAGTCAGGGTCTGTGTGCAACAGGGTTTGACTCTGAGACCAAAAGTGTGTAAATATTGAATGCATATTCAAATATATATGAAATCTGAATTGCAAATATGTAAGAATGAGGCATTTCTTTCTTCTCTCTGGATATCTGTAAACATGTATATGGAGTGATAAACAGTTGAGCACAAGACTGCCCCTGCTGGACACACATGGAACTGCACACATGCTCCATTCACACATGAATGTTTTGCTTGGCTGACAGTTGAAAGCATAAAAAACACTACAACATTAATGAGACTCGTCCACCCACAGTTTCTGAATGCTGGCTCTTATTTTCTCTCTCATTCTCTTTTCCTTCTCCCAATCTCTGTTTTGCAGTTATCCGGCTGTCTGTGACTTCCTACAAAATAATAACTTGTTATCAATCATCCGAGCGCACGAAGCACAAGATGCAGGGTATGTATTCCCCATTTTTAACTCTTTATTATTATTTTTATTTGTGTACTAATATGCGCCTTTGAGGGGTATATAAGGTACAAATGTATACTTTTAAGGCGGCACCTTTCCATACATGTACAGTTTTTACACATTTTGTCTTTGAAAGTAAATGAAAACGTCTTCCCTTTCCCTCTTCTAACAGCTACCGGATGTACAGGAAGAGTCAGACCACTGGCTTCCCTTCCCTAATTACCATCTTCTCTGCACCAAACTACCTTGATGTTTACAATAACAAAGGTGAGGCCTGCTTTCTGTTACAGTGAGATATGTGTGAAAAAATGGAGCATTGTGATGGGAACAGAGCGCTGGATGAGAGCGTGGGCAGAACCATCAGCTCGAGTGACTCCATCCATGTGGTCGTATCATCCACCGATGGAACAGGGTCAACTTCTCAGCAGTGCCATCTAGTGGAGGCTTTTTGTGAAATTGAATGTTCAGCCACTTACAAATTGATATTCTGTATGTTTGGATGTATTTACACCATTTTCGGTTGACATATTTTCCCTCAGAAAGCTCATTTAGCTTGGGTTTTGTCATATCATTGTGTTTACACACTATTTTAGATAGTCAAATTATTCTATAAACACAGTTTAGGAAATGATTAGGAAACAAACCCAGAGGCTCAGAAAGCCACAGTCTCTTGAGATTATTTCTCATATTATTGATTAGAGAAAACTCAAATGCTGCTGGCTCACTTTTTCTTATTACTCACTTCCTCAGCTGCCGTTCTGAAGTACGAGAACAATGTAATGAACATCCGGCAGTTTAACTGCTCCCCTCATCCTTACTGGCTGCCAAATTTCATGGACGTCTTTCACCTGGTCGCTGCCATTTGTGGGGGAGAAAGGTACTTCTGTCACATATACAACTGGATATTGCCAGGCTTGACAATATTCAATTATTTTTGCTTAAAGGGCCCCTATTATGCTATTTTAAAGTTTCATAATTTTGTATTGGAGTCTCCTACAAAAAAAAAAAAAAAACACTTTCATTTTCTCAAAATATACATTGCACATCACCACATTTTTCAGTGATTCGCAAACAACTCGACGGATGAACCAAAATCCCTCTTTTTGAGAGCCTACTCTAAACGCTAAACGGCCATTACCAGAACTTAACTTCAGATCCGGGGGCTTCAGTCCAAAGCAATTGCACACACTGTTAAGACAGTAACGATGCTGTCGATTTTACATATCAATCCGAGTGTGAGTCCGATGATGAAACACTGGAAGAACTAGTCATTCAACCCGAACATTCATAGCAAGGACAATTGAGCAGGACGTTTCTCAGTGATGCTACTCATTTTGAGGTACATTATGAGATGTTGCAAAGGTAATTCCTCACCATAAGCATTAACAAGTGTATGTCCATCAACAAACACATGTGTATATTTCTAATTTATTGCGGTGCACATGCAGGAAATGCAGGAGCACATGCAGGAGCACCTACGTGAATGACTAATGTAACAAACGTTTGCCAAACAAATCTTGCTACATCCTTTATCTTTATAAGAACAACAGACAATCTACATTAATAGACACAGTTTTAGGTAACAGTGGCCGACAGCTGATTAGCAGCACTTTTTCAGTAAGACAGTAATAATGTGAGTTAACTGGTTACTCCGAAACTTACACAGTAAAAAGCACCCGGTAGAAAATATATACTTCATCAATAATTATCCATTCTTACAGGTTGTGGTTCTGAGGAGCAAGCTGATCCAAATAAACGGGGTACTGACCCCATCTTTCAAGAACAAGCATTTTGCAAATCCCGTGTTGAACTCTGAGATTTGAGAACATAGGAAATATATGCAAATATACATGCAAATATATTTTCTAGTGACAGAAGCGTCACAAAGCGGCAGTGGCTCAGTGGTTCATGTAGATTGTCTACAAACCGAAAGGTTGGTGGTTCGATCCCCGGTTCCACTTGACCAAGTGTCGAAGTGTCCATGAGCAAAGACACCTAACCCCAGCTGCTCCCGACGAGCTGGATGGCGCCTTGCATGGCTGACATCGCCGTCGGTGTAATGAATGGGTGAATGTGAGGCAAAAATGTAAAGTGCTTTGGATAAAAGCGCTAATAAATGCAGTCCATTTCCATTTCCAAAGGATTCAACAATACAGACGACTTGTTTAGGTGGTTCTGGGTCGATTCTTTTGCGAGACACTATCTTTATTTATCGTGCACTTTCAACTTTACAACTTTGCAGAACGGTTACATTCACAAACAGCTGCACTACACACTGCATGAAAGGGAATATTCGAAAAACATTAATAGGGGCACTTTAAGAAAAAACAGACTCAACAACAAAAAAACATTTGCTAATGTCCGATACATTCAACTGAATGTCATTTTGATATGTTGTGACTGACTGTTACTTGGCCTGCAGTCACGGAGATGCTGGTAAATGTGTTGAGCATCTGTTCTGATGATGAGCTGATGAATGATGGAGACGAGATCTTTGACGGTGAGACATCCTCTTCACTTGTTCAATATGCGGAAGATAAACATGATTTATTCCACATGAAACATGACTATGATTTCTCGACAGAAAGGGCCTTTTCTTTGACGTCAGGTACATCCTGAAAATATGACTTGTAGTCATTTCAATATCTTTCTGTTAAGTAGCATTGCTGTGATACCGTGTTTGTAATAGCCCTTAAGTTTTGTCTTTGCGCTTGACTTAGCTAGCGCTATGGTAACTAGCTCCAAGTATTGGGAAAGCTACTTTAAAATTGAAGTACAAGCTACTTATAATTGAATGCAGTTTGAAGTGAACCATAGTCAACTGGTTCTAAACAAGCTAGTAACATTTTGAAGCTAATAATATTTTAGCATTATTATTTACTAAAATTTAGAGCAGTATTTCTCTGATTCAAAAACAGATCGGATTTGCAATGCATGTGTATTGTCACGTTACACATTGGAAAAGTAGCTTGTTACTTTAAAAGCTACAAAATGCTGAGCTACTGTCACACTACTAAAACATGTAGGTAGTTAGTTGTGTCGCTTCTTTAAGTTAGCTACTTTCCAAACTGCCACCAACACAATACATAATTTCTTGTGTGTCTACATTATGTATATAAAAGAAGAAAAGTTTCTGGAGGTTTTTAGCCTCTGGTCATACAGACTGCTTCATTTTTTCTTTCCGCCCACAGCCAATGCAGCAGCTGCTCGCAAAGAGGTGATTAGGAACAAGATTCGTGCCATTGGGAAAATGGCCAAGATGTTCTCGGTGCTCAGGTACAAATGGGGGTTCCTCCAGCTGAGTCATTCAGTCTGCGGTCAGCTGGGTCACATGCTTATGAAACTGTTCTTGCTTGTCATAAGTGATAAATAGAAGAGCGGTATTGCAAGATATTGCTGATATTCAGTACAACATAAGACTGGGATGCCGGACACTACTTTAAAGGTAGTATTTTAAAGGTACACTATGGAATTCCTTGGACGTCTTTTGGTTAAAAATGCAAGTATTTTTTACAGAGACCCCTTTTTTACTGTAAAAAATAAACTAAAAATCACAATTTAGATTGTGATTTTTTTTAAAAAAATAACTTAAAAGTAGGGTAGGCAATATTTTTTCTTTTTTTTTTTCTTTTTTTTTTATTCATTCCAAATGCCAAATGTCAACATATGTATTTCCATACCTCCGTGCACCTGCTCGCAGACACATCACAAGTCATCAGCGCGTTCAATGAGAGTCACTGAGCGGCCTAAAAAAAGCAGGTAATTCCAGGACATGTATCTGGCTGTAATCCAGCATAGGCTGGTAGCTGTGTTTTGGAACATGGTAGATGGTTTCTAGCTGATGAGACCAGATGGTATCTGGTTTCAATATGGTCTACTAGTTAGAACCACATTTCGAAACACATCTATCAGAATATGCTGGATTTTCCACCAGGGTCAACACACTCTGAAGTTGACTGCTCTAACTAACTAAAGCCCTATTCGGAACTGGATTAGATTAAAAAAAAAAAAAAATATATATATATATATATATATATATATATATATATATATATATATATATATATATATATATATATATATAAAATTAAATAATTAATAATTAATAATTAATTAAAAATTAATAATTAAAGTAATTATTACCAGATTATAATCCCGTCCGAATAGGGCTTAACAAACACACCACATTAGAGAAGTGCCACAAGGCCAGAAAGCCACCACATCACTACGAAAAGGCACACTGCACATGTCTGGAAAACAGTTTGGTGCCGCCTTTTACAGTTCCTGATGAACCAAAACAATGAGCTTATGCTGCGTTCACACCATGTCATAACCGTAACGCTACGATGACAACCAGTGACATTCTACCTGGAGCAGTTCATGTCCTCAGACTCGGATTTATGCATTTTTATCAACACTGACATGAATCTGCAGCAGTCAGATGTACATGTAAGTGCTCTATAAATTGTTTAATTTCTACATTATTGTGTGCTTTTTGAGACATGAGGTAATTTAACGTCTCTCATGGCGCTTTGCTGAATCTGCTGTGTGCATTCATGTGTTTTGGAAGAAACGTGACTTTAAAAATTGAAGGGAGGGAGGGTGTGTGGGATATATTGCTATTGCTAACCTCTCCAAAATTGCCTACCCTACCTTTAATACAACTTGAATTACTCAGCAAAGGATGCATTACATTGATCAAAAGTTAAAGTAAAGCCAATTAATTATAATGTTACAAAAGATTTCTATTTCAAATGAATGCAACAAATATTACATAATAAAACAAAAATATTAAGTAGCACAGCAGATTTTTAAGTAGCAGGTTTTTCAGCATTGATAATAATAAGAAATGTTTCTTTAGCACCAAATCAGCATATCGGAATGGTTCCTGAAGTAATTATTGACCTTTAAATAGATTTTTGATCAAATAAATGCAGCCTTGATGAGAATAATAAATTATTTCAAAAACATAAAAATATCTTGTTGACGCCAAACTTTTGGACAGTAGTGTAAAATCAGTGTGTGTTATTATTTTCTGATGGTAATATCCTGTCTTGCAGAGAGGAGAGTGAGAATGTGTTTGACATTGAAGGCTTGACCCCTACCGGGCATGCTGCCCAGCGGGGTGCTTTCTGGTGGCAAGCAGACTCTACAGAGTGGTGAGCACACGACCCAGTACTGGCCATGTCTCTCTTTTGGTTCTTGTCTCCCTCTGTCTCCTTCTCTCTCTTCTTTCTCTCTCTCTCTCTCTCTCTCTCTCTCTCTCTCTCTCTCTCTCTCTCTCTCTCTCTCTCTCTCTCTCTCTCTCTCTCTCTCTCTCTCTCTCTCTCTCTATCTCTCTCTCTATCTCTCTCTCTCTCCTTTTTATTTCCTCCTCTACTGTCTCTATAGTGTCTGTCTCTTCCACCTGTCTCTCCATCTGTCTCTCTCTGTATCCTCTGACAAACTCCAGGCTTTGGGGTGCTGCTCTTTTAGTTCCCCCAAAGCATGGACATATTAGTGGGTCGGTTTACCCGTCGTTGGTAAACTGGGGTGAGAATGAGTTCTGAGAGGCCTGTAGGGTGTCCAGAGCACAGCAAGCGTGAAAAGCAGGAGAAGCCTCCTGCAGAGTGCGAATGGTTGAGGGGATTGTCTGAGTCTGTGGTCCATAGTCTGGTTGGCGTGCATGCGTCTCACGGGGTTGTCCCGGCTCCCGCCGCTGCTTGCGCACAACCGCTTGCCTGTGCGTTTCTGCTGTTGCATGGCTTGTTCAGGTGTAACACACTCCCCTCCTCTCCCTCCAGCAACCATCGAAGCCATTGAAGCCATCGAGACAGAAGAAGATGGAGAAGGTAATTCCAGGACATGTGTCTGGTTGTTATCCAGCATAGGCTGGTCGCTGTGTTTTGGAACATGGTAGATGGTTTTTAGCTGGCGAGACCAGATGGTATCTGGTTTGTTTCAACGTGGTCTATCAGTTAGAACCACATTTCAAAACACATCTATCAGTAGATGCTGGATTTTCCACCAGGGTCAACACACTTTGAAGTTGACTGCTCTAACTAAGTAAAGCCCCTTTCACACTGCACGTCGGAACATTGCCGGGTCGCGAAAGCAACCACGTCCCGGAATTGATTACCGAATTGAACCCGGGTCGGGGACCTAGTAACATTGCGGGATTCGACCCGGGATGAGCGCTGTGTGAACAAAAGCAAAAACTAATGCCACAACGTGTACGTAGTTATCGTGCGACTCCTAGAGCTTGTTTTTTTAATAATACAACCCTGCAGTGCCAGAAGAGCTAGTCGGTGTTTTAAACGCAGAGAGTGTTCGTATACAAAAGAAACTAAAATTAAACAAGCAATAAATGTGAGCAAACTGGACACAAGTCGAGACCACGGAGCTCCTTACTATCTGCGCTGAAAGCTGAGAGATCGCTCGCCGTTATACGTCACATCAGGATTTCACGTGTCAACTCGTTCCGGGACCATTACGGGTTGTGTGTGAAAGCGCACATATTACGGTATTTCACTGGCAGTGTGAATGGACCAAATCTAGCGGCCAGGGAACAAATGCCAGGTCGAATTATCCGTGTATTTGCCGGAATCGCTGTGTGAAAGAGGCTTAACAAACACACCACATTAGAGAACAGCCACAAGGCCAGAAATCCACCACATCACTACGAAAAGGCACCGCACATGTCTGGGAACAGTTTGATGTTAAACTTTTTTCAAATAATCTGACATAGCCTAGATTGCTTACTGGTTAACACTGTGGCTGTGTCCGAAACATAAGGCAGTTGCCTAATTACCCACTCAGTCAATGACTTAACAAAGCAAAGAAATTCAAAGACTCCAAAGCAAGAACATTTTGACTGCTGGGCTCAACGCTATGGATTATTTTTTATTTTATTTTTCAGTTCTGATTTTTACTTGTTTCGCAAACAATCAGTCAATCAAGTGCAATTTAACACTACCGTTCAAAAGTTTGGGGTAAATACTTTATTCAGCAATGATGCATTAAATTGATCAAAAGTGGCAATAAAGACATTTATAATGTTATAAAATATTTATATTTCAAATAAATTATGTTCTTCTGAACTTTCTATTTATCAAAGAATTGTGTAAAAAAAAAGTGTATCAAGGTTTTCACAAAAATATTAAACAGCTGTTATCCACATTAATAATAAGCAATATTTCTTGCCTCGCAAATCAGCATATTAGAATGATGATCAGGTGACACTGCAGGCTGGACTGCAATTCAGCTTTGCCATCACAAGAATAAATAAGAAAACTGTTATTTCAAATTATAATAATATTTCAAACTAGTACTATTTTACTGTATTTTTGAGCAAATAAATGCCTCAATGCTCCAAACTTTTGAAAGTAGTGTATATTTACATTTGTAATTTTACCTGTATAATTTACATTTATTGTTATTTTAAATGTATTTGAACATTTACATTTTTCTTCTGTGAGAGTTTTAGACACAGCCATTATTTAACAAAGGCATTACAAGATGCTATTTGTACAGAAAAATGTTTGTTTGTTTTTTTGTTTTTTTTAACAGCAACATCAATTTAACCAGATATTTGCCGTGCCCTTTTTGAGTGGTGACATTAATTGAACATTCCTTTTATATCTTGCATGATGGTTTGAGGTAGCATCTAAACTGGAGGCATGATTTTTTGATATGGTCTGTCGGGTGCTGCTTTTCCTCTGGCCCTCATGGTTTAAGTTTGGGGCATAGCATGTGATTAACCGCAATCAGGAACTCTCAGCCAACCAGAGTGTGTTCCTTTTCTGCAACCTCTCACTTTCTGAGACCAGCTCACCTCAGTGATACACAAATGGATGGACACGAGGGGTTTGGACACTGCTTTCTACTTCCACAGTTAAAATATATTGACAAATAAAGATAAAGCTACGAGGTTGTTAACCAATGGTAAATGCTTCTCTTGAAACCAGCAGGCTTTATTATTTTGACTTATTTTGTGAAATAAATTTTGTTTAACAGCTGAATTTGTAATGAAAAATTACATTACCCATGATGCTCCACAGAACATTCCACCAATCAGATCGCTTCAAAGAAGCACAGCGAATGACATAACTTTAAATGAATAGTTTCATATTTCTACATCTTGTCTTAATTGATATGTTGTTTGCAATTCTTCATGGGATTGTAGTGCTACCCTTATTAAAGCCATTAAGTACCTTTTTCCCCCATACTTTCTTGCTTTAAAACAAACTGTAATATTGTGATTCACCTCATACGTAGCTGGTAGGTTTGGTTATTGGCTTTTAAGTAAGACTTTGTAAAAATCTAGATGGGAAAAATAAATGGAAAAAATATGCTTGGGCACTATTGCATTCTAGGAAACGCAACTGTCTCATGACTATAAAAGTTGCATTTACAAATTAGTTATTAAATAATATTTTTTAAAATTGAAATATTAGTTAATACAGATATTTTAAATGTTATATATTTAAACATTTAAATATTTTAAGTAAATGTAATAAAAAAATAACTTATTTTTTAAGTTATTAAAATTTGTTAATGCATTATTTTATTGTTACACTTATTGATTTTTACTTAGTAGTTTTAAATACCTCCCCCCCCCCTACAATTTAATAAGTTATTAACCAATTTAGATTTTTAATTAAAGGGTTAGTTCACCCCAAAAATGAAAATTTGATGTTTATCTGCTTACCTCCAGTGCATCCAAGATGAGGTGTGTTTGTTTCTTTAGTAGAACACAAATTAAGTCAATGGGGTGTATTTCTATGAGAGTAAAAAACAAACAGACATACAATTCCATATTAAACCCTGTGGCTCGTGGCGACACATTGATGTCTTAAGACACGAAACAATCGGTTTCTGCGAGAAACCGTACAGAATTTGTGTTATTTTTTTACCTCATATCAGACGAATCTCATCTAGTATTCCCAACGCCATTACTTCCATAGAGTAAGGTCAAAAACCCGGCGCGATCATTGAACACACTTCACAATCATGAAGTGGAATGAAATTCATTGGATATTTCAAACTTTTTTAACAAATCAAAAACTGAAAAATTGGGCGTGCAAAATTATTCGGCCCCCTTAAGTTAATACTTTGTAGCGCCACCTTTTGCTGCGATTACAGCTGTAAGTCGCTTGGGGTATGTCTCTATCAGTTTTGCACATCGAGAGACTGAAATTTTTGCCCATTCCTCCTTGCAGAAACGCTCAAGCTCGGGTTGGATGGAGAGCGTTTGTGAACAGCAGTTTTCAGTTCTTTCCACAGATTCTCGATTGGATTCAGGTCTGGACTTTGACTTGGCCATTCTAACACCTGGATATGTTTATTTTTTAACCATTCCATTGTAGATTTTGCTTTATGTTTTGGATCATTGTCTTGTTGGAAGACAAATCTCAGGTCTTTTGCAGACTCCATCAGGTTTTCTTCCAAAATGGTCCTATATTTGGCTCCATCCATCTTCCCATCAATTTTAACCATCTTCCCTGTCCCTGCTAAAGAAAAGCAGGCCCAAACCATGATGCTGCCACCACCATGTTTGACAGTGGGGATGGTGTGTTCAGGGTGATATTAGCTGTGTTGCTTTTACGCCAAACATAACTTTTTGCTTTGTTGCCAAAAAGTTAAATTTTGGTTTCATCTGACCAGAGCACCTTCTTCCACATGTTTGGTGTGTCTTCCAGGTGGCTTGTGGCAAACTTTAAACAACACTTTTTATGGATATCTTTAAGAAATGGCTTTCTTCTTGCCACTCTTCCTTAAATGCCAGGTTTGTGAAGTATACGACTGATTGTTGACCTATGGACAGAGTCTCCCACCTCAGCTGTAGATCTCTGCAGTTCATCCAGAATGATCATGGGCCTCTTGGCTGCATCTCTGATCAGTCGTCTCCTTGTATGAGCTGAAAGTTTACAGGGACGGCCAGGTCTTGGTAGATTTGCAGTGGTCTGATACTCCTTCCATTTCAATATTATCGCTTGCACAGTGCTCCTTGGGATGTTCAAAGCTTGGGAAATCTTTTTGTATCCAAATCCGGCTTTAAACTTCTCCACAACAGTATCTCGGACCTGCCTGGTGTGTTCCTTGTTCTTCATGATGCTCTCTGCACTTTTAACGGACCTCTGAGACTATCACAGTGCAGGTGCATTTATACGGAGACTTGATTACACACAGGTGGATTCTATTTATCATCATTAGTCATTTAGGTCAACATTGGATCATTCAGAGATCCTCACTGAACTTCTGGAGAGAGTTTGCTGCATAAAAGTAAAGGGACCAAATAATTTTGCACTCCCAATTTTTCAGTTTTTAATTTGTTAAAAAAGTTTGAAATATCCAATAAATTTCGTTCCACTTCATGATTGTGTCCCACTTGTTGATTCTTCACAAAAAAATTTGTTTTACATCTTTATGTTTGAAGCCTGAAATGTGGCAAAAGGTCGCAGAGTTCAAGGGGGCCGAATACTTTCGCAAGGCACTATATATATATATATATATATATATAGAGAGAGAGAGAGAGAGAGAGAGAGAGAGAGAGAGAGAGAGAGAGAGAGAGAGAGAGAGAAAAACCACATTAGTGCCTGCGCGGATGGTGCAGATTGGTTGAATGAGCCACCTATGTAATTATATGATCACGCCGGGTTTTTGACCTTACTCTATGGAAGTAATGGCATTGGCAATACTAGATGAGATTCGTCTGATATGAGGTAAAAAATAACACATTCTGTATGGTTTCTCGCAGAAATCAATTGTTTCGTGTCTTAAGACATCAATGTGTCGCCACGAGCCACAGGGTTTATTATATGTTTGTGGAAACAAACACACATCTTGGATGCCCTGGGGGTAAGCAGATAAACATAAAATTTTCATTTTTGGGTGAACTAACCTTTCAATAAATTGATAATTGATTAATTTGCGTTTTTATTTCTATTATTTCTCCATAGAATATATTTTGAATATTCAAGGTATACACTACTATTCACAAGTTCAAAAATGTTTAAATGTTTTTGAAATAAGTCTCAACAATGCTGCATTTATTTGACAAAAAAAATACAGTAAAACAGTAATATTGTGAACTACTCTTGGAATTTAAAATAATTGTTTTGTATTTGATTATATTTTAAAATATAATTTAATCCTGTGATGCTAATATGCTGATATGGTGTTGAAGAAACATCAAAAACATTTGTACTGTTTAATATTTTGTGATACAAGCTGAGTAAAATTATTAATTTCTCTTTTTTTAAATACTACTGACCCCAAATTGTGAATGGTGGTGTATATATAGCAGATCATACAAACTAGTTTGTCGGACTCATTGTGGGCTTTTTCCCGTCTCTCCGCAGCCATCCGTGGCTTCTCTCCACAGCATAAGATCAGCAGTTTCGAAGAGGCTAAAGGTCTGGACCGCATCAATGAGCGCATGCCACCCCGCAAGGACGGGGTCAACCACGTGGGCCACTCCATGGGCAAGATGAACGTGTCCGAGACCAACGGCACCGATGACAACAGTAACATCCAGTGATGAAATGGCTGCCCACTCACCTGCACCTGAGTCCATGCCACCGCCACGACGCATGGCAGGACAATGCCAAACTTGTGATTTAAGGCCTCCTGCTTTCAACAAACACCCAATGACATCACCTACACGTCCCTCCCCGCTCCAATGTCCAATTAGAGAACCAAAACTATCTTAAATGTGTCACTGAAAATGGGCAGACTGTTTTCTTACTGTCAGCTTGCCGACGGCAAGTTTCTGCCTTTTTTGGGAGTGTTGACTGGGAAGGAGGGTTGGGGGGTGAAATGCCTGTCAAGGGCTGAAAGTGTCTTTATCAGAGAGGGGGGCGGTCTCAGTTCCTTTCCGACTCCGCCCACAGGCCAAGTGGGCGTGGTTTAGGAACTCTTAAGCCTGATCCATCCAGTTCGTCGGTGCGGGTGATGAGCCTGCCCTGTGCTGGTTCCATGCACACTTTTTTTCCTCTTTTGATTCAGTTTTTCTTCATGTTCCCATCTCATAAGGAAGTGATCTCACTGTTGATGATGTTTTGCTACTAGTATTAATAAATATACAAATTTGAAATGACAAAAAAATGAAAAAATGTTTGTAAGAAAGGACATTTAACAACAAACCCTGTACATTTTTGATTACTTGCAATGCAACCTTACCTGGGGGGGGTTTTATTTCCTGATTTGGTTTTTGGTAAGATGCCGTGAATCGGTAGAAGAGCAGAGCAGTTCTGCTTGTCCACTGGAGACTCTCGTTCAAAGCAACCTTTTTGGATGGAGGAAAAAACCGCAGCGAAAGCTCAAGCTCGACCTTTCGGCGCCACCTTCCTGATTGTTTCTCACTTGCCTGTATCTCAAGAGAGAGAATGCACATAGTACATTTCGCAAGTCAAATAAATATTATATATAAATATATATATAAATATATTTAAATATATGATTATTAACAATGGTCGAGGACGATGATTTTTAACAGCATCTATGGTACTGAACGCATCAGTGCATGCAACTAAGTTCCTTATTGATATGTGAAATTATAATTGTGATGTGTTTCAATATAGTAGACTTGAATTATTTCCCTTCAAATTATATTTGTAAAGGTCTAGTTTGTTTTTTATATCTCTATAAATTGATATGATTTTGTAATCTTTTGTTTGATTTTGTTTGTTTTTTTCTTTTCCATTAATATCATTTTATTGTTGATTTTATTTTTGTATAGTTTGGCTGTACAGGCACTGACGCTCTTTTCCGAGGTGTTTTTTCGCCATCTTTCGTTCTTTCTTTTAGTTTTGTTCTCTCTGTTCAGTTGGTGTACAGAAGTTGTTCAGTAGTGTGAATGAACATATTACTCAGTGAAAAGCAACATTCAGGCTGCCAAAGCATGATCGCATGGTTTATTCAAATGTAAACTAATTGGGCTTGAGGAAAATTCAGTGTCTCACTTTGAAGAGGAAAACTATATTATCATTATGATTCTTGATGATCTTCTTATTATTCTTACGATTAAGCTTACAGTTCTTTCATTTCCACTGTTTTCTGATCCTTGTTTGGTCCAGACGTGGTTTATTTCAAAGAAGGAATTTTATGGATTTGTGACTATTTTTCTTGTAATTTTCTCTGGAACTAAGTTTTCGCATTTGACTTCCTAAATGAAAACACATATTGTAAGCATGCCCTATGGGACAAATCACTTTTTTTACTCTTGAATAAAATATGCATGAACTAATAGCGTCTTTCCCCTTTCAATGCTGGTTTAAAAGAAAAAATTGTATTTATTGTTCTCATTTATGAAAAGGAAACTGATTTTTTGACAGAATAATGTTAAGAAATGCAAAGACCATAGGTTTTCTTCACAGGAACTGCTATGTTTCAAATGCTCAGTCAATAAGAGCTTTTTTTCCATGTGGGCAATCCACCTGTTTCCTGCTATTCTTCCACAGGAAGCTTCCACAGGGGCCACAGTCACTTCTCCCTGAAACCAGAGCCCAGCGCCCACTGACACACACCCATACACATGCTTCTCAGCAGGGCTTTGTAATACTATGTGCTCTCCCTTATGTGTTATTATACACAACAGGAAACAGACATACTGGTTCATACTTCAACTGGTCACTTGCTCAAGAACATTTTCATAGAGATTTTTTTGCTTTGGCGTTTTTTATACACATTTAATTATCGTAATCGATATCTGGGATACATACGACTGGTTTTGTATAGACGGATGTGAGTAAAACGCATCTGGATTGAGCCATGGAGATGCTTCTCTTTTTTCTCGTTCTCATAATTGCGTCTTCATCCATCATCTCAGCAGGTAAGTCAGTTTATATATGTATGTGTGTGTGTATAAATATATACAGTATATACTCATTTTGTTGATCCTGGAACAACATTCCAGTCTGAAAATGTTGTCCTAACCCTACCCAGCTTATCCCTAAAATCAAAGGAAAATTTCAGGGGATCAGATGAACTGTAAACTTGTCCCTCAAATCTGATTGGTTTATTGGAATGTTGTTTTAGAATCAACAAAGATTCAGGTTGCACCCTTGGTAAAGAGGGTTGTAAAAAAATAAATCTGTATTTTCGATCATTTTGATACTTTATTCAAACATTTTAAAAAGTAACCTTTTATTGAAGTAAAAAAAAATAATAAAGGGGGATGGACACTAATAATGGACACAATTTTTAGCACACCAAGGTAAACATGAAATCCAGCTATGACTTGTTTCACAGGAGTGTAAATATGAGGAAACATATTCCCAAATTCCCTTAATCATTCATCACAATGAGTAAAACAAAAGAATATATTTCTGATGTGCAGGAAAAGATTTGAGCTTTACAAAATAGAACGTGGCTGTAGGAAAATAGCTAAAGCATTGCAAATCCCCATTTCCACCATCAGGGCAATAATTAAGAAGTTCCAATCAACTAAAGATGTTACAAATCTGCCTGGAAGAGAACGTGTGTCTATATCGTCCTAATGCATGGCGAAGAGGAGAGATTGAGTGGCCAAAGACTCTCCAAGGATCACAGCTGGAGAATTGCAGAGATTAGTCGAGTCTTGGGGTCAGAAAGCCTAAAACAAATCAAACAACCCCAACATCACCATATGTTGTTTGGGAGGGTTTCAAGAAAAATCCTTCTTGCTCATGCAGAAACAAACTCCAGCCGATTCAGTTGTCAGATACAACTGGAACTTCAAAAATGACCTGGTCCTATGGTCAGATGAAACTAAAAAAAAGACCCTTTTGGCAGCAAACCCACCAGATGGCTTTGGTGTAAACAGGAATAATAAAAAAAACTCCATGCTTACGGTTAAATATACTGCTGGATCTTTATGGTTGTGGGCCTAATGTTTTGCTGGAGATCCTGGACATCTTGTCCAAATATATGGCATCATGGATTCTCTCAAATACCAACAGATAAAGAATCAAAACCTGATGGCTTCTGCTAAATCTTATAATGGGCCGTGGTTGGATCTTCTATCAGGACAATGATCCAAAACAAACATCAAAATCAACACACAGGTGTCACTGAGCACAAAATGAAGCTTCTGCCCCTGACCTGAACTGAGTGGGATGAACTGAAGAGAAGAAGCACCAACATGGATCTAGGAATCTGAATCTCTGGAGAGATTCAGTGTATGAATGGTCTCTGATCTCTTGTCAGGTGTTCTCTAAACTCATCAGGCATTATAGGAGAACACTCAGAGCTCTTATCTTAGCAAAGGGAGGTTAAAAAAGTAACCTTTTAGGGTAGAAAAGTAGCCCCCCTTCACCCCCCTCCCCCCAAATTATTTTACTTGAATGAAAGATTTTTGCAAAAATGTTTGAAAGAAAATCCTGGCCATGACTGTGTAGGCTATACATCACACATCTTATTTTATCTTCTTTGTATTTTAAAATGAATTCTTCTTAAGTTATTTTCTTGCTAGTGGCTAAACTTTGATTATGAGTTGTCTTAAGTTATCTTAAATTGAAATAGTCACTGACCACGTACAGTTGACCCTAAATGCATTTAGGCACTTAAGCAAAGTGCTAAAATACTTTTTATGGTAATTTTCTATATATTTTTCTATATATTTCTCTTTTTTGAAATGTATGTTTTCCATTGGGCGTGCACAGGAAATGACACAAACTTTCAAAGTACAGCGTCTCCAAAAACAACTGCTGTAACTCCATGGTCTTTTGATTCAAGAACAAGTGAGTTATATTGTTTATAAATCTCAGTAACAACATTTTCAATCTAAACAAGAATTTACCCTCTGAAAGATGCTTTGACATATATTGAAAAATTCCAAACCAGAATTTTACCATTGTTTTTAATTAATAGCAATAGTTAAATGTCCAATAACATGCTTTCTAAATGTTGCTGGTGTACTTTATATGAACAAACTACACATTAAGTGCAGAAGTCATTGCTTTACTATGTATAGGGAGTTATAAAATATACAAATAAAATAGCTTTTATATATATTTTTAGCCTGTGCATAAATCCCTGTAGAGTTCTACCAGTAGGCCTAATAATCTTTTTTTTTTTTTTTTTTTGGCATAGCTCTGTTCTGTTTCCAGGTTTAAATAAAATGTTGAATTTCATTTCAGCAGTCCAAACAGAAAAAACATTGTCTCCTACTTTTTCATCTCAACATGAGAATGCCATATCCAACCACACCTCACAAACTGTGAGCACAACCACAGCTCCTTTATCTTCCAGGCACACAGGTAAGGCCCACATACAGGTCCTTCTCAAAAAATTATCATATTGTGATAAAGTTCATTATTTTCCATAATGTAATGATAAAGATTAAACTTTCATATATTTTAGATTCATTGCACACCAACTGAAATAATTTAGGTCTTTTATTGTTTTAATACTGATGATTTTGGCATACAGCTCATGAAAACCCAAAATTCTCAAAATATTTGCATATTTTATCCGACCAATAAAAGAAAAGTGTTTGTAATACAAAAAAAGTCAACCTTTAAATAATTATGTTCAGTTATGCACTCAAATGACTTCTTCAATGCAGCGTGGCATGGAGGCGATCCGCCTGTGGCACTGCTGAGGTGTTATGGAGGACCAGGATGCTTCGATATCGGCCTTAAGCTCATCCAGAGTGTTGGGTCTTGCGTCTCTCAACTTTCTCTTCACAATATCCCACAGATTCTCTATGGGGTTCAGGTCAGGAGAGTTGGCAGGCCAATTGAGCACAGTAATACCATGGTCAGTAAACCATTTACCAGTGGTTTTGGCACTGTGAGCAGGTGCCAGGTCGTGCTGAAAAAAAAAATCTTCATCTCCATAAAGCTTTTCAGCAAATAGAAGCATGAAGTGCTCCAAAATCTCCTGATAGCTAGCTGCATTGACCCTGCCCTTGATAAAACACAGTGGACCAACACCAGCAGCTGACATGGCACCCCAGACCATCACTGACTGTGGGTACTTAACACTGGACTTCAGGCATTTTGGCATTTCCTTCTCCCCAGTCTTCCTCCAGACTCTGGCACCTTGATTTCCGAATGACATGCAAAATTTGCTTTCATCCGAAAAAAGTACTTTGGACGACTGAGCAACAGTCCAGTGCTGCTTCTCTGTAGCCCAAAAGTGGCTTGACCTGGGGAATGCAGCACCTGTAGCCCATTTCCTGCACACGCCTGTGCACGGTGGCTCTGGATGTTTCTACTCCAGACTCAGTCCACTGCTTCCGCAGGTCCCCCAAGGTCTGGAATCGGTCCTTCTCCACAAACTTCCTCAGGGTCCGGTCACCTCTTCTTGTTGTGCAGCGTTTTTTGCCACACTTTTTCCTTCCCACAGACTTCCCACTGAGGTGCCTTGATACAGCACTCTGGGAACAGCCTATTCGTTCAGAAATTTCTTTCTGTGTCTTACTCTCTCGCTTGAGGGTGTCAATGATGGCCTTCTGGACAGCAGTCAGGTCGGCAGTCTTACCCATGATTGCGGTTTTGAGTAATGAACCAGGCTGGGAGTTTTTAAAAGCCTCAGGAATCTTTTTCAGGTGTTTAGAGTTAATTAGTTGATTCAGATGATTAGGTTAATAGCTCGTTTAGAGAACCTTTTCATAATATGCTAATTTTTTTAGATAGGAATTTTATGTTTTCATGAGCTGTATGCCAAAATCATTAAAAAATTGTATTAAAACAATAAAAGACCTGAAATATTTCAGTTGGTGTGCAATGAATCTAAAAAATATGAACGTTTAATTTTTATCATTACATTATGGAAAATAATGAACTTTATCACAATATGCTAATTTTTTGAGAAGGCCCTGTATAACTTCAGCTGATGTAAATATACTGTATAGTTTGCACAGCAGCACTTCTCATTCAACTCACACAATTTACCCTGTACCTTTGTTTCTCCAGGCAGTACTGATGGATCCACTCCCATCTCATCTTCATACAGTACATCGGGTATTAATTATGAACTGCTTTTAATATATTCAGAACGTGGGAGAAGATTTTGACTTTGTTTGTAATCTTATCTACTAGTAAAGTCACTATCTGTGAACTTTGAGGGTATAATAATACATGTTATGGAAAGTATAAGAAGTGTGTATTCATTACAGGACAGTCCATCATCACCAACTTCACATTAACACCACCAACATCCCACACCGACACATCTCTAAATGCCACCTCATCCCCGGCGGCTAAAACAGGTCTTACCTTCTTCTCTTGTTTTTACCACCCAAAAATTCTTATTTACTGAAATATGCATAAGTGATCCAACTGTTTTAAATACACTTTAAAAACAATTCTTGATTATACATAAGGGAACATTCCCTTTTATCATTATGCAAATATTATGGGAATGTTACTTTTGAATTTTCTCTAAATTCTGAAGCAATTAGTAAAAAAATATTTTACATGTTTAACATCGAATATCCAACTTATGTTTTTATGTGTTGAGGACATTATTAAAGGCCAGATAACATTTGAACAAACATTCTATTAATGTTACTGGAATAATGTTTGTTCATAACTTTTTTGGGGGGTTGAAAATCAGTGGAAGTGGATGACAGCATATGTCAAATGTATGGGGAAAATGTCATTTAAAGAACATTGTATTCCTTATTTGAGTTGAAGAATTGGTCATGTTGATCAGTAAAGTCAAGCATTTTCCATATTAGACTACATTAAACTATTATTTCAAATGTTTGCTCTATGTGCAGTGGGTGTTTTTGAACCTCCAAAGACTTCAACAACAGTTCGTTCAAACATCAGCGTGTCAGAGTTGACGGCTACACCTTCACAGGCACCAGACAGCAGTCTCACTTTGCTCGCCTTTGGTAGGTTTACACTGATACTCTTATGATGCACATTAATTCTGGTACTAAAATATTTCCTGTCTGCAATTGCAGGTGTGATGAGTCTTATACTCCTTTTAATTGTTGTCATGGTGATCTTGGTGACCACTATCAACCTCAGGGGACGGTGTAGGGAAAACAGGCAGCACAATGGTGGGTTTCTCTCTCATTCTCTCAGATTTAAGATAATTTGTCAAAGCATACATGGCTACAAGCTTAAAATCAGTTTTGTTTTTGTTTCTGTTTGTTTTTATAGGTATTAAAAGATATGACTCTGTGGTATCGGAAAGGTAAGGACTTAAAAACCCACATGAATACAAAGTTCTGTCTTGAAACTGTAGATAGCGCTGCATGCATGCAATCAAAATATTATTTATAGGGCATGGCTGATTGGTTCCTGCTGTATCAGTAGCTAATGAGCTCGCTGCTCAACCTTTAAATAGTGGTCAGCATTTGCTATAGCAGTGCTGCCAAGTGGCAACCTTCCCCAGTTTCTGTTGAAGCCCATACGGAAGTGACTTAAACTGCAATTCCTCGACGGGCCACTAGGGACAGGCTCCAGAAGGGAGCAGAACCTCATTTTTCAACTTTACATCAGAAAAAAAACATGCTTTACAGCCTGGTACAAATTTTGGTTTTGCAGCTAATTTTGCCCATCATAACAAATGTGAGGGGGTGATTTTTTTTTATTTTTTATAACTCATTCGTTTACATTATATGAAGCCTTAAAGTTCTGCATAATTAAGGTCATGGTAACTTTGAGTGACTGGTGGATAGCCATTTATCCGCTGTCTGTTAGTCATCACCACCTCAGTTCCGCCCACGTCCTGCCTCTTTGCCCATTTTATGTTATATGGGCGTGACGTGGTGCCAAGATGGCAACTGCTAGCTTGTCTCTACTTTACACTTTAAAACTGCTCTTTAGAATCCTATGGGTGATGTCACAGACACTACGTCCATATTTTTTTACAGTGAGTGCAGCGCACTTACAGACACCCGTCACCCCCCCCCCCCCCCCTCCTTTCCTAGCTACACCTGTATAGATCTACTATGGGTAATTCATGTATGCTTTATAGAGTGGTGCAGGTGTGGCATCACATTGTAGGCCAAAACACGGAAGCGAGTTAGCATTTTAGCATGTCTGGTTCCACTATACTGAAATCAATGGGTTTTTTTTTGAGTGGGTTTTTGGTTAAATGGCTGAAATAAGGTCTGTGGTGAACACAACTCAAGACACTTTCACGTTTTATTCTATGACATGAAAAAAATACATTAGTTTTGCCCCACTCTTGATTTTTTGAAACTGTCACGTGTCTTGAACAAGGTGGTCGCTAACAAGTGGCTAAATCGGCCTACGTCATCATGCCTAACAGGTAAACTCAGTCCGCTTTTACAGCCTTATTATGCTCATAATTGTGCTCTCATTAACTAGTTTAACTCAAACGATCTGGGAAAATGTTTTGAGATAAACTGAAAGAGTTGTCAGAAGCTTAGCGATGGTGACGTTAATATCACAGATTCGCAGGACTGTGGCGTAGTCAGTTTATAGCTTTAGCCTTTTACTTCTGGCAACTGCATTTAGGCTTCAAAATGAATAAAAGTTGTGTTCATCTGTGATAATTATCTTGATGGACATAATCCAAAATATGAGAAAATCCTTTTGGGTTTTCTTGAGGGAACCAGTGTGATGCTAACTGCCCGACTGGTTGGCCTAAAAAGTGACGTCATACCCAAGGGGGTAATCTAGCGCTCGGAAAGCGTTCCACCCCTAGGGGCGCCATTGCTAACCAAGCCATCACCTGCTGTTAGCATCCCATTGACTCCCATTCATTTTTGAGTCACTTTGACAGTGAATAACTTTACATCTGAGACGTTTAAAGACTCCACTTGTCCATTGTTTATTTCTAAAGAAACACGACAATGCATAAAAGGCTCCGTTACCTTGTATCTTACACTATCGCCCCGTAGAAGCTGTTTTTGTAAAAATAGGCTAACGATTGCGTCATAACCAACTCGACTCTGTCGCACAGTTGAGAAATTACCTTATAGACCTGAGGAGACGCTCGCAGGCAATCTTTTACTGTCTATGAGACAGTCGGGGGGACGTGGAGACATAAAGTCTGATAAAGTCAAGGGAGAAGAATGGGGAGAAGCCCATAGTGAGCCAAAAGCAACGGGAGAAAATATTTAAACAACGTGATTCAGCTTTCATTTTCCACAACTACTAGAAGACCTACAGCTGTCAGACAGGAGGCTCACGTCACATCTACGTCGTCAAGCTCAGTCTGAGCCTGCGCAGTTCGCTCAGCCATCAGGAATCGAGTGCTCCTATACTGACATCACTTAACGCCGTAGAAGGCAATGGGATCCCTCCGTCCATTTCTTTTACTGTCTATGGTCATACCTGCACCACTCTATTGTACAACAGCAGCATGTCTTACTTGCTCACAGCAGTGTGTCATTTATGCATTGGCAGTAGCAAGTCCCGCTTTCTCTGCAATGGCAATAACAGCAGCAGTGGAGCAGATTTGTCCCGCCAAGACTAAGCACATTAACATTGTCATATCCATTACCATTACTAAACAATGGTAAAAGTTGTCACGACAGAACTGTGAATCCTCAGGTATCATCATTGCTTGTTATATATGTATAATATAATATAAGAAAAAAAAGATTATTAACATATAACATAATATTACTGTATTTTGATAACAGATCTGTTGAAAATAAATTTAAGCTACTGTCTCAATTTTGTTCAAGCAACATGACCAGCAACTGTGAGAAGGAAAACATCACTCTTGTCTCTGTGAGGACAATAAACACAGAAAACGGTAAGTGGGCTATGTGCATTGCCTAAAAAATTCTGAATGAGACCAAGAAAATAGCATCCTATTTGACATTATTGTAATATATGAAAGTGTAAATGTCTTATGTGCAGATACAGACTCTCCTCAGATCTCTTCAGTTGACAGCACTATAGTGGACAATGCCTCTTTCGCCTAACACTGTAAAGCTGCTTTGAAACAATCGCCATTGTAAAAAAACGCTATAAATAAAGCTGACAATGAGGACCAAGAATTTGCCCAAAAAACATTGTGCATGGAGATTGTAGGCGGCATATGTATTTTATATATTTATAATGTTGATTGAATGTGAATCAATGTGCCTCTACTGATGGTCAGTGTACAGATCATATATTATGTTTATTGCATGTATTGCACTGCATATAAAAATATCATACACTTATTAAACATGACTCATCTTTCTATGTCTTGTTTCTCTTCTTTTTTCAGATTAAAAAAAGTGCATTTATGTCTAATGTCAAGTATAAGTCAAAAAGTGAGATACTGAATGTATTGTTAATTATAAGGTTTCGAGATAAGACCAGTGATTCCAATTATACATTTCAAACAAATTTGTATATGGCTTGATATTTTTGCGTTATCTTTTGCTAGGCAATAGCATCATTTTTATATAGCTATGGCTTTATGCATATATTGTGAATTTGATTAGGTTAATATTTTTTCATGTTATTGTCCTGATCACCCTTCCAGATGTTTATTTTGCGACTGTTAGAGGTTTTCAGTCCTGGTCCCAGGGGCCCAGCACTGCACATTTTGTATGTCTCCCTTACCTAACACAACTGATTCAGATCATCAGCCCATTAGAAGAGCAACTACACTCATCCAGATAAATTTGTTTTTCTCTTCGTTTTGGCCTTCGGTCCACACTGAGCTGGGCCATATTGTCTTGCAAAAAAAGAAGTCAGCAAAGTGGATACATTTGACGATATCATTTTCGCATTACAGTGTGGACTCGAAAGTATTTGAAAACAATGCTGCATGTTTAGTCATTTGATGCATATTGATAGATGGACCGATCAGGCATAACATTACCGCAAGATGAACTGTAAATGTGGTGAACTCTCACCCACTGACAAACTGGCTGGACTGTCCGGATCGTGAGGTTGTTCGTCCTCCACTTGCTGATCCTCGTCAGTACCAGGGGAGACTTCAGGACTACTGGAAGGGTTCCTGAACTTCCTGATGATCATTGTCCTCTACAGTACAGATGACGTCCTGCAGAGAAATCTGATCTAAAGAGAAAATAAAAAAAAATAAAAAGCTTGTTTAAATCAAAGAATATAATTGAAATGTTCATATTAATTCTTCATTTAGGGGAAACTTTGGTTATGGCCTACTTGAAATCTTCTTGAAAGTCTTGGAAAATAAGTCACTGCTGCATTTTTAACTTATCATTATAATGTGGCATTTGCAAATACAGCTATGTGCAAAATTGAATAAATGAATAGGATGTGTTATAACTTGTATACAGGCTTCTAACAATCTTAACTAGGCGGCTTTGTGGTCAAATTTCAGGTTTGAATTCCCCACTCCACTACCCGCAATTGTTTGATAGGCCTACTTTCTTTGCTCTGTCCATTCGATGATTATATTTCACCTGAAGTGGTTGCGCTTTCCTCACAACCACATGAGGGCGGCAGACATCGCCTACAAACTGCAAACCATACGGCCCTGCTTATAATTTTGGGGGTGTTCATTTAAAATAATTCGAATCTAAACGTGAGGTCAGTATGATAGCCATCAAAGCTCATGTTTATCCAAAATATGACTCTAATCTAACTATATCAGCAAGCAAAGGGTTTATCCATAAACACACACGCCAGCATCACTCGTGGGTACCACACTACCATTTAAGATTGTTTAGCATGTTGCAATCATGCCATTTACGGCAAGGTTTCCTGTTTTTTGATTGGTTGTTTGGATGGTAGTCCCGCACCATGCGCTTCCGCTTCCGGTTAGCGATGGCGGTTGCAAGGAGTATTGCATTTCTGTCTTTCTCGCACATTTTACAATGACGAAGCCAAATGGTCAAACATGAATAGGTTTGATAATAAATTCATATTCGATTAAGTCGCGTCGTAGAGGTGTCATTTAAGAGCGGAAGATGCCTAGAATCGGAAGTTAAATTGTTGTTGTTACTGCATTAGCATAACGCACTAGATTTAGCTTCATGTCAACAACACCGCGAGTGATTTTTACACCTAGACGAGATTTGTTTTGATTATTTTGCTTCCCCTAGTTCATTGGCAAGTCGTTTCATGCGGGTTTGAGGTGTCATTGCTTGAAATGACAATGTTTGAGATAGACAAAGAGGAGTCTGACAGGCTGATAGAAAAAGCCAAGCTGTGTCTGCGGTCAGGACGAAAAGAGAAAGCCTTGCAGCTGCTGTACGAGGCGCAGAAGATCTACCCCAGCACCCGGGCCAGAGGTTTGTAGCATGCTGCTGTTGTTTGACTGACAAATCAGGTGTTTTTGGGCCGTGTGCTGAATAGAAATAGAAAGTGCAGCGTCTGGATGTTGTGTGTTATATAATCTGTCATCAGGTCAGCGGTGGGTTTGGGTCTCCTAGTGGTTGAAAACATCTCGCATAAGACGTTGTGAAAGCTTTGATGGCTCTCAGTTGAGGTTGATCTTGTGAAAGAATCATAAGAAAAAACTTATTTATATCATAAGCTCCATCATTTCAACCTTTTCGCAATCTATCTTTTACCCTCATGTGGCTTAAAAAAATGATTTCTGCTGTCTGTAGAACACACACACACACACACACACACACACACAACGTCATTAATTATGTCATTAATTAATTGCCTCCATGTCCTTTGTTGACATCTGAGAGATTTCTGTCCTTCCATTTGGCTGCTACACAACTAAAACTTTGATGCTTCAAAAAGTTTATAAAGAGTTTAGTTTAAGCTGGTTCACTACAGGTCACTACACTCAATGCAACAATATATTAAATGATTCCTAATTTCTCTCATTAGTTCTGATCGATGCCATCGTGAAGAATGGTGGCGCTCCCCCTGAAGAGGAGCGCACCTTCACGCCTCCACCTGGCTGGAGAAGCTCTGATGAAGACGGCCCGGCTCCACATCAGCGTACCAGAGTGCAAGAGAGAGCAGAAGGGTCCAGCGACGACAAGAAGAGCTACACGGAGGAGCAGCGGCAAGGAGTGCTCAGGTACTGACGGAAGAATTATCACTCAAAATATTAAAATTTAGTCATTATTTATTTTATCTGCTTCCTAAACCTGTGCAGGATAAAGAGATGTAGAGACTTCTATGAAATTCTGGGGGTGCCAAAGAATGCCAATGATGAGGATTTAAAGAAAGCCTATAGGAAGCTGGCGCTACGCTTCCACCCCGATAAGAACTGCGCCCCTGGAGCAACCGATGCTTTCAAAGGTAGCTCATATAGGTTATGATTAGGGGTGTAACGATACACTCGTGTCACGATTCGATATGCATCTCGATACTGAACTCACGATACGATATGTATCCCGATATTTTAAGCCAAAATAAACTTTAAATTATTTTTATTTATTTTTACCTTTTTTATTATATTATCATTATTATTTGTGTTTTATTATCAGGACCCACAAATATTCCCCCATTGCATTATTATACATTATCAGGGTGTCCGCGGGGTTTTAGAAAGTATTAAAAAGTGATAAATCAGAATTGTCAAATTTAAGGCCATTAAAAGTGTTAAATGTGGTCTCAGAGGTATTATTTTTTTCCAAATTAGGTATTATTTTTTCAGACTATCAGGTGACCTATTCTGATTGAAACCCTATCTGCGTTCACGTTAGTTCGTTTAAATATGGGCTTTAGCATATCTGGGCACATAATCAAAGATCTTTCGTCTCCATCTCAACGTATGTTTGATGCTGACGTCATATTCAGTGGTCGTTCGGCATCATCTCAGAACACTGCGCGCTCAACAGAAGTGGCTGGCTTACGTTTTATTTTAGACTTGCTTCAAGGCATATCTTCAACGACTATCCTCATAAGAGCAATCTTAAATGATTTATATAAAGTCTAAAATGAACAAAAAGAGTTGTGAGAGAATGAGGCGCGATCCATCGACAGTAGCCTATATAAACAGTGAGATCCGCGTATCTGTCTGCTCTTAAAGGGACAGCAGCCAATAAAGCTTCCTGTCAGTAAAGTTAAAGAACAAAGGGAACAGAGAAAATGACTCGCTGCTCTTGACTAAATCACTTTTGTAGCTTTAATAAGGATTAACTATTTAATTTATAGTTTATGCAGTGCAGACTGCATATAACTGATAACTTTATTAAATTTCTGTATATTTCCTAACTGTTAAGACAGGAGGGGCAGGAGTAAACATGAAATTTATTATGGGTTTATGTTAGCATTGTTTTAAGTTAACTTAAATTAAAAACTGTTATATTTTTGAAGCCTAATAATAAATGTAAAAAAAAATCAGTAGCTGTATTAATATCAGTAATACTGGCCTTCATTCATAAAAAGATGCCATTTAAACAAGTATTTAAAATATATTGTCTTTATGTTGTTTCTACATTATTTTGATTAACTGTGAAATTATTATATTTAAAAATATATTAAAATGTACAAAAACATTTCTTTTTTTATTGCGATTAATCACAGAAAAAAATGTTTGATTAATCTAGTTAAAGTTTTTAATCGATTGACAGCACTATTTTTTAGTATTTTGTTAAATTCAACAACTTATCACAGTTATAGAAATGTAATATTTGGCTCAGGTTTTATTGTTGGAAAAAAAAACACTAAATCATTTAATTGCTGAATTACCAATTATTAATTGAAATCAAATGTGTATGCAGTAATGCTTCTCCTTAACCAACCTTTGTGAATGTTGAGATGTATTTTACTGTGTCTGAATGATAACTTATAACAGAGTTCCTCCTGGTGTCGATTCTAAATATTCTTTTTTGATTGTTATATATGTCAAAATCGGTGTAAATAATAGAAAAGTCGCTGATTAACACTTGCAATTCAGTGTCGTGATGGTTTTAAAAAATATTCTGAAGGTATTAAAAAGTAGTAAATTTAACTTAAGGATTGCTGTATATACCCTGATTATGTATAGATGTTGTATGATTCCATGATGTAATAAGATTATTAATGTAATCACTGAAACTGAAACACGCTTCCAATGCAGGCAGCGCATCTCCCCATGCCTGCTATGCCCTGCCTCTCCTGCTATTAATGCAGTATGTAAGAATGAACCATCTGAAATACTTTGAATAATCATACTACTAAAACTAAATGTGATCTGGTGATTTAAATGATGTTTGGGCTTTCACTAAGGAGTGTCGCTTTAAATAATGTTTGCGGTTTCACTCTGAGGAGCGCAGTTCCGGCAGCTCGCACACTTCAGATGATCAATTCAATCCGTCACAGCTCTAATTGCAAGAAAGCTCGTCAGAATGACCGCTCTCAAACTGTAAATGTTTAGCTCATCCAAGAATTTTTATTCTGCATTTACTCACTCATGTTGTTTTCGCACGTCACGTAACAGTATGTGCGTCGTGTTAAATATATATTCATCACATAAAAACATTGTGTCTCTTCAGAAGACTAAAGAATGTTTGGATTAGACACTCAATTAGTTATTTTTACATGCCTTTATGACATTCTTTGCATCTTTTAAGTTTGAGAGGAATGGACTTTAAAAATGGAGGGACATAAATCCCTCAGGTTTCATAAAGAATATCTTCATTTGTGTTGGAAGTTAAATGAAAAACGAAAAATGAAATGGTGAGTAAGTACATGATGACAGTTTACATTTGTGGTAGCCTACATTTGTTAATTTGTGTTTGGGTGAATTATATCTTATAAATAAGCCTACTACAGCAAGTTGAGCCTTGGATAAAACAACTCTATATCACGAATCGTATCGTTTCCATCAACAATACATATCGTCATATTTTTATATTGCGATATATCGTTACACCCCTAGTTATGATATATTTTTGTTTCGGAAAAAAAAACTTTGTTCAAGGATGCTTTCAATTGATCAAAAGTTACATTTAAAACTTTTGGTCAATTGAAATCATCCTTGAACAAAAAGTAAAAAATCATCACCAAAATAAATTAAATAATATATTATTTTGGAAAACAGTTATTTTAAGTTGTAATAATATTTCACAATATTAGTGTTTCTACTGTATTTATCAAATTGGTGAATATAAAGTTCATATATATCTTTGATATTTGGATTTTTCCACTCCCGTCCACTATTCAGCTATAGGCAATGCATATGCAGTGCTCAGTAACCCAGAAAAAAGGCAGCAATATGATGAATGTGGGGACCAGGGCCCTGCAGAGGCATCCAGTCATACTTCAGCCCAAGCCCGTCATGCGTACGGGCACCATCGCTCCTTCGGCAGAGACTTCGAAGCTGACATCTCCCCAGAGGAGCTCTTCAACATCTTCTTCGGAGGCAGATTTCCTACAGGTCTGAAACTCTATAAAGCATTACAGCAAACAAAGTCATTTTTATTTAGTTAGTGGGTTTTCATTTATAAAACTGGATTTGAACAAATCACTAAGTGTTAACTTCTTTACCCTCTAAAATTTACATTTTTGCTGTTATGAATTTTTTCCCCCTGCATATTTATATATTTCAAATTGATATTATGTTGCTGTGTCCATCACATTTCTCTGCTCCGGTAATTAATACAAACTAAAGATTTCTCACACATTTAAAGAACAAACAATCCTTATCCTTATGTAGGCAACATCCATGTGTATACCAACCGAGGAGCTTCTTATGCTCATTATTACCAGCCCCGCAGACGCCGTGCGTACGAGAGACGGGAGGAAGAGGTGGAAGAGAGCCACAGTCAGGTGAGGGGATCCTACATCACTTAATCATGTGAGGAGGACACGGGTCAAGGGCTAAAAGAAGACCAATCCATGAATAAGGGCCTATGACAAATTAGTATCCATGAAAAAAACATGTACCAAGTTATTAGAGACACATTTACTCCTTGTATCGATTTTTGGTTTAATATGACTTTGAAAAACGTTTAATTAATAATGACTCAAATCTATATATATGCATAATAATTTAAAAAAATCATCTTAAATGTAAGTGTACAGATCTTAATCATTATTTTTCAAAATGTTTATATTAAAATATATTTTAATGAATTACAAAAACTCATTAAGTTTTAGTAGTTTAACCATAGGACATTGACATGTTACGTGATGCAAGTCTGCAGGGCTTCTCTCATTTCTTGTTAATTTATGCTGCGTTCCAGGCAGGTTTTCGAGCTCTTAAGTTCGACTTACGACTGTAGCGTTCCAGGCAAAGTCACGCCAAACTGCCTGAGAGCAAGGAATTGTGGTAGCGAGCTTTAAACAAAGCATGACGGACCGTACGAGGCTCGTGCGATGCTCATGCTCATTTACAATCATTTCTATCGTCAAAGGTGCTTACTCCTTGCTTATTTGAGGGAAATGGGGGAAAAAATGCAGCATAAGGCAAGAGAAGCTGTTATACCTTTTATGTTACGTTGAATTTCATAAATACGTCACTCGTATGGGGCTGCCATTGTTGTTTCATGGGATATGTGACTTGGGGCTAGATGATAAGGCCAAAAAATCATATCTCTGTATTTACATACACTGTATGTATCCCGGCATTTTATTTATTTATTTATTTATCCGTATTTATTTTAATAATAATTTATTTAATTTCACATCCTGCCCAATGATTTATTTTGACTATAAACAAATTGGCAGTACAAATACAGTGAATGTTATGCAGTCTATGCAAAAATGGGTTTAAAGGGGTGGGTGCTTGTGATTTAACTTTTTAAACTTTAGTTATTGTGTAATGTTGCTGCTTGAGCATAAACAGTATCTGCAAAGTTACAGCGCTGAAAGTTCAATGCAAACAGAGATATTGTCTTTTAAAGTTATGGCAGTTTATTGCCTACAATAAAACGGCCAGTTTGGACTACACCAAGCTTCTTATCCAGGTTGGTGACATCATAAACCCTAGCTATTAACATAAACACTGCCCCCGCAGACACGCAACAAAGTGGATCGAGGCCACGTTGCAGCCATTACAGAATAGAAAGCTGTTGCAGGAGGCTAGAGTGTTGCAGACATGCCATCGAAACAATGTTATTTTCACCCCAAAAGCACGACTTCTGTGTTCGGCCTTCCTCGGGACGCTGGACTTCGGGAACATCTTGGTTACGTAGTTAACCCTCGTTGCCTGAAGGAAGGGAATGGAGACATTACGTCAGTACTGACAAAATGGTGTTTTTGCTTAGAAAGCCAGCTGCCTTCAGTCTCAATCAAAATGATCCAATGACATGAAAATGTCATGGGTCTGTGGAATTTGCCTAATGCAACCCGCCCCACTGCGTGGATATAAACAGCGTTGCAAAGCATTTAAGCATTTATGTTACCTGCTGAGGAGCCGAGGCCAACCGCCCCGACCATACCAGCTGTACAGCAGATGTGGCATGGGGAGGTGACGTCTGGGAACGAGGGTTACATACGTAACTGAGACGTTTCCTTTCAGTCAGTACACTACGATTTACGTCAGTACTGATGAAATGGGGGTCCCAGTTTAATCATGCCAATCAGCATCCTGGGCTGACCTGTGCACCCTGCCTCGGAGTTTAACATGACGCTCAGCTAGCAAGGGGCTGGTCTGAGGTCTTAAAGCACCGCTTTTGTCTACGTAAGCGCAAAAGGCGCATACTGGACAGAGCAGTGCCGAGGCTGGGTCTGAAAATGCCTGCAGGTCCCCTACCCTCTTGATCGAAGCCAGAGCAATGAGGAGCACTGTCTTCATTAACAAGAACTTAATCTCCACCTTCTGCAGTGGCTCGAAGGGAGCCATACGCAGGGCAGTTAGGAACACTGCAAGGTCCCAAGAGGTTACCTGTAAGGAGCAAGGTGGATTTAATCTTCTTGCCCCCCTGAGGAACCTGCAGATCAGGTCGTGCTGTCCCACCGTTTTTGAGTCCAGCAGGTCATGGTGAGCCGCTATTGCCACCACATAGACCTTGAGGGTCGAGGGAGACCCTTTTCTCCAACCCTTCCTGTAGGACGGAGAGCATGGACCCGATCGGGCAATTGGTGGGATCTTCTCCTCGAGAAGCACACCAGGTGATGAAGAGGTTACACTTCAAAGTGTAGGCCTGTCTTCATGGACGAGTCTCTTGCTGAAGTGATGGTAGCGACCACCGGTGGCGGTAAGCTACTCACCCCTGCCTTTTCCTGTCCAGGAGCCACACGTGGAGGTTCCAAAGGTCGGGACGCGGGTGCCACATGGTGCCCCCTCTCTGAGAAAGGAGGTCCTTCCTCAGAGGAAACGCATATTTGTATGGCGGGCAGCTGTGCGCTAGTGCATCCGTGCCGAGGGTCCCCTCAGTCAGGGAATAGTACCAGCGGCAATGAGAGGAGTCGTGGGACAGATCTATCTGTGCAAACAGATCTATCTGTGCATCGCCGACTGGTCCCATATCAGCTGAACCGCTTGGGGATGGAGTCTCCATTTTCCCCCGGGAGAGGCTGAAACCGCAACAGCTCGTCGGCCACACGGTTCAGTTCCCCGGGGACATAAATGGCACGAAGCAACCTTAGATGCTTCTAACTCCATAACGAGAGGTGGCAGGTTAGTTGTGACATCCGGCAGGAGCGTAGACTACCTTGGTGGTTGATGTACGCTACTGTCGCCGTGTTGTCTGACCTGACCAGTATGTGCCTTGAGCAGGGCTCTGAAGTGGTGCAGGGCAAGACTTACGGCCAGCAACTCGAGGCAATTGATATGCCACACGTTGGGGCTCTTTCCAGGCCCAGCGGCGGCATGACCATTGCACATGGCACCCCAGCCCGTGGCAGAGGCATCCGTGGATACCACAACATGCCTTGAAACTCATTCTAAGGGAATTCCCACCCGTAGAAACTGGAGGTTCCTCCACGGGGTGAAGATTTGGCGGCAGGCCGAGGTCACTTGGATGTATTTTTGACGAAACGTCATAAATAAATAAATAAAGGATGTTCGCGGTGTGATTACATATACGTTTTTTGGTGTTGGTAGCCGTTTGTTGGAGAAGTATGAAACAATTTAGTTAACTGCCTAGCATAGCCAAACCGCGTTGGTCTTGAGGCCACCAAAACACACACAGAAACTACACAGTTAAAAGACATATACTTACAGGTTTAGGCCCATAAACAGCAGCTTCTGCCTTTAAAGTAGGAACTGCTTCATCTTTTAATATGAGCCTTTGAGCAAATCCAGTATTGAACTCGTAAAGATTCTTAATATGCAGCATAGATGGCTAAATTTACATTGTAATCGACAGGAACAAAATTAAACAATTTGTAACCATTGTTCCCTTTCAGTCAGTACACTACGAGTTACGTCAGTACTGACGAAATGGGTGTTTATTTTTTGCGAGACATATTTGGTTATATTCATTCTACAATAACAAAAATTGGTATGGCAATATTGCCGCCATTATTTACACCGCAGATGTGACTTCTGCCCGTAATGGTAAGGGTGTGGCGTTTCCGGACAACCTGTGCTTGGCACTTCAGCCAATAAAAATACATGAAACTACATTTGGCCATCTAACCAATCTAAGCCCATTGCGTTTTTCGGAGGGATAGACTTCATAGAAGCAGGAAGCAAACGAGCCGTTCAAAGGACAGCGGTGTGGAATAAAGGTAAAATATAAGAAAAATACGGCGTAAAAAAAAAAGAAGTATTAAAGGGATAGTTCACTTTGAAATCAAATTTTGATATGTTTTAGCTTACCTCATGGGCATCCGAGATGTAGGAGTATTTGTTTCCCCAGTAGTTACAATTTTGATCATTTTAAACTGTTCTTGTCTGTGCCTCACATAATGCAGGTCTATGGTCACCACCTCAAAGAGCATACACAGAGAAGTCCAAATTAAACAATCCCCCATCGTAAGTACACACTGATGGCCTAAGACACGAAACGAGCGGTTTGTGTGAGAAAACTAACAGTATTTATATCGTTTTTACCTCTTGTACATCACTACGTCTGACTGATCCGAGGGTGCGCGTGCATGTTTCCTGTAGTGTACAAGAGGTAAAAACGATATAAATACTGTTCGTTTTCTCACACAAACCGCTCGTTTCCTAAAATTATCAAAATTGAAACTACTGGGGAAACAAATACTCCCACATCTTGGATGCCCATGAGGTAAGCTAAAACATATCAAAATTTCATTTCAAAGTGAACTATCCCTTTAAGACGTTATACTGCGCCCCATAAACACAACCATGCCTTACAGAACCACTCCTTTAAAATCAACTTACATCGTAACATTACAATTTATAAAAAAATGAATAATTCACTAAACCAAAAATGAAAATAAGTATATTTATAAGCATATTAGCCAATTATAATGGTCACTTTTATAATAAATATACTCATTTGTTGGTTTAAAATTCCACATATACGGCCCTAGGGGTGTGCCGATGGACGATATCATCCATCGTGATGGCTGACCGACATCACGATGCTCCCATAAAGATGCGTCCTATGCCGGTTTGCACTTTGAGATGAATGTGGGACACGAGCTGGATAGACACCTTTTCGAATATCTTTGTCTTCATGTTTTCTCCTGATGTTGCAAAGCAACACTTTTTGTAAAAGGGCTGAAGAGCGAATTTTATCTTCCACAGGGTAAAGACATTTAGGCTATGTTTGATTATGCACTGCCAGAGAAAACGAAAGTAAAATCGTAGGGTGTGAAATGCACTATTTAAATAAACTTGACGCGCCTTAAATCTAATAACAAGCACAAACATAAAATTTAATAAAATAAAATTTGTCAAAAGGTATTCGTCCTACAGTCCTTACCATAGATGTGAATGGGTATAATAGAGTTAATTATACGCAAATGAAAGGAAGAAACGTTTATAATTTCATTTGAAAATGAGTGTGACTCGAGTGAAGATTTGAGAAAAGAGACTGGATGTCTAGTGGGCTAAAATGGACTAACATTAAGCCTATTGTTAAAATTCACAGAAATCGGAAAATCGGGTGACCAGATTGCAAAAAAGAATTAAAAAGCTGGCAAATCTTAAATTGGGCTCAGCCCACCTCTCTCTTTCAGGGCTGCAGTGTTACATCTGCTAATTTATTTCCTTTGTAAACAAAGCTTTGTGCTGTACTCCTATGGTAATATTCACGTAAAACACCATTCACATACAAAACACTGGGTTAATAACGAAAATATAGCTTTAAGTAGAAAATAGTATTTATATAAAGAGATTAATTAAAATAAAAAGTGCACAATTCTTCTGGAAGGAAGCTACTTTTTTTTTCCCTATCACGTGCAACCTAGTGCGGGTGAGTCCTTATTTGGGTTACTAAAATAATGGAATTATAGTTTTTAAGTAGAAAATAGTATTTATGTAAAGAGATAAAATACAGAATATATTAAATTATATATTTTTATAAAAATAAAAACAAACGACGATATCATCGTCCATCGCAATGTTTTACTGTAAACATCATCAACTGCCAATTTAGGGGACATCGCCCAACTCTATACGGCACATTTATTGTCCAACAACAAATATTTTAGAAATATGTATTCTTTTGTCAGAATTATTGCGTTCCTATTCTATTATGCTCCGTCTGTTGTCACTCACGGAAGCCTGAATTTTAACGGAGATTCACATGCATAAGGCTTGCCCTCTTCTGACGATTTTCATATTTTAAACATGCCCCGTCTCTATACTATTTCTTGTTTCTCTTTGTGTAGAACAACTTCACAGCTCTCCTGCAGCTGCTGCCGGTGCTGGTGCTCATTCTGATCTCTGTGTTCACTCAGCTGATGGCCACCAACCCTCCCTACAGCCTCTTTTATAAACCGTGAGTCTATTGAAACAACAGCATAAAAGTTGTTGTATTGTCACACAGGTTGCTTAAGTGCAATTATACCAAAACCACAATAGCAAATATAATCGAGATCCATGTTTGCATTTATTAAAGGGGTCATATAATGGCATTTTTGTACAAGTTATGATTATTAACTGTCTAAATGAAAACTTTGTAATATACATTAATAAAAAATTCTCATTAGTATTGTAAGAAAACGCTAATTTTACCTGGTCAAAAACAGCTCTGTTTTCAGCAAGCCGTTCTTGTGCATACGGCTTTAAATGCTAATGAGCTTTGATCACCCCGCCCTCTGTTCTGTGGGGCGCTTTCACTCTCTCTCACACACACACACACACACACACACACACACACACACACACACACACACACACACACACACACACAGAGTGTCGCCGTTGACAAACAGTAGAGCTGAAAGAATGGCCACGCGAGTCTCTAAGGAGATCTGTGCAACTTTAGCAATATGAACCATTGTCTGACAATGGGACAAGACAACAGCTTCAACGAAATGCGACAATTAAGGCTAAACAGGACATTTCTAAATTGGTTGGTTAACGTAATGTCACTGATCTTTCTTTATGAACCGGCAGGGTAACGTTAGAGATGAATGCTATGTGTTTACTGATGTTTACATTAGTTCATTGACAGATTGATGTTACAGCTAATGCCAATAAAAACTTTTTTTCTGTAAATGTCGGCTTGTCAGTGAAGCTTAAAGGGTTAGTTCACCCAAAAATGAAATCGATGTCATTAATGACTCACCCTAATGTCGTTCCACACCCGTAAGACCTTCGTTCATCATCGAAACACAGTTTAAGATATTTTATATTTTAGTCCCAGAGCATAATGCAGTCAATGTACACTATACTGTCCATGTCCAGAAAGCTAATAAAAACATCATCAAAGTAGTCCCTATGTGACATCGCCAATGTCACGTGATTTCAGCAGTTTGACGCAAACCGAACTGCTGAAATCACGTGACATTGGAGACCCGAATCATTGATCGATTCACTGATTCATGAACCGTTTGATTCTTTTTGGAGGCACATGGAGGAGAAGACAATGCCGAATAAGATCGTAGTTTTTGATATTTTTGGACCAAAATGTATTTTTGATGCTTCAAGAGACTCTAATCAACCAACTGATGTCACGTAATATGACCCCTTTAAAGTTCATCACTGAGAATGTTTGATTGCAGATTTAGTCGCAGCAAACAGCACAAACAGCTTGTGTCAGAAGACAGACTGGCTGAATGACACTTTAATTTAAGCAGAATATTTCAAATGGAGATCCCCAGTTTACTTGCTTGTCTGTACTTTCAGATAATCCACGCTTCTGCAGTGTAGAGAACTGTTGTTAATTAAAACACTGGGCAGAAAATCTGATTGGGGGATTTAAAATCTTGACATCTGCCATCCACAAGCATGAAAGCTTGTAGAGGCTTGTTAAAAACAGTCTATACAGGGAGTGCAGAATTATTAGGCAAGTTGTATTTTTGAGGATTAATTTTATTACTGAACAACAGCCATGTTCTCAATGAACACAAACTCATTAATATCAAAGCTGAATATTTTTGGAAGTTTTAGTTTTTAGTTTTAGCTATTTAAGGGGGATATCTGTGTGTGCAGGTGACTATAACTGTGCATAATTATTAGGCAACTTAACAAAAAACAAATGTATACCCATTTCAATTATTTATTTTTACCAGTGAAACCAATATAACGTCTCAACATTCACAAATATACTTTTCTGACATTCAAAAACCAAACAAAAACAAATCAGTGACCAATATAGCCACCTTTCTTTGCAAGGACACTCAAAAGCCTGCCATCCATGGATTCTGTCAGTGTTTTGATCAGTTCACCATCAACATTGCGTGCAGCAGCAACCACAGCCTCCCAGACACTGTTCAGAGAGGTGTACTGTTTTCACTCCTTGTAAATCGCACATTTGATGATGGACCACAGGTTCTCAATGGGGTTCAGATCAGGTGAACAAGGAGGCCATATCATTAGATTTTCTTCTTTTATACCCTTTCTTGCCAGCCATGCTGTGGAGTACTTGGACGCGTGTGATGGAGCATTGTCCTGCATGAAAATCATGTTTTTCTTGAAGGATGCAGACTTCTTCCTGTACCACTGCTTGAAGAAGGTGTCTTCCAGAAACTGGCAGTAGGACTGGGAGTTGAGCTTGACCTCAACCCGAAAAGGCCCCACAAGCTCATCTTTGATGATACCAGCCCAAACCAGTACTCCACCTCCACCTTGCTGGCGTCTGAGTCGGACTGGAGCTCTCTGCCCTTTACCAATCCAGCCACTGGCCCATCCATCTGGCCCATCAAGACCCACTCTCATTACATCAGTCCATAAAACCTTAGAAAAACCAGTCTTGAGATATTTCTTGGCCCAGTCTTGACGTTTCAGCTTGTGTGTCTTGTTCAGTGGTGGTCGACTTTCTGCCTTTCTTACCTTGGCCATGTCTCTGAGTATTGCACACCTTGTGCTTTTGGGCACTCCAGTGATGTTGCAGCTCTGAAATATGGCCAAACTAGTGGCAAGTGGCATCTTGGCAGCTGCACACTTGACTTTTCTCAGTTCACGGGCAGTTATTTTGCGCCTTGGTTTTTCCACACGCTTCTTGCGACCCTGTTGACTATTTTGAATGAAACGCTTGATTGTTCGATGATCACGCTTCAGAAGCTTGGCTATTTTAAGACTGCTGCATCCCTCTGCAATATATCTCACTATTTTTGACTTTTCTGAGCCTGTCAAGTCCTTCTTTTGACCCATTTTGCTAAAGGAAAGGAAGTTGCCTAATAAATATGCACACCTGATATAGGGTGTTGATGTCATTAGACCACATCCCTTCTTATTACAGAGATGCACATCACCTAATATGCTTAATTGGTAGTAGGCTTTCCAGCCTATACAGCTTGGAGTAAGACAACATGCATAACGAGGATGATGTGGTCAAAATACTCATTTGCCTAATAATTCTGCACTCCCTGTAATATTTGGACTTTTAAACAAAATTGTCATCGTCTCTTCTTTAGTCATGAAAAAAAGGTTGTTGTTAAACATTTTTTGCCATAGACTAGTCAAACGCATAATGCATGATGTAAAACATAAGCTTCAAGAAAATAACTGACAGATACTCTCTGTCTCACAGGTCCATGGGGTTAGTGGTGTCCAGGGAAACCCAGCACATGGGTGTGCCATACTATGTGGATAAGAGTTTTGAGAAGGAGTATCGTGGTGCTGCCCTGGACGACCTGGAGAAGACCATTGAGAGTGACTATATTGACCACCTACAGAGCAATTGCTGGAAAGAGAAGCAACAAAGTAAGATATATTTTCATCCATTAGTTAATAGCTGTAAATTACACAGCTGTAATACAGGCCTGCCAACTTTTGAGTTCAGCTTGGAGTGAGAATTAGTGAGGGAGGGAGAGGGGAGTAAAGCATTGTTTTAGTTTGGCAGGGTCACCTCTAGTTTAGCTTAGCATAATGAATGGAATCCTGTGTTGCCAGCTAGCATGTCCCGAATAAAAGTGATTAAAAAAAAAACAACCTAATTACTTCTTGTAGTCTGCGTATTTACAATGAGTACAAATAGTGATGCAGATTAAGACTAGGCGATTTCCTAGGCAGATATTGACTTGGGACTATATTACGGGGAAGCACAGGCGAAGCAATAAAAGAGAAATCACGGCTCTCATCCTCAGGTCCTCTGGCTGTTGAGCGATCGCAATGTGTTGTGATATCTCTGCGTCCAAGTAGCAGCGCTTCGCCTGTGCTTCCCCATAGTATAGTCCCAAGTCAATATCTGCCTAAAATATCACCTTGTCTTAATCTGCAACGCTATTTGTACTCGTTGTGAATACGCAGGCCACACGGAGTAATTAGTTTGTAGTTGTTTTTTATCACTTTTACTCGAGACATGGGATTCCATTCATTTTGTTAAGGTAATGGTGACCCTGCCAAACTAAAACAATGCATGCACTGAGACAAAAATGCATTTGCCCACATATCTAAATGTAGGAAAGAAGTTAAATAAGCCCTATTTTTAAAAAACGGAGGAGTGTTCCTTTAATAATATCAGATATTAGTTGGGTCAATTTGGACATTTCTAATTATTGTGTTACAGTGCCTATGGTGCTTTGCCCCTGGCTTGTGATCTGTCACACCACATTAAGAGCTCCAAAATAGTATTTTTTTGTATATAACTAAATTTGAAAGCTGAGTCATTGTCAGCATTGTCAGTGTCCTCTTTTGTTTGTTTGTTTTTTCACCGCGTGAGAGTTGGCAGCCCTGCTGTAATATAAAGCCCTATTAAAACGGAGCTGTTTTGTTTTAGAATCGGATCTAGCTAACCTGGGCCAGCTGTACCGAGACGATCGGCTGAAGCAGAAGGCTGAGACCATGAAACTGGATCACTGTGACAAGCTGCACCGCTTCATGGGCAGACAGAGAGGAGAGTGAGGCATCGTCGATTCGTCGTCCTCCCAGACAGCATGGTCAGCCTAATCAAAGAGCTTTTAGTATAAGTTACATATTTCAATTTACTTGGGTGGTTCACCTTTTTGGGAAGGAGAAAGGAAGGAGTAAGACGTGTTAAAGCAGTACCCCAAGCTGATTTTCTCGTGAGCGTTTGTGCCTTTCATCCATTAATGGGGTGAAGTCTGAAGGCCTTTGAAATGCTCAAGCATCTGATTCAGCCGCGATGCACAACCACGTGTGGAAGAGGGTAATATGTGCGAGAGCCTGGCATTTTTTCCTTACATTAAGGAGCACAGTCTCCAGGCCTGCCAGCAGGATTAAAGCTAGTGATTGTTGTTTATTAGTCGCATTTAAGCTTTATTTATAGGAGTTTAACTTATTTAAATTAACATATTTCATTTCTTTCTCCTGAATTTGTGCTGTGAATTACATCTGACAAAACATAATTTTTAATAGGACAAAAAGCGATCTTTTTTGTTTTTTTTAGAAACAACAAACGCTTCTCAAAAACAGGGATATAAACCACTACAGCTTTTTAAAGCTCTCTGGGCGTAGCAACAACAAAAAAACTTGTGTACATTAAATTAGTGTAACTGTCAAATGTTATGGTGCTGTATGTTTTGGACAGAAAAAGGAATTAGGCAACTGTTTTGAAGTATTTTTGTTTGTGAAGAAAGTAAAAATGGCTAGAGCACTGACAGAAATGCTAAACGCCATTACCTCGGATTTATTAATCTGCAGTATTTGATTTATATTTTGCCACTTTTTGTCTTAGCTTCTTGTGTTTTGCATGCATCCATCCATGCAACTTGTTAGTGTTCGAAGCTGTTAACAGCAGAGTTTAATATCAGCAATTATAAATAGGCAAATAACCATTACTGGGCATCTGTTTTGAACTACAATTAATGTTTTACCTCGTCATTGAGCAACACTATGTTCTATATATAATAACATACTGATTTTTAGCACAAATTTTGGCACGAGATGTTCAGAAACGCTACAGTAGGCATCCTTATTCGGGATGGAATAGAGGAAGCGTATTGGATGTGGAGAGTTTGTGCCATTAATGGTATTGTGATCTTGTTTCCATGCAGTACGCGAACTGTTGGAAAGTTTTGTTTGGATCGAGTGCGTTTTGTGCCGCTTAAATAAAACATTAATCAAACAGAGTTTCTCTGTGGTCTGTGATTTTCCAAAGTTGTATGCTTGTATGTTAAAACTTGAATTCATTAAATATTGACCAAAATTGTCAGGAAGAGGCGATCATGCCAGTATCATATTGTTTTCCTTTTGTGCTATAAAAATGCTGTAAAATTAAAATGATCATTAACTCAAACATTGAAAATGAAATGAAAATCATGTGCCTTTTAAAAAATACTTTTTTTGACTTTCTCCTGAAACACAAAAGTTTTTTCATACAATGAAAGTGAATGGTTACCCAAAATGTTCAAATTAAAGTCTGCATGAAATGTGAAATCTATTTTCTAAAATCATGTTCATTATTGTAAATGACTCACTTAATCCTTTTTTTTTCTCAGTTTAATCAAAATATTATTCATCTATCTTCAGATAGAGTTCCGTTTGACTTATGTCGGACTTCTCCAATCATTTTGTTTGCTACAGGCCTAGGACACTTACATGGTTTTCAAATCTTAATTTTTAAAACTGTGGGAGACCATAGACATGTCATTTTCAACAGTTTTTAGCAATTTAATCCAGTAAATGCACACACTAGAAGATTATTTCGGACTGCAAGACCACACACCTGTCAATTGTGGCCCTGTCTCAAATGGCACACTTTATATGTACTTTCGGTCTTGTGGACTTACAATGGTTGCCGTGTACACATGTCCGTTAGGTCCATGAGACCATAGGATATCCCATTTGTCATTTTAGGTTTCAGAAGGGTGTTTGCAAGAGCCCCCTTTGCGGACTTCTTCCCGACAGTCAAGGCGGCATTACTTTATGAAAGTGCGTTCATGGTGCCATTTGGGACCAGGCCTTTTTTTACTGTGAGATGACGTCTTACGGAGACTCAAGACATCAAATGTGACTTGAGAAGAGAAACAGATGGAATACGATCAACGTCATCAGCCGTTTATTCTCCCGGCATGATTTTTTTTTACGGGAAGAAAAAGGATTTTTAAAAATAATCTTTTTTCACAGTACTCCACTTTTGTGGCATGTTTGTAGCTGCCAAGTTTCAGCTATAGAAGCACACATCCAGTTGGTGAAGCTTCATCGCTCTCATTGGCTATCACAGGTATCAAGTATTAGGGAGCCCGATCAAGTTTTATAATTTATAAATTTATGATTTGGGACCGTTTGGCCTGCAATGCAATTGGGAGCAGTAAAATAATCGTAATGACACCACACAATTAAGGATTTTTTGGACAAAAATGCGAGAATCCTCAAATCGGGTCCAAAATCTTCCAAGTGTGTGGCCAGCCTAAACCCCTCCCCTTTCTTACAACATTCTGCCTCCATCCAATCAGTTTCACTCAAATTTACATCGAAATAAGAAGAAAAAGATCTGCTGCAAAAAAGAAAGAATATAATATTTTTTTGTGACTTTAAATTTGAGTTTTATAGTGGTGTTTTCACACCAGTCTATCATATTGCTTCAGAAGACTTAATAAAGTACACAGGTGGTATATATACCATCATTGTATGATGCTTTTTTGGAGCTTGAAAGTGCATTGTCCTCATCCACTGTAACTGCATGGAAGAGAGCAGCATGAACATTATTTAAAACCTCTCTTGGAACAAGAATACAGCATTGTAGGAGGAAGTGAAAGGGAATACAATATCGGTAACCTTGTTCACACATAAAAAGGCCTTTAAATTTTAGTTTTTGTCCTTTCATCAGGTTTATTCCCAGTCATTCATCAATACCTGTAAAGGCACTATTCGTACACAAAACAAATTTAGTACAGCACACCAAACATCTCACAACAATTACATACAGACAGACACATATGCACAGATTTTGAGGCAGTCCCATCATTGTCCAATCCCAAACATTACACACCAGTGAAACCCTCATGAATATTCAAGTCATGTTTAAGAGTGTGGGAGGGGGAAGTTAGTGGAATGGTTCAGACAGATTGTCCTATGCTGTCTTTATGAATGAGTCACTTAGTGCTTCAAAGGAATCCGCCTGTCCAGATGCTCATTTCTTCATCTTCAGGTCTGCTTCTATAGCGCAGCGCCGCCCTCTGGTGCCCCCGTCCTGCAGAGACAGATGAAGGTGTCGCTGAGTAATTGTTTTCACTATCCACCTCATTTTTAACGTAAAAGTGGACACTTTGATATCTGGTTTCCAGTGTAATTTGCTTCTAGTTATGCCATTTCATACTGAAAACTGTTATTTTGTTATTATTTTAATTTCATTATAGTTATAAATACTTTAATTTGTTATTCTTCTATTTATTTACATTGAGTTGCTAATGAATCGGAAGTCTTGCATATTCACAAAAAAATACACTATATTGGCAAAAGTTTTGGGACGCCTGCCTTTACATGTACATGAACTTTAATTATATCCCATTCTTAATCCGTTTGGTTTATGGAGTTGGCCCACCCTTTGCAGCTATAACAGCTTCAACTCTTTTGGGAAGGCTTTCCACAAGGTTTAGAAGTGTGTTTATTGGAATGTTTGACCATTTTTCTATAAGCACATTTGCGAGGTCAGGCACTGATGTTGGACGAGAAGGCCTGGCTCGCAGTCTCCGCTCTAATTCATCCCAAAGGTGTTCAAATGGGTTGAGGTCAGGACTATGCAGACCAGTCAAGTTCCTCCACACCAAACTCGCTCATCCATGTCTTTTGGATCTTGCTTTGTGCACTGGTGCGCAGTCATGTTGGAACAGAAGAGGCCATCCACAAACTTTTCCCACAAAGTTGAGAGCATGAAATTGTCCAAAATGTCTTAGTATGCTGAAGAATTAAGAGTTCCTTTCACTTGAACTAAGGGGCCAAGCCCAACCCCTGAAAAACAACCACATACCATAAACCCCCCTCCACAGAACTTTACACTTGGCACAATGCAGTCAGGCACTGACCCCACTGATTTTTTTACATGGCCTACTGCTGAGTTGCTTTAGTTCCCAATTGTTTCCACTTTGTTATAGTGCCACTAATAGTTGACCATGGAATATTTATTAGTGATGAAATTTCACGAATAGCACAGGTGGCAACCTATCGGTACCTAGGTGCTTCATTTTAGAAGGACCAGACGGGATACTTACAAAGAGAGAGAGAAGGAATGCAGGAGAGGCCATGGGAACACAGTCCTGTGAGAGGACAAAGGTCAACATCAGGGAGAGAGATAAAGGTGCTTTGAATACATGCAACACTCAAATGCAAAAGCAGTTAAAAGGTAAATGTTGCATTGAAAAAAGAACAGAAAGAGAAGAGTAAATCTGGTTTCATTACTGTGTTTTACACTTGACTGTATTATCAGCCCAATGATCTGCGGTTGAAACGGACTGAACAAATTTTGACATCTAGAGCCAGATTTACTAACAGCTTGCGTCACCGCAAACCCTTATTTGGCCTTAAAAAAAACGCTTTATCGCTACTTAAATGCATTTGTAGGAATATCCCTTTCAGACACAAAACTGATGGGATGAGAGTATTTAAAGGAAACATGCAAGGTGATTTAATAAGGTTTGTGCTTGTCATTTACCGGTATTCACGTAATTATCCCAAAAAAACAAACAAAAAAACATGTCTTAAACCAGTCCAGACACTAATTTGCTCTGCTCTTGGTAGATTGCGTTGGTCATTATGGAAATGATCCGACTGCGTCTGTGTTCTATCATTTGTGTGATGTCAGTAGATCATATGCTGAACTTTCCAATCCCATCTGCACTTTTTTTGTGGAACTGTGCTCATGCTATTTTGCCGTTTAGGAAATCTGGCCCCTTAATGTGAATTAGATGTATCACTCTGTGGTCTCTTTCTTCTCACATAATCATTTAAACTCCAACCAAAATTAGATGTCCATTATTTATTGCAATTAGACTTTTGTAATGTTATAAAGGATTTATATTTCAAGACATGCTGTTCTTTTGAACTTCCTATTTTTCAAAGATTCCTAAAACATTTATCAGGGTTTCCACAGAAATTTTATGCAGCAGTTAATAGTAAGAAATGTTTTTGAGCATCAAATCTGCATATTAGGATGATTTCTGATTAATCATGTGACACTGAAGACTGGATGATGCTGAAAATTCAGCTTTCCTATCACAGGAATAAATTCCATGTAAAAAAAAAAAGGAAATATTAAATACTACTTGAAATTGTTACTGTATATTTGATCAAATAAAGACATCCTTTTATCAAGAGACTTGAAAATGCCTAATATTTTGATGGTGGTGTGTATATATATTTATGCAGCCTAAAATTTGTGATCCAGAATCCTCTTATGTGATGAAATGTGCAGAAGTGCTGTCACACCTTATCATTGGGGTCCTGTTTGCGGTTGGCTTCTCTCCCGCGCAGGCTCTTGGCACTGATGCCTGATTCCGAGGTCTGCATGATCAACTGTGTGGCTAGAAATTGCTGGATCTGCTCCAGAACGTCCCTCTGCATCTCCACGGCCATGTGGAACACATCGTGATCTGAGCTGTTGTACATTACCGCATTCTGGAACATCAGCATGATGTCCCGCTGGAACTCGGCTGTTGTGCGGATCAGCCCGTTCTCAATGTTCTTCTTGATAGTGGACAGATCCATTGGCCTAAGAACCCGGAATTTTAGCAAAGCCATTTCAATTACTTTTTGGGATTTATTTTCATTGTACGTTCAACTTTTCAACTCTCAAAACATCTGTTGGATTGGATTCCTCCTGATAAGTAGACATTTGTCTAATTCCAAAACCTTTAAATTTACTTTCAACAATTCGCTCTCACCTGTGCACAATGCTGTGGTAACCAGGGGCGATGTCATCCGTCACTGGTTGCAGGAAGACATTTGCATACCTGTTCAAAATGACCAATTATCACTCTGGCTGCATAGAGCTGATGGTTTCTGATGAGCCAGATAAAAGGGGGCGGGGATTTGGAACAACGTAATGGAGACTCGCCTGTGATTAGCTGCTGCTCGCCATACCAGCATAATGGCTTTCTTCCAGATCTTCTGAGCCTGAATCGCTTCTTGGTCTTCACTGCAGATAGAACTGAGGAGGAACAGTGCTTTATGTAATGACAGCATAGTGCATCAGAGAACAATCAGAATGTGTGTGAAAGCTTAAAGCTACACTGTGTGATATTTCCCCCCATCTAGTTGTGTAAAGGTATATGACCATCCAGGGAATATTAGTTTCTGTTCCTCTCAATTCCTATTTCGTTTTAACTCCTACGGTGGCCAATTTAGTCCAAGATTAACATCCCCCTCTTCACATTCGACACGGTGCCATCGAGTGTTAAAACGCGAAAGGCGAAGGTTGAATTTATGGGTATGTCCTTCTTTGGCTAATGTACTTTCAAGATGGAGGGGCAACATGGTGACCAGCATTCGAACCCCTCACCCGTATGTATTTTCAATGGCATATTATAAACTTACGAGAATACTTTATTACTTGAAATAAGTAAATATACATTAATGAGCACATATTTTTGAGTGTTTTTAGCTAAGAATAAACAAAAAAGTTACACAGTGTAGCTTTAATTATATGTCGTTTCGGCACAACTCACAACTGTGAGGAGGCAGGGCTGCTGGGAATGGAGTCTGCAGTTGTATGGAGCTGTATGGAAGAGGATGCCGTGTGCATGCTGTAGCTGTCCTCACTCTCGCTGGCCGGAGGGTCCAGCTCTGTCTCCCCCTCTGGCTCAGAGAGATAAACGCCATCACCATCCTCCTCTCCCCCACAATCCTCTGCTCCATCCCCTTCTAATCCAGCTTTCATCTCCGACCCACTGCCCTCCTCTGCATCACTCATGGCTTCCTCCTCTTTCACTTCCTGTTAACAAGGAGTGGTAAAAAATATACTAAAAAGGTTAATGGTTTCTGGGTCTATGCATACTCATGGCTGGTACATTATGTGTTAGCAAATGCCGACAGTCACCTTTGAGTGCTGTTTTATCACAGGCTCATCTTCTAACCTTGTATCTGGAAGAAAAAGGAACGTGTGAGTTCTTACCAAAATGATGATTTTGTGTGTGTGTGTGTGTGTGTGTGTGTGTGTGTGTGTGTGTGTGTGTGTGTGTGTGTGTGTGTGTGTGTGTGTGTGTGTGTGTAACTGTATATATATGTGTAAACAAGGGTATAAAATATTTGATTTTAGTTGGTTTGATTAAATGTATGGGTTAAAAAAATTGCATGTAATGACAAATGTAACCATCTTATCATTATTGTTTTTTAGAGATATTATGAATTATTATTCATAAATATAATTATGTTTTTGGGGGGTCACCAGATTAACAAAAGCAGCTTTGTCATAAAACCTTGCTCATAAAAAGGTCAAATTACTGACATTGACAGTCTTAATGGTCTATGCTATGGTAAAAAAAAAATCTGCATACTGGTTGCACCACGACCTTGATTTAGCAAATCTTAACAATTTTATCAAATCTGCTAAATTGCTTTTTTCTAAGAAATAGAATAAATGTTTAGGCTAAAATCCAAACTAAGCATTTACTTCCTTTTAATAACGTTTTTTTAGCTATTATTATTATTACTATTCTATTTGGACAGTATGACTGCCTTTATTTTGACTTTATGCCCCAAAAAGGTATGACTTGTATTCATCAGACTGATTCATTAACTAGTCTGTCCTATTTTTTTAAAAGAAGTCTCTTATGCACACCAAAGCTACATTTATTTCATATTTTTAGGATTCTTTTTTCAGGATTTTATGATGAATATAAAAGGAAAGTATTTATTTTATAGAAATCTTTTGTAACATTATAAACAAATTTTGGGTTCCCTCGTGGTCTTAAAACGTCAAAAATTTGACTGATTTGTCATTTTGGTCAAATTCTGAAAAAAATCTTACAGTAGTGTATGAATGGCATTTTTTAAAATAGAAGAGCACAATGATATTCATATGAACTAATTTGCCCAATGCAAAACGTGGAGTACCTGATTGAGACCGTGTCCATTCGTTAGTCTCACTTTTGATCACAGTATTCAGTAATTCTGACTGCCCATCCTGGGCCTTATCTGTGTTCTCTGTTCTGTGGGTGTCTGGCTGTGAATGGGCTCCTCCTGTCAGAGTAGGGTCTTGAGGAACAGAGATGGAGGGTGTCGGGTACCCCTGTGCACAGCCACTGCTGGATCCACATGTGTCAGGACCATCTCTTTTACCTTCTAAGAGATGCAGGGAATGTGGGTCCAAGCCATCTGAAGTACTGGAGGGATCAGGGCCAATGGGTCTAAAGGGGTTTGGCTCCCAGGCACCTGACAGGGTGTGACCCGTGTCCTCACACAGAGACAGAGCTGCTTCCACTGCTGCAGCATCCAACGCCTCAGCATTCTCATCACCCTACGTGAACACAGGATGAAAAATGGCGTTTGGGGGGTAAAATGTGTTATTTTGGCAAGGTTGCCTGCTAAAATTCGCATTCCTGGGTCTATATATATCACATAATTGAGGTCCCTTCACTTCAACCTGTGGACATGGAAAACAACCCTAGGGAAAACCGCAGACTTGGCAACACTGCAGTTGAATTCTCTTGACATTTGACAAGTAACATTATGCTTTGCTCTGATTGGTTGTAGGTCTATCCAATAGATGTCTTTCCTGGTTCGGATGAAACCCATCCCATAATCACAGCCCAATGAAGCAGTATTAGACTCATATTCTGACTAGAATTGAGTATGACGACATCAGGCTAATGTCAACTAGTTTGGCCCAGTCTAAACTCAAAACAGATGTTTAATATTTTAAACCTGCTCAATATACTGGTTTAAGAAAACTGATTATTAATTTCTCATTTAGTTTTACAAATTCATAGTCTGGAAATTCTACATAATCAAATTGTTTGATTACAATTTTTCCTTTAATGCTGTTCTCAAAAGCATATCTCCTTCTCACTATTGAGCTACTATTTATATTGCCTTTTCCTTAGAACATAAATCACAGTTAGTTATAGATAAATATAATTATATATCTATTAACACTTAAATAACAGCATAACTATGCTGCTGTTCAAAAGGTTGGGGTCATAAAGATTTTTTAAAGAACTTTTATTAAGCAAGGATGCATTCAATTAATCAAAAGTGGCCATTTTTTTCTTTTTAGAATCTTGCAAAATCTGTTCTTTATATGAAATGTGAACTTTCTATTAAATCAAAAAATCTTGAAATGGGTGGGTGATGGGTGTGTGTGCTTCAGTGAATGCAGCGCATTAGTAAACAATGGTGATAGTGTCTGATTTACCTTCTCCTCAATAATAGCTATGATGTCCCCAACCGTCTCTAAATCCAGCTCTTCTGCCATATAAGACACAGTCACCAGGTCCTCTTCCCCTAAAACTGCTTCCTTATTATCCACTGAAGCACTGGGGGCTCCATCACCTCCTGTTTGAAGTATTACACACATAACAAACCCACTAATTGGCTTTAGACATTCAATTCAGAAAGAGGAATGTGTTCCAACTAGAGACCTGCACACCCACGGAACCCCGGACGCAGGACCAGATGCAGCATGGGACAAAATTTGATGGGCGAGTGAGGGTGCGTTCTGTAAGACTCTTTGTGTGTGTGTGCGTGTTTGCGGGAGAGCAATAGCAGCTTTTATAGGGAAAAGCTGCCCATAACTGCTGGCCTGGGATCAGTTTTCTCAACAATTAAAGCATATTGGCAAAACAGATTTGGCAAACATTTCAGTGTGTATCTGTGTTTGCACTCTGGAGAATGTCAAAGACTTCCATTTACAATGTGTTTTTGCAACATAGCCAGTCCCAAACATACATGTTGATTTCTTGAACGCAATGGCCAATCAGATGTGTTTACGGGAGGTTTTTTTCTCCGTTTAAAAAAACAACCGCGTTCACACAAGCAGTTTTTAAAAGAAAATCTCTGTCCACATAAAAACGCAAAAATACACTATGATTGGCAGCCTGATTTCCACATGGGAAATTTTTCAACAGGGCCAACATGGATGGGACATCCATGGGCTCGGTGAAACCTTTGAAACCTTTCTACAAGTTCCTTTACTTTGGACTCGGTGACAGGTAATGTCACTGGATGCATATACACAGGGGCAAGGTCCAAGTGGACTGTAATAGCTTCACACCCTTGCCTAACTATTTTGTATTATTGCATTCTGCCACCTCTGTTCTGCATAAAATGAGTTAACTGCGGATGTATCTGTATACATGTGATAAGCGCTGTTAGCAGAGTTATTAAATGCTACAGCCGCTATTGCATAGACTCGATGTAAACAACAGAGATTTGACATCAAACAAAGGAGAGAATAGCACACACTTCGACTTCACAAGCTGAAATCTCTGATTTCACCATCTAATCTTCTGGCTGCAACCGGAATTTCTAAAAATCTTAAAGGAACACTCCACCGTTTTTAGAAATAGGGCTTATTCAACTTTTTTCCTACATTTAGATATGTGGGCAATGCATTTTTGTCTCAGCGGATGCATTGTTTTAGTTTGGCAGGGTCACTACTAGCTTAGCTTAGCATAATGAATGGAATCCTATGTTGCCAGCTAGCATGTCCTGAGTAAAAATTATCAACAACAAAAAATACTAACTACGTCTTGTGACCTGTGTATTCACAATGAGTACAAATAGTGATGCAGATTAAGACTAGGTGATTTCCTAAGCAGATATTGACTTGGGACTATATTATGGGGAAGCACAGGCAAAGCACTGCTACTTGGGCGCAGAGATATCACGCAACACTGCCCTACAAAACAAAAAGGCAGTAACTGCATTTTTGGTCAAAAATGAGTTATTATCATTTTCATGACATTCAAGGCATCCTTTGTTATGTGACAAAAAATATTATCTCAAATGTGTGTCGTTTTGGTGAAAAATGGTAGTCGTTTGTACAGTAACTGCAAAAAGGCCTAGTGAAACAAAGCATGAGTACAGTAACATCCATTACTGTATTCTTGTTTTGTTTTACCCAACAAAAAATAACCGTGTTGCTACGCAGCGCAGTTACTGTTTCCATGGTGAACACACACAGCTGATTTAGCGGCATCCTCACGAGACGGTTTTAACATTTGCGATTTCACCCTTCTAACTTCCCACAAATTTTGTTTGAGATGGCACAAAGCAGGGGAAAGAAGATGGTCGAACTGGCGTTGAAAAGAAAATACCCGGAGAATGGTAAGTAACAGTGACAGATTAAACATTTAGAGGCTAGGCTATCACAATATAAACACCTGTCAGCCGCCAGGGCGGGACTTCCTCTCAGAGGTCCATTCAGAAAGCATTATGCTAATTAACAGGCGATGTTTCAAATAGCTTTGCTTACCTCCCCCTGATCCTCCCTGCTCCTAGCTGTAACTTTATCCTCTGTAACTTCACATCATCGCCGATGCCATGTCATCATTTTGTTGTTCATGACACAAAGTTATAATCCAATCAGCGGTGGAAAAATATTCAATAACTAGAAAAGCACTCGGAGAGCATAATAACCGCGGTCAATGTAGCATTACAAATTCCAAATGTCCCGTGTTCCGGATCACCACCAAAATGTAGTCATCTGTTCCTTGTCCTAATACCCATGTTGTCCGAAAATGTCATCCAAATCCGTACAGTACTTTTCGAATTATCTTACTAACGAACAGACAGAGAAACGGCAACAGGTGTCTGTTCAACTTAAAACGCACTCTCTTCGCGTCCGCTGTTTGAAGACTATGTCCGCTGTTTAAAGACTATGTCCGCTGTTTAAAGAAATTAGTGAGTTGTGAGCAAAACTGACACCTTTCTCTTTACTGTAAGCATCATGCTTTCAACAAAAACAAACTTCTGCAGAGCGAGTCGGCAGTTATTTACGACCCCCCTTAGCGCTCAGGCTCAACACATTGGTTCCTGTTCCTAAGCATTTATTTATTGCACGGTTTGTTCTTCTAAATATAAAATTATATATTTAATTTGGATTCCCCTTAATTATATTAACCTATGAAAATGTTTCCCTCTGCATTACTGCAAGCTTCTGTTTTATCCTATTATTGTAGGATAATACAACTTACAACCTAATGTAACTTATAAAGCCAGGCTGCGTTTTTTGTATGTTGGCTTTTCTTTCTTCATTTTCATTAAGGGTTAAAAATTATTAATTTATTATTGTGTTAGTCATTATTTAGGCATTTATTAATTAATTAAACTTTATTAAAATTATTCCCTGTACAATTAAATATTATGATATACAGACATCGATATATAGCCTACATATGTTGATCAGAGTGAAGATGTTGTCCTGTAGGTCCATATAATAATAATTAATAATAAATACTAATAATACTAATAATAATAATAATAATAATTTGTTGCAGTAGCCTACACAGACAGACAGACAGACACAGACAGATGTGGATTTACATTCATGCCACTAATTTTCTCTCTTTTTCATTTAAGATACACATGTAGGTATTCCATCAAAGAGGCAGCAAGTCCTGCCCCCCGCTGAAACAATGGAGTGGACCATCCTGGACACTTTCCTGGATACCACCAGCGTGGACAGCTTATATGATGACATTACAGACCTAGATTATGTCCCAACCCCTACGATGGCACAGACTGAAGTGGAACTTGGAGACCCAGGAGAACAAGTGCAAGAGCCCCAGCCAGAGCCCCAGCCAGAGCCCCAGCCAGAGCCACAGCCAGGGCCACAGCCTGATGTTGAATCACGTCGACCACCAATGAGAGAGCCATGTGGTGCCAAATGTCGAAGAAGGTGTACAGACCATATTTCAGAGGAAAGACGGAGGGAGATATGGAGTCAGTACTGGGAGATGACCTACACAGAAAGACGATCATGGATGTTTTACTCAGTTACCCCAATGCCAACCAAAAGAATAACAACCGGCCCAGAAAGTCGCCGTGGCCGCTCATTTATCTACCGCCTGCAAAACCAGAAAGGAGAGCCAAGACAGGTCTGCAAAATGTTTTTCCTGTCATCATTGGGCTACCACCCTAAAAATGACAGTCTCGTTATTTCCATGATGGGGAAGTCGAACACCAGGCCACTGGTTCCATCCAAGGACCAGAGAGGAAGGCAGGCTGCAGTCAACAAGATAGACGTGAAGACCCTTGATGACCACATTGAGTCCTTCCATCCTTGTGTGAGCCATTACAGACGGGAGCATGCCCCAAATCGACGGTACCTGCCAAGTGACATCACAATTAAGATGATGCATTCAGACTACCTGGATAAAGGAAACGCCTGCTCCTATGAAGCATACAGGAAGATGGTAAAAGACAAAAAAATCAGCTTTGCCAAACTTGGGGAGGAGCAATGTGAGGACTGTTTGGAACATGCAGAACATGTGAACTGCCACACAGGGGAGACTGAAAGCTCAGATTGCCCAGAGTGCCTAAGGTGGAACAAACATAAGCAGTCTGCCCTAGAGAGCCGCCAAAGCTACCAGGCAGATGCAGAGAGGGACTGGCCGGACATGACATCAGTTCGGAGTGTGGACCTCCAGAAGGTGATAATGCTGCCACGGATGCCAGGAGTCAAGTCAGCAGTATTTACTCGTCGCATCGTGGCATACCACGAAACATTTGCCTCAGTGGGGAAAAAAACAAACAAAAAAAACACCATCTCTGTATTGTGGCACGAGGGAATGGCTGGGCGAAGTGCCGCGGAAATTACATCAGCATATACAACTGCATTGGAGAAGGAGCGGGATGTACGCCACACCATATTCTGGGTGGACAACTGCAGTGCACAGAATAAGAACTGGTGCCTTCTATCCTCACTTGTCACTCTTGTGAACAGTGACACCATTTCACAGGAGGACATCACACTAAAGTTTTTTGAGAGGGGACACACGTTCATGAGCGCAGACAGTTTCCACCATGGTGTCGAGCAGCAAATGAGGAGCCGTCCAGGTGGTGTGGTCTACGACTTTGAGGACTTTGTGAGTGTTGTGGCAAGCTCCAACTCCAGGAAGGTGGATGTTATCAAATTGGAGAATGCCAATGTGCTAGATTGGAGGGATGGCCACTCCACCGTCAAGGTCAAGAAAGCGCAAGCACCAAAGCTTGGGGAGATGGCGGAGATACAGGTGCGGCGTGGCTCCAAGAGCCTCTTTTACAAGCTGTCCCATACGGAGAATGAATTTATGGAATTGGACTTCCTCATGAAGAAATTCTCGCTGAAGGTGCCCACTCTTTTGCGACCACAGAATAGAGGGGTTGAGGAGGTCAAGAAGAGAGACATCCTCTGTAATCTTTGTCACCTCATGCCACCAAACAGGAGGGTGTTCTGGTATTCCCTGCCTGTGAGCAATGTTTTGGAGGATGAGGAGTAATAACCATATGAAATGTGGTGTTCATCAATTATTTGTATTATTATTATCATCATTATTTATTTATTTATTCATTCATTCATTCATTCATTTATTTATTTATTTATTTATTTATTTATTTATTTATTTATATATATATATACACACACACAATCTATTATTAAATGTATGTTTACTAATTTGAAATATCTGTCCCATGTATTCATTTCATTCAGTACTTTATGTTTATAAACCTACTGAAACAGATACTGCACCATATAAAATCATCAACTTGTTTATCTTAGTTATCATCATAAGAGTACAAAAAGCGTTAGAAACACTTAGGCAACATGATTTTGTTTTGCTCTGTTGAATTGGAGTTTAACTTGCCTATATTGCTCCAAAGAAAAGTTGTTTTGCAATGCTTTAACATGAATGTGATTTGTAGGTATAGCAGATACTACATTACAGATTGAGAAACACCCCCAGAGACACATTAATCTAATACTCACACATAATAATGTGGTCCTATTCAAAATAAATTGTCCCCATTTGGGCCTTGATACAGCTTAGCAATGTGAGACTTTAAGCAGCCGTTTCAGCACCAGAACAGCTTCCGGGTGGAAAATATTGACCTAAAATGGTCAAATTAATTTGGGTTTGGTATATCCATGTTCAGAAAAACAAATGGTTCCAATTATTTCAAATACAGTAAAATACAGTAATATATCTAACACACCCAGAGCCCAAGTTGTGGCAAAATAGTTCTTGGAGAATCTGTAGTTACTGCCTTTTTCCTTGGCATGGTGCCACGTTTTTGGTAAGTAATACAAAGCAAGAATACAGTAACTGCAAAATAGGGGTAAAATACCAAATTAAAAATGAGGATTGATATGTACAAAAATAAAACTAATATAAAGTAACAAAAAAGCCACATGTCCAATAATCTACCTACAACTACTTAGGCTGGATGACAGGATAACTTTAAAGTCATTTTTCTCAGTTCTGCACTCTGCGTAGTTACTGCCTTTTTGCTTTGTAGGGCAGAACACATTGCGATCGCTTAACAGCCAGAGGACATGAGGATGAGAGCATAGACCGTAAATGAGAGCTGTGATATCTCTGTGCCCAAGTAGCAGTGCTTTGTCTGTGTTTCCCCAAATATAGTCACTTTTACTCTAGACATGCTAGCTGGCAACATTGGATTCCATTCATTATGCTAAGCTAAGCTAGCGGCGGCCCTGCCAAACTAAAACAATGCATGCACTGAGACAAAAATGAATTTGCCCACATATCTAAATGTAGGAAAGAAGTTGAACAAGCCCTATTTCTAAAAACGGTTTAGTGTTCTTTCAACCCTGGCTGGAGTTTTCAAAAAAGTCCGGTTTTTGCATTTGCGTGCGGGCTAACAACCAAACCGCGTAGAAAGAGCTGCAGTTTTGAAAATACTCATGTTCTTGTGGACAGTGCCTTAGTGTTTCATTTTTGTTCAGTGCTGAGTTCTGGACGCTCGCGAATCCTCTCATTATACTGAGCAAAGTGTAGACACAATGTAAATTAATTATCCATTTAGCAGTATAGACACCTTCATTAATTATAACGGAACTTTGTGAGATTGCGATTAACTAAAATGAGTGACAGATGTTTTGTGATTATAAAGGGAGCACTCTTTACATGCTTTCTGCCATGCCAAATCATGCTTGCAGTTGCTTTTCTGATCAAATTAATAGTGGTTTGGGAATGTAGATGCTTTAATAACAAATAAATTATCGAGAGCGTCTATGTTGGTGTGTGTAAGTTGTGGCTAGGCGAAACGTAACTTGGAACTATTTCATGGAAATGTTATGGACGTTCTGAAAAAAAATATGTATACTTTTACCTGGGGGCATTTGTTGGTTGGAGCAGGACAAAACATTAATGTTGCGGGTGGGAGAGGGAGAAGGTAATACTTTTGCGGGAGTGGGTGGAAGGGGGACAGAATCCCACGAGAGCGGGACTGAAAAATCCGTCCCACGCAGGTCTCTAGTTCCAACACACCAAACAAACAAGAGACAGTTGAACATCAGATATGAAATAAAAATTGGAGAAGTATAAAAAAAACATTTAGGAGAGACCTGTGCCGAGCGGGGCAGCTGTATCCACTGCAGGGGTGGCAGTGCTGGGGGCGGAGTCTGCAGTGGCCAATGAGCTCAGCTGAGAGGGGAATTGGGCGGGGCCAGCTTCCAGCAGACGGGACAGTGTGGGAGCACCTGAGACACATGTGTACAAATGGCACGACATACCCACACACACACACGGTGCACAGAGAGAGCGGGGTAGGCATTAAGCTGGTAGACATAGACATATCATAAAGACTGAAACAATTAAATAAAGATGCTGATGAAACAGAATTTGCCCCTTTGCTTCTAAAGCTCTGCTGCTAAAATGTGGCACGGCTAGATTCAGTGTACAGATTAGTGTGTATAAATCCATACCTGTAGCTGCCTGAGAAGCTGGTAGTGAAGAAGTTGTCATCTGATTATCGTGATTTCCTGTAAGTTGACTAGACGGAGATTCTCCCTCAACTGCCTGCAATAAGGATTTTCTGTAGATTACCATCTTTTAAAAGCCTTTGACTCAAAAAAAAAAAAATCTAACAATCCTAAACAGGCATGATGTAAAAAGTTTCCATTGACATGTTAAGAAATTAGTATATCCACACTATACTGCTCAGATTCACATGAAAGATTTAGCTGTTCAGGGTTCCCACACTTTCTGACCAATTAATTTCCATGATTTCCCCATGGCGTTTCCAGTCATTTGCCAGATAGGATTTATATATATATATATATATATATATATATATATATATATATATATATATATATATATATATATATATATATATATATATATATATATATATATATATATATTAAAGGAACTGTATGTAAGAAATGTATTCCAATTAATCATAAAATGGCCCTGATATAATTTCAAATACTTATATCACTGACAACAGTAGTCCGGCCAGGATATTGTCATTTCAAAGTTGTTGTTGCAGCCCTCAACTGATGTTGATGTTGTCATGTTGTGTTTTGGCCTGAAGCTCCACCCTCCACCTATCCACCAATCACAAAGTCAGTAGTATTTCGGCATCCAGGTTGCCAGATCTGCTCTAGTTACCACAGCGACAGCTACAAATGTTCCTGCTGTTCCTGCCGCCTGTCTGGCAACCTCGAGTCAGGGGGAGGGGAAGAGTGGATAGTGACTGCAATACCAGTTTTGGCCCCAATCTTACATACACTTCCTTTAAGCATATAGTATGTAAGCAATACTGACTATAAATATGCATTTTTCCAGCACGCTCCGTTAGTGGTGAAGGAGTTGCTGAAGCCCTATTCGGACGGTAACTGTTCCTTGTGGTGTCGGAAGGTATTGCCATCATTTAAGTTACAGGGACTGGTCAGTTATTTTATAACTGGTCCGTTTCCCACCGCCGGCGTAAAAATCCCCGCCTGAATTACCTACTGCTTTTGACAAACACCAAGGTAGTGTGGTGATGTAATAGCTGACAGAATCCACATCTCTGAGTTTTCAAGAATATATCACTTATAATCATTTTTGACCACTGCAGAGCACCGTACGGTTGCTTTGCTGTTATTTGGATGCTTTTCTAGACTTGTATTTCTTTAAAATGCTGGCACGTATTTACAAGAGCAATATATTTCATCACCGCTCAAGCAAATTAAAATAAAAGCATGTAAACATTTGAATTGGTCCATTATTTATAGCAGCATTTATTATAATACCAAGTATATGACATTTTATTTACAGCATACAATCATGTTACGGACCACGTGAGCGGCGCATTCCCGATCACAAAACTCTCCTCCACCGTGAATAAATCACAATCCAAATGCACGAGTTTTAGATTTTATCCTATCGTATTAACACTTGGGTGGCCTGCACATTTATTTTGACGGATTTCCATGTGTGAATCAGGCGAAGGGCGCATGACATACATCACGACCAAACGTTAGCAATTGGTTATGGCAGAAGGCAGATCCAATAGTTTTAAACTTCAACAGAGTACCCGCCATCGCGGAAATAAACGCTTGTCAATGGAGAGTGGCCAGACTCTATGTATAAATGAAATGTACAAGAATCTGGTAAAACCAAGCTACATTTTTCCATGATCTTGTACATTTTTTTTCTGTTCCATAATTTTTCAGTTCTGAAAATCTCACTACGGACATTCCCTGATATTTTAAGTTTTTCAGAATCGTGAGAACCCGTTTGGAAACCCCTTTTTATTTTTCTGTCACTTTATGTTGTTTGGACACAAAACAATTTTGGGGCCAGAAAGATTAATTTTTTTGAAAGAAATGAACACTGTAATTTAGCAAAGATGCATTAAATTTATCAAAAGTTATATAATTAAAATAAATGCTGTTCTTTTGAATTTTTTATTCATCAAAGAATCTAGGAAAAAACTGTATCAGGGTTTCCACAAAAATATCTATATTAAATACGAACTGTTTTCAACATTAATAATAATAAGAAATGTTTCTTGAGCAGCAAGTCATCGTATTAGAATGCTTTCTGAAGGATCATGTGACACTAAAGACTGAAGTCATGATGAAAAATCAGCATTGACATTGACAGGAATAAATTACATTTTAAAATATATTATAAAAAAGCCTCTTTAGAATTGTAAAAATTTTACAGACCCCAAACTTTTGAATGGTAGTGTATGCCACATTAAAAATTTGAACAATTTTCTGCATCTTCTTCAATTGTCGTGAAGGAAAATAAGCAGAATAGATTGAAATGTCATAAAATGAATGACTAAAGTCCCCACAATTCACAAAAACAAAACATGAGAGAGAGGAATTCTGACCAGTCTGGGGCTGGTGGGCAGGAGACTGCCTTTCTTCAGCAGTTCTGACAGGAGAGGGGAGGGGGGCGGCGTGATTTTCTGACCCAAAAGCTTCTTCTGTGTCGATTCATCTAGCAGAGACCCCAAACTCGCCTCTACCACTCCGGGACCTGGCAGCTCTGTCAGCGGCACAAACACTGATCCTGCCCCCTGTACCGGGAAGGGATGATTGTTAAAATAAATGACAGACAAAAATGAAAGTGCAGTATTTAAAAAGATTAATGAAAGAAAATAAACTCACAGTTGTGCTATGATCTTCAGATGAATCTCCGATAGGAAATTCCAGGCTTGGAGAGCAGGCCCCAGAGGGGGAGCGCAAAGTCACACTGGGCACACGTTTAGGAGTGTTCTTCACTGCCTGCCTGGCTAAAAAGAAAAGATAAACAGATCTTACTATGAAGCAAAGATCTGCCCAATTATGCATTAAATGCTATAATAAATGTTATCAATAAACCTGTCTCTTGCGTGATACCTCGAACTTTCAAATATTCCGATTTATTTCTCTATCTCTGATCTGCCCACATTGTTGCTATATAATAAACAAATTAGAGTTGATGACATCACGGTTTTCTCCAGAGCGGCTGTACAGCTGAATCAAATTTTGTTGCAATATTTTCCTGTTTAACACTGAAGCTGCTTTGAAACAACCGTCATAGTAAAAGCGGTATATAAATAAAGTTGAAGTTAAAGTTACAATTCAGAGATACAAACTCGCAATTGCGTGATATAAAGTCACAATTCTTTACTTCTCAGTCAGAATTCTGACTTAATAACACTGAATTCTGAATTTATAACTCGCAATTGTGAGAAAAAAAGTCAGAATCATGAAATAAAAAGTTGCAATTACTCTTTTTATATTTGTATTTTTTAGTGGTGTAAATGGGCTTCTTCCATACAAAACAGACAAACAAATATGAAGAAGAAGAAAAAATTCTAATGACATGTTGTGGGCTTTCTTTAGTACCCTTGTATGCTGCATCTGTGGCCTTTCTTTTCACCTCAGCTTCTTCTTCCTCTTGTTTTCTGCTCCTAATGAAGATCCAGAATTTACTAAACCAACAAACATTCACTCAAAGACAAAAATAGTTCGTCAGAATGAAAATTCTCAACATCATATTTGTTGGAAACCTGTGGAATTTTTAAAGATTCTATTATCAAAATTTTAAGAATTTCTTTCAGTAACTGAAATAAAAATAAAATAAAATATAATTATTAGATGAAAAACTAAAAATGTAATACATAAATTAAAATTAGGAATGTTGCATTGGCAACAAAGTGAAATAAATAAATTTTGCCTCATGAGGAGAAATCATAACACATTAAGTCACTGATATTTTAGATGCAATATCGACTGTTCTTGTTCTATTTCAGCAGCGAAAATATTTCCAAACAAAGATCATAGCAGAACCATAAATAACACATCTCAAAGCAACAGTGTGTTACTGAACAATTCAGCATTTTGAAACGAATCGGTTGAATCAAAGATTCAATGAACTGTTGATAAACGACTGCCTCATTCCTGAACGAATCAGCCGTTTCACTGAATCGTTTAAATGAATGACTCAATGACTCACTCATTAAAACGGTCACCTGCTGCCACCTATTGGCAGTTTAGTTTCATGTTTAAACATTGTCTCCAAAATGTCTTATTTGTATATTAAAAAAACATTTAAAACAATCTTATAACATTATTTAATGCAGTTGTAATTTATCAGTGTAAAACAATTATTTGATTTGTAACAGCCCTACAGCTTCTAATTTTATTATAAGTAATTGATCAAATTTAAGAATATAAAATGAAAGCTGAAGCATATTCTATATTTAATAAGGTATGGGGAAAATGCCATTTATAAAAGGTACAAATTTCACAAATATGCTAATTTTAAATATGTCCAAGCTGATTGAACACTGATGAGAATATTGCTTCAGAATAAATTATATTTAAAAACACAAGAACATTTTTATTTATTTTTTCGGACAAGCACATTTTTTTACTCGGACAAGAGAATGACAGATTTGACAGGCTTTATGTGGAAACAACTAAAAAGATTAAAAAGATTAATAAATATTATAATAATATATAAATAATACCAAAATAACCGGTCTTCTGAAGTCATATGATAGCTTTGTGTGAGGAACATAATGACAACGATCATTATGAACTGTTTTTGTATGGAAAAACATCTATGTTTGGATTCTTAAAGACCAAACAAAACAAAAAAAACAGCTAATACATAATAAAAATCTTTAAAAAAAAGGAACTATTCCTTTAAATGTATATTTATAACAGATAGTGCTGAAAATGGATACAGCTGGTACAATGATTCTTACCGTGTAATTTCCTCCCATAGCTCCTCAAGTTTGGAGTCCAGATGACCTGACTGGATAAGTTCAGTTTCTCTCTTCAGTTTCCTTATGGAACAGTAATAAAGTTACAGTCAGCTGACAGTAGGAAATGGTTCAGGTAAGCATGTGGACATTTGGTACCTGTGCTTCTCTTGTGTGTCCTTGATCAACCGCTTCAACTCCTCTATCCTCTCCGCCGTCAACCTGCGAACGATCACATCCTCCACCGTCTCAACCACCTCCCCTTTCTCACCTCGCTTTCTTCTGTGAGCATGCACACATACACACCATTTACTGCTGTCGGGTATGGAGTGAGTGTTGGAAAGCAAATGAAACAGAAAGTGGACTCACTTTGGTGCCTCAGTTGTCTCCAGGAGCTCAGAGTATTGTGATGCACAATGCTGTGAAACAGTGAGGAAAATGAGAGAGAGAGAGAGAGAGAGAGAGAGAGAGAGAGAGAGAGAGAGAGAGAGAGAGAGAGAGAGAGAGAGAGAGAGTGTGTGAGAGAGAGTGTGTGTGTGTGTGTGTGTGTGTGTGTGTGTGTGTGTGTGTGTGTGTGTGTGTGTGTGTGTGTGTGTGTGTGTGTGTGTGTGTGTGTGTGTGTGTGTGTGTGTGTGTGTGTTATAAGTGTCTTATTAATTGATCTTTAAAGGAATAGTTTACCCAAATGCTTAAAACGCATTGGAAGACTTGAAAGTCAATGCATGAGTCATATGGAATATTTTTGTTACACTTTCATTGTATGCGAGAGCAGCATTCTTCAAAACGTACTGTTCCAAAATATATCATACAGGTTTAGAATAGGTGAGCTTTTCCTTAAGTTTTCCATGTGATTGGATTGTTTTACTGATTCTCCAATACCTTCTGAGAGAACCAATCAGGAGGGCGTCCAGGCTCTGCAAATGGCTTAATAGCTCGGCTCACAGACACCCTAGAACAACCATTATACAAAAACACATGACTGATGTAAATTATTTGTTATTAATTTATAATTAAATAACTAAAAATAATAATCATTTGAATTTTAAGTAATGAAACATTTCTTTAAAAAAACAATCCATTATGCAATTGTTTATTTTATTATGAAAATACAATATTCTCTTTGTACATTATTTCTCTTTCACTCTTATTTTTAGAATTAAAACAAAACTTGGTTTGGTATATATATATATATATATATATATATATATATATATATATATATATATATATATATATATATATATATATATATATATATATATATATATATATATATACATTTACATTCTTCTAGTAAATTGTGAGTGATGTTTTATCCAAAAACTAGAAAAGTAATGGGGCCTTTGAATATTGTTGTGGTCAATGGGGGACCGTGGAGTCAAAAAGGTTGAGAACCTTTAAATTAAAAGCTATATAAATGTAAAACAATCACCAGTTTTGGTCTCCACTCTTCATGACAGAGGAGGCGAGGCACAGCTTTTCCCTAATTGACCATGGCTCTGTTGGGCCCAACAGCAATTTATGTTCTGTCCAAAGAATTAAAATGACAGATAATAAAGAGAAAATGAATTTTCAGGTGTAAACAGCATTTAAACGCTGCGCTGCCAGATGAATGGGTGGTGGGCAGTTTGACAACTAATAACGGGCCATTTTAGATGGTCGAAGCATCATCGGCGTCTCACATTCCTCTAACAGATGGCAAATGTAATGTACTCACGAAAGCTAGTCTGATGTCATAAATGTGTCATTTTGGTAAAGTGTCCAGTGATTCGGACAATGAGCGTCATTTGTATTCAATGACTTGTGTGCGCAAATCCCGCGACACCTATGCACGGCACGCGCACCGCTGCATCCATTATGCACGAGTTTGACATGCATCAATTATAATCCTGTCCTCTGCCCCATGCAGGACATACGCCGTACATGCATGTGTATGATGAAAATATAGAGAGCAATACTCACTTCCAACTCCGCTCGCCATTTTGTCATGACTGGACTGTTTTCTATTGCTCCTTTGGCATGACAATTGTCTGGCTATCAAATGTAAATGTGCATATCCGGTGTGAATTTTCCAACAGTCATTTTGCACTAAGCTTTGCATAACCTCAATGTAGTTAAATCACATGTGCATTGCTTTAATAATAAAAGTCTATTGCTTTGAACAGCATTTTGCGCTGGCAAGTCCATATTTTCTTAATATTTAAGAACTTGAAGATAATGAGCGAATGGTTCTGCTTACTTAATTCAATTGTGAATGAAAGTTTCTTACTGGTGATTGTCTCATGTAATGCAAAATATTTATCCATTATGCAAATATGTATTTTATTTAGAAAATAATACCATATACATAAAAACAAGTGGACAGTTTCCAAACCACAGTTCTTACATTTTTTATAAATTAAGCATACAGTGTTTGGGACTAAAACCAAAAGGCACGGAAAACATTAAAAACACCGAAATTGTACTTTTTCTGGCATATATTGTTATTGTGACTAAAATACCTTTTTTTTGTGTGGCACTGGGGGGAAAAATAGTTCTGTGTGCTGTGAATTAAAAAAATGTTAACTCTTTTAATCAACACCATGCAAATGTTTACTTATTTAAATTATTTAAATTCCATGATGTATGCAGAGACATATAAAGAGTACAGAGAGAGAGAGAGAAAAAAATGTCATAAAAAATATATATATTATATGAAGACGTAAAAGTGAATTAATTTGAGAGACGCCTTCGAAAACAAACATTTTGTTAAGTTATAGCTTTTATTTTGACTGGCTGATCATTACCGGAAGTGAAATTAATAAAACCGTATTTATTCAGATACAATTATTTATAACGTACTCTGTTGTTTTGGTTTGCAAAATACTTTATTTACTACTTATTAATGTTGAATTGTGTTGTTTCTAAAGCAAAATATTGAACACTGACCAGGTTCTTCTGCATTTGGTTAGTACTGATTATTTTTTCGCAAAGCCAAACTTATAGCTTTCGGAGGGGGATTAGCTCAGATGGTAGAGCGCTCGCTGCGCAAAAGAAGGGGCCCAATCTTTCCGCTCACGCACGCAAGCGAAAAAGACGCATAAAACGGGAATACGCCGACAAATTACCCCTTAACATTATTTGGGTTACACTCATGTGCGTTATGGTGGAGTTTGAGTTACATTTGAAACAAATCACCCTCCGCGGGTTGGATTCGAACTCGTGTTCTGCTCGACAAAGTATCCAAGTGTTCAACTGCGCCTATTTTTAGTTATCTATGACGTAACGTAAATCCTGCAAAGTTTTTTGTATTTGAATTATTATTATTATTTGTATGAATGTACATGTATAACACCAATTCGTTGCATTTTATTACTTTTGCATCAAATAAAAAAAATAAAAAGTTATGTGCGTTTATTAAAGTTATGGAAAAATTAACATATTTCCCTGTTGACTGCCGGTATTATCAATCCCACTCTATTTTAAATATATTTTAATGTATTCTCTCATTCACAGCTATAAAAGTTAACCCAGAGCTATAGAAAAAGATGTTTTTTCAACGGCTCTGAGTTAACCCAATTATGACAACTTCCGCTATGAGAAACCCAGAAATATGAAAAGGGTCTATTGATTACATGTTTATGGTTAAATAAAATGAATTAAAAAAAGTTGTGTGTGTGTTGGGGGAGATGATTTGATTGATATGATTTATCAGATTTAATTTATCTAATAAAAAACACATCAAATTTAAAATGTTTTATTAAATTGAACAAATATGAAATATACACACAAATATTGAAATGAGTACACACACATATATATATATATATATATATATACAGGACAATATTTTAAAAAATGGGCACGTAATATATACAGTAAAGTGTTTATTGAGGAGGTGGACTATTGATTACATGTTTATGGTTAAATAAAATGAATTCAAAAAAGTTGTGTGTGTTGGGGGGTGGGGTTGATGATTTGATTGATATGATTTATCAGATTTAATTTATCTAATAAAAAACACATCAAATTTAAAATGTTTTATTAAATTGAACAAATATAAAATATACACACAAATATTGAAATTAATACACACACACACACAAACACAAACACACACACACACACACACACATATATACAGGACAATATTTAAAAAAGTGGGCACGTAATATATACAAAATATATACAGTAAAGTGTTTATTGAGGAGGTGGACTTTGTTGTTTATTTTGCTGACGCTGTTCTGCCAACCAGTCTTCCAAAGATTGTCCACCAGAGGCACGCAAGCAAAATGTGGCATTACCATATCGGCTATGGCCAAACTCTTTCGTTTTGGGCTGTCCACATTTGCTGCACATGTTAAAAGACACCCCTCGCACATACTTCCTCTTATGGACTCCACTTTCCTCCTCCTGTGCCCGCCGGCGCCTGTTCCTCTGGGTGTAACGGGACACAGGAGCAGCAGAAACAGGAGCAGCAGAAACAGGTGCAGCAGATACAGGAGCAGCAGAAACAGGAGCAGCAGAAACAGGAGCAGCAGAAACAGGAGCAACAGGAGCAGCAGAAACAGGAGCAGACAGAGCTGGGCGTGCACTGGATGCTGAAGCACTTGAAGACTGAAACACCATCGACACAGTCATGTCTGGGTTAAGGACTAGTGTGCCCATCAATGACCCAGGTGCTGAAATAGGCTGCACAAGTCCTGATGTTGTGGGGGCAGGTGCGATGGGGCACTCCCTGGTTGCAGCAGCGGGCCGTCGACCTGGTCGCAGAATAGGTGCTTGTCCTTCTTGATTTATCGGAAAGATAAAAGTATGTCTTGGGCCCGAGGTCGATGGTGCTTCATTTAGTTTCTGCCTCGGTGGAGGAAGCTGTGTAATAGACACACCTATTGGATCAGGTGGAATCAGTCCCTGAGCAAGGACACTCATTTCCTGATTCTTCTGCCGCCGTTGAAACCTAAAAATAAATTATTTATTATATATATGTTTAGAAGCATTAATTTTATTTGAAGCAAATAATGTGCCATGCTTACCACTGAATGAGTGTCCTCTGGTTTAGCTCAAACAGCTGGATCATTGTTTCATCCATCAGCCTGCGACTATTAAGCACCAGCTCTCGGATGTGGTGGTAATCTGAGAGGATTTTAGACCACCTGGGAGTGCAAACTCCAGCCTTCTTGGTTGGCGACTTGTGTAAAGCACACAGCTTCATACAAATGGCCTCAACCAAGCGGCTGGTGCTGGGCCACTGTGCTGGACCCCCAGGATGTCCAATCAGACAACGTTTGACACTTTCCACACCCGGTGTGACACCGGACCGCTTTGGAGCCTTAAAGCGCCCATGTGTCAGCTGAGGCTGATGTCGAGACTGATAGTTGACCCGCTGTTTATCGCAATCAGGGAGAGCTGTCCACAGCTGGATGGCCTCTGTCATCTGGAGGTCAGTGAGGTAAGCAGCCTCACGAAGACCCACCAGGTAACCAGCCAGATCCTGGACCTTATCCCACCCAGCGATGCCATCTGGGCCAATGACTGCTCCCTAGTAAATGCAGATTAATATTAATATATGTGGAATAAAACAAGATTGAACTTAAATAAAGCACTTAAAGTGTCTTACCTGAGCCTCATCAGAGAGACTGCTTCCAGTGTCAGATGGCTGTGACAGCACTGAAGGGGCAGGGGCAGGGGCAAGATGCTGTCCTTCTCCACCAGATGATGTGGATGGCTCAGGCAATGATACTGGGGACTGAGGCTGAGGCAAAGATGAGGGGCTGTTTCCGAGATCACTGCAGGGGTCATCCTCATACAGCACTGGAACTGTGATGTCCTCCAGGATCTGTTCCTCAAACCCCTCATCTTGCAGATCCTGGTCATCAACTTCCTCCACCAGCCTGTCTTCCTCCTCTGGGTTTTGGAGCACTGGAGTTAGTGTTTTGCCAGTCTGGCTGTAAAGATACTCCATTCCCAGCAATTCACCTACAAGAAATGAGAGAAAAGAAAATGAAAAAAAGAAATTCTTGAAATGCCCCTATTATGCTATTTTAAAGTTTCCTAATTTAGTTTTGGAGATATTCAAAGTCAAAGGTCAAAAAACACTTTCATTTTCTCATAATATACATTGCACATCACCAAAACGTTCAGCCAAACGCTCACTCTGCTCTGACCGGTCAGACGGCCCAGTCTGTTGTGATTGGTTTACCGCATATTCCAAAAAAAAAAAAAAACCATTGTGTCCAGAGGCTTCCTAAAGCTCAGTGATTTGATTGTAGACACTGATTTTCCATAAATCCCAGTGCGAATCTGAATCGATGATGAAACAATGGAAGAACTAATTTTTTAACCTTGAGCAGGGTTAGGGTTGGGGGTAGCCCTTGAGCAGGGTTAGGGTTATGGGTAGCCCTTGAGCAGGGTTAGGGTTATGGGTAGCCCTTGAGCAGGGTTAGGGTTATGGGTAGCCCTTGAGCAGGGTTAGGGTTATGGGTAGCCCTTGAGCAGGGTTAGGGTTGGGGGTAGCCCTTGAGCAGGGTTAGGGTTATGGGTAGCCCTTGAGCAGGGTTAGGGTTATGGGTAGCCCTTGAGCAGGGTTAGGGTTGGGGGTAGCCCTTGAGCAGGGTTAGGGCTGGGGGTAGCCCTCTAGCAGGGTTAGGGTTATGGGTAGCCCTTGAGCAGGGTTAGAGTTATGGGTAGCCCTTGAGCAGGGTTAGGGTTGGGGGTAGCCCTCTAGCAGGGTTAGGGTTATGGGTAGCCCTTGAGCAGGGTTAGAGTTATGGGTAGCCCTTGAGCAGGGTTAGGGTTGGGGGTAGCCCTTGAGCAGGGTTAGGGTTATGGGTAGCCCTTGAGCAGGGTTAGGGTTATGGGTAGCCCTTGAGCAGGGTTAGGGTTATGGGTAGCCCTTGAGCAGGGTTAGGGTTGGGGGTAGCCCTTGAGCAGGGTTAGGGCTGGGGGTAGCCCTCTATCAGGGTTAGGGTTATGGGTAGCCCTTGAGCAGGGTTAGAGTTATGGGTAGCCCTTGAGCAGGGTTAGGGTTGGGGGTAGCCCTCTAGCAGGGTTAGGGTTATGGGTAGCCCTTGAGCAGGGTTAGAGTTATGGGTAGCCCTTGAGCAGGGTTAGGGTTGGGGGTAGCCCTTGAGCAGGGTTAGGGTTATGGGTAGCCCTTGAGCAGGGTTAGGGTTATGGGTAGCCCTTGAGCAGGGTTAGGGTTGGGGGTAGCCCTTGAGCAGGGTTAGGGTTATGGGTAGCCCTTGAGCAGGGTTAGGGTTATGGGTAGCCCTTGAGCAGGGTTAGGGTTGGGGGTAGCCCTTGAGCAGGGTTAGGGCTGGGGGTAGCCCTCTAGCAGGGTTAGGGTTATGGGTAGCCCTTGAGCAGGGTTAGGGCTGGGGGTAGCCCTTGAGAAGTTTTTTTTTTACTTACTACATGAAAGGTAATTTTCAGAAAAAAATAATAGAGGCTCTTTAATATTTTGTCTAGTACATTAAAGGCTCAAATAGAAATAAAAAATGAATTTCTTGCCTGTATATGCTCCAGGAGGGCGATAGCGCTCATCCCAGGGCTTCCCAAAGACTGTTCGACTAAGCTGGTCCACAGCCTCTCTCATGGCACTGCCATATGACCGGATAGATGAAGGTCCTTTTATGGCTTCATCCATCCGGTCATCATTCCAACGCATCAAGCCCTCAAGGAGATAAGCTTGAAAATGCGCATCACTGGCACTGGTTCCTAAAAGTTAAATAAACAAAAAAGGGTATTATATGTCACATATGTACTACACATGATGTGCTATAAAGTAACTGGTTGCATGTAATAGAGTTATGTAATTTAGATAAAAAATTGTCATTAGTTACTAGTGATTGTCAGGCAAGACAGCTTTGTCAATGCTTATGACATCAGAAAAGAACTGTAACATTACTGTAGAGTGTGACATTTATTAAAGTGCCATTACGTTAAAGTAATGGAAGCAGTTATAGTGCTTATATTTTAAATGAGTAATTCAATTAGTAAGTAATTAAATATGTATGTAATACCTGGAATAAAACGGTTCAGGTGCAGGTGGAATGACTCCAAGGAGGTAGAGCCACGGGCACACCTGTAGCAGCACAGCTCCACACCACCCTTCTTCAGTGTCCCTGTCTTCATGTACAGTGGAAAGTTCTCTGGATCTTGGATACACTGTACATGCTTCTGCTGTTCTTTCCATATCCGCTGGATCCTTTCGTGGTCCAGCAGAGGAACTCCCAGAGTGTCCTTCCCGGCCGCACTGTCAAACAGATCAATCAGTGATCCGATTGATCTGGTCGTCTCCTCCATCCCCCTGGTCTTCCTTCGGCAGTGCAGTGCCAACTCCCTCCTTGTAATGCGAGCACTGACCGCCTTTCCGGAGATGTGTCCAGTCTTCTTTGTCGCCAGCTCACCTTCCTTTGCATGGCGAAGAGCAGCCACATCCTCTGGATCCCACTGAAAGATGCACGTGGACAGACGTGCCATGAAGATCCCATAGAGAGGATGAGCCTCTGTCGTGACACCTGCAGCAAATCGCCGCATGAAATGCCAGATGTCAAGGCGCACTTCAAGCTCATCCCACTCCGAAAACAGGACCTTCACTCGAGACTGGCCATGCTGACTGCAGCAATCTCTGTCCACGTACATTACTTTTGGGGCTGCCTCTCCTGCCTCCCGGTAGCGTTTCATCAAACCAGCTGCCATGGAGTCCAGTCCATGTCCTTCGGCAGCTGTTAGCACAGAGACAAGGACTTGGCCGTGTTCGTTCCCCACATTTGTGCACCAGGCAGCTGTTCCTGAAGCAGCACCAGCCAGTTTCTTTGTGACCTATAGGGAAAAATAAAAGGGTCAAAAACCGTGTTCATTATGTCTGTGTACATATCCATGTCTGGCAAATATCTGGATACAAACAGGGCTGTGATACCTTTTTTGTGGAGTCCATCTTGAGAACACAGCCAAAGATGGATGTAATTTTGCCCTTGACCTCGTGCAAACGCCCCAGAACATCCCTGGCGTACACTGCTAACAGCCACTTAGGTTTAGGTAGGGCAGGTAAAAGGGGAGGCTCAGCAAACACAGGAGGCTGCACAAGGGAGGACCTTGTAAATGGTTCGCAGGCAGTCAAGTACTGCAGGACACGCTGTGTCCATGCCTCACTGTGCTGCTCCATCAGCTTCTTGTAAAGCTGAGTCACACTGTTGCCCAGTGTCCTCTCCCTCATCATCCTCAGCACCCGGTTGTCACATGAGTATCTAAGAAAACAACAGTATAATCATGCAAAAAAAACACACAAATAAAAGCGCCTAATAATGAATGATTGTCGTTAAGAATTACCTGTATGTCAGCAAAGCTGGAAACTGACTGCGGTGGCCCATATCCAGCTGCCCTAAGATGTCCTCGGACCAGGCAGGATATTTCTTTTTGCAGCGTTTGCACTCCAGATACTCAGTGGCAAGGTCATACCACCCGTCGATGTCCAAGACCTTGCGCACGGTGCGATAAAGTCCTGCCGCTGTCAGTCTGTGCTTAACACAGTCTACGCGAACACAGACAAGGGGAAATAACCACATCTTCAGCGGCATCCATAAGAAAAGGGGCCGACAGAAGAAGAGGTCGTGTGAGGCGGGTGGCTGAGTGTTAATTAAAGGGGGCTGAGGAGGGTACCACCAAAGCTTCAGCTGGGACACTAGTTCTGGCTTGCCGGTTCGAAGGTTGGCCTTAAACAGTGTGTTCCGGATCCACTCATGTTGGAAAGGTGGAAGATGATCTTTCCAATGAACTGGAAGCTCAGCTGGTGGGTGATGATGTTGAAGATCTGGTGGTTTTGCAGTTTCCGCTGATGGAGACGGACCAGCACAGGCCTCTGAGTGAATAGTAACAAAAAACAATATAAGCATGACTGCTGCATTTGATAGTAATATGCCAAAAATTCAGCCCACAAACAGCCTGCGAAGCAATAATTTTGGACAAGTATTAATAATCATTAACAGTGAAGAAAATGGTACTAGTGTTAAAAAGCAAAGAACGCAGTGTACACTTTATTGATGTAAGGAATATGGAATCAATAAAGCTCTTTGAGGATGAGGATTAGATGAAATGGAGTAAGGAAAATGAGGCACGATTAATTCAGACACGAAGCATGCACAAATATACAGTAAGGAAAAAACTGTTCCACTAATCATTAGAACAATGAAACTCCATGATCCTGTCTGCTCAGGGGTAGCTAAAGAGTGAGTGAGAAGAGCAAGCGGAGTGAAAAAGTTATCCGGCGATTGTTTCACAACGGGTAAGTTCGGAAACGCAAATAAATACCCCGACACCTTTGGACATCCTTACGGTTTTGAAGAAGTGCACTCAAAGAATGCATCCTGCTTGAAGCATGATGTGACATAATTCTGTATTTTAAACAAAAAATATTAAAAACAAATAGATTTTTTGTGTTTTTACAAAACATTCTTATAACATTTGGGTAACACTTTAAAAAATGTACAGTAATAAGTCACTTATAAGTTATTAGTTGATGAATTTACAAAACATAACTATACATTTATTAATGTTTAATAAGTAATATGCTAACATTTTATAAATGTTTTGTTAATTCAGTTATAAGTAATTTATTAATTATTACTTAATACATTCAACATTCATAAATTATTATTAAGTGGTATGCAATACTGTAAATCCTGTATATGTATATATATATATACGCATACAGTACAGGCCAAAAGTTTGGACACATTACTATTTGTAATGTTTTTGAAAGAAGTTTCTTTTGCACATCATTTGATCAAAAATACAGAATATTTTTTTAATATTGTGATATATTATTACAATTTAAAATATTTGGTTTTCAGGATGGTTTGATGTTCAGGATGGTTCCTCCAGTCTTCAGTGATCATGATCCTTCAGAAATCATTCTAATATGATTATTCATTACGAGTGTTGGAGACAGTTCTGCTGACTAATATATTTGATGAATAAAAGGTTCAAAAGAACTGCATTTATTCAGAATAAAAACATTTTTAAAATAATATAAATCTCGTTTACTATCAATTTTTATTAATTGAACACATCCTTGCTGAATAAAATTATTGATTTATTACAAAAAAAGAAAGAAAAAAAATTACTGACCCCAAATGACTGACCAGTAGAGTTTATCGCTGTTACAAAAGATTTCTATTTTTAAAACATTTTGCTTCTTTTTTTCTTTTCTTTTTTACTTTTTATTCATCAAAGTATTATAAAAAAGTTTCACAGGTTATGAAAAAATATTAACAACTTTGAAAATGAATCATCATATTAAAATTATTTCTGAAGGATCATGTGACACTAAAGACTGGAGGAACGATACTGAAAATTCAGCTTTGATCACAGAAATAAATGATCATTTAAAGTATAATAAATTGAAAACCAATTATTTTAAATTGTAATAATATATCACAATATTACTTTTTTTCTGTATTTTTGATCAAAAACATTACAAATAGTGATGTGTCCAAACGTTTGAGTTCTTACTAGGACAAGAAAATATGTTCATATAATACCAATTTTATCGTCTCTACACTGGTTACCTATTAAGTTCTGTGCCAATTATAAAGTATTCCTACGAATTCTGCATGTTTGTGCGTTTGAACACAGACAAGCTTATAATGATCATTTACTAATGGTCTATTCATTACTTGTTTAAGATTAACCATTATCAGAGACGATACTGAAACAAGTTTGACCTAAATACTTAAAATACTTAAATAGACTCAAATAATGATTTATATTTTTTACCATAACTTACAGCAAATTTGTATATTGTTTGCAAACCACTTTTTAATAAGTTATATTTATATGATTATAGTAAATTATTAGTTCATCATTAAACCAAAAACTTATAAGTGTCTTAAAACTAACATTTATAAATGGTTAGCGTATTACTTATTAATGATTTATTATTGTATAGTCATGTTTTGTAAATTATTAATTTATCATTAACAAATAACTTATAAGTGACTTGTAACTGAACATGTTAACAATATTGGCATTTGTCATATGCCACACCTGTATTTAGCTGTGCTTCACATTGGGATGCAGCAAATACCAGCTCCTCATCATCTTCTTCAGCAGTGGGAACAGGAGTGCCTGGAGCAGAAATGTAAAAACTATTACTGTGAACAATACACAAAAGACAAACGTATGCAAGATGGTGCTTACTTACCAGTAGTGAAAATCTGCCTTTGGGCCAAACGTTTGGTTGAAGGTTCTGCTGCTGGAGGAGGTAAAGTGGACTGCGGTAATGGATCTAGAAACATGACAAGTTTGCCATAACGATAAATAAATACATGTTGAACTGCTGTATGGGAAATTCGATATTTACACTCACTACTCACAGGGTTTAACTGGTGACATGATTTTTCTCGCCAGCTGTGAAGGAGACAAATGTTTGCCACGTGCCAACAGCGCTTTCACAGTGGCGGTCTGTTGTACACCAGTTCGGATGTCTGAGGGTGGAGGTGCAGAGGTACTGGAGGCTGAGGGTGGAGGTACAGAGACAGTGGCGGCAGCAGGTGGACGTGCAGGTGGACGTGCAGGCTGATGTCCACTGGTGCCCACAGCAGAAGCCTGTCTTTTCAGGACGTACGCCTTAAAAAGGGCCATGTTGGTGTTGGGCCTGGCATCTGCCTTAACCAGGTACCTGATGAGGTCCTTTGCCTCCTTGCTCTGGTCCTCATAAACTTCCTTCATGGACCGACCCTGGAAGTCTCCAAACTCCACCATCAAGCAGCCCTGGTCTCCAGTTGCCCGGGCTTCTGCTTGCATATCCTGCTTCCTCTTGTACTTCTCCACTTCTTCTGCCATCTCTCTAATATCAGAAGTGTACTGTAGAAACAGCTGTTTATTTTCTGACAATGGGTTTGTCTGCGCTTTCTCAGTGGAAATGCTGAGCACCAAATAAACTGCATACCCCAGTGAGTTTTCCAGGAGCCATCTAAATCTCTGGCCCTGGTACTTCCCAAACTGAAGTTTGCAGTGAGCCAGTACTAAAAACTGGTCATTGGGGTCGCCACCGTTTGTGCAGACATAAGTACTGGCCTCTGTCAGCACCTCCTCTTTCGGTTTGGCCCTTCCAGACTCCACATTTTCAAGGCGCTTCGCCTCCGCCGATGGCGCCATGAGGAGTCGGCTTGATGTTGGCGTTTGGCGGCGAAAAACAGGGTATGCGTACATTTTCTGAAATGAAACTCAGAAAGTGACTATTACCTCAAGAAATCGAACAGTACCTGTCCGTTAAGTGTGTAACTACATATATATATATACATATATATATATATATATATATATATATATATATATATATATATATATATATATATATATATATATACACACACAGACCAACCACACTTAATCACATGTAAAAACCAAAACTTGTTTTTGCTTTGTATTTACAATGTTGTTTTGTTATATCTGTCTCATATGTCCTGTCCTAGGTTTTTATTTTTTTAAGTGTGTGTGTAATGGCATTATAACACACTACATGTAAGAAAGAGACTATTACCTCTAGAAATCAATGCGATACCTGTATGTTAAGTGTGTGTAACTATATATATATATATATATATATATATATATTGTGTATTTGTACTACCTCTCTATCTGTGATGCATCTTATATATATACAGACCAACACACACTTCACATAAAACTCATCATCAGGCCAGTGTATGGTAATGTTTATTACCACAGTAATATGGTAATATACAAAGCAAAAACATCAGTGTTGGAGGCCTCACATGTAAAAGACGTTTTTGCTTTGTATTTACAATGTTGTTTTGTTATATTTGTCTCATTATGTCCTGTCCTAGTAGCTAAAAAAAGTGTGTGTAACGGCATTATAACATTATAACGTAACCATATTACTGTGGTAAAAAAAAAAAAAAAAACAGTCGAATACGAAGTATATAATTTGATGGGGGATGGTGGTAACGATTTTATAGGCCCAGGCTCTCGGATGTCACTAGTATTATTACCAAATGTAAGTATTTTTTGTTAAATCATTATCTTTTATTCACACACAATACACACATCACTGTTGACATCAATATAGCTTAACGGCCGATGATTTTAACTTATCTGAACATTAGCAATATGTTTTGCTCAGTTACGTTATTTATCATGGGAAAAAGTAAGTTAACAGGTTGACAGGTACTGAGGAAAACCTGTGCTGTACATGCTATCTAACTACATTGACACGTTTCATTTTCTAAAAATACACACTGAATATAAACAAATTATATTAAAATAAAACAGAGCGATATATCATAGTCTTACCTGTAACAAAGATGACGATAATAACGGACGACGGCTATTGGTCAAAAGTAGCCAGAGGAGAGAAACGCGATTGGTCAAAAGTAAGCCACGGGAGCGAAACGCGATTAGTCAAAAGTAAGCCACAGGAACGAAACGCGATTGGTCAAAAGTTAGCCACAGGAACGAAACGCAATTGGTCAAAAGTAAGCCACAAGAGGAAACGCGATTGGTCAAAAGTAAGCCCCAGGAAGAAACGCGATTGGCTCAGGTGGGCTTACTTTGGGCTTACTTTGGCTCAACCGGTGGAAAGCAGTAGGCGCAAGCGAGAGGTAGCGGGATCGATGCCCGCATCCTCCACTGTTTTCATCTCTCTCAATGTCAGTGTCTTCGCCTTGACATGTAATAAATATACAATATATATAAATGCTCCATCTATGAGACAAGCGTCTGATTATACAACACAATTTAACATAATTTACATCAAACGTTTTTAAAATAAAAAAGCAATGAGTTTTTATGTTTAATAATAATGTACAATATAAACAATTATAATCATGAAACTAGTTGCAGATAGATTTTGCATTACATCTTGCTTTGCTTAAAAATGTGCTTAAACTGTTTTAGGTGCCATGTGGTACAAAGTAGCAAAGTGTGAACCTCTCGGCCCATATTAACATATCGAATACAGTCATTACGACCAATAATATTGACATATACACAGTAATAACCCAACAAAAATAATATTTAAGCTAAATAAATTCCAGTTTTAAAGTAACCATACACGTTGTTGTGAATGCGGAAGTGGGCGGGCGTGGACACTCACCGGAAGTTGTCATGAACCTGCGCTGAATGAGAATCGGAGAAACGTTTAAACGTGACCACGCCGCGCGGAGAAAATATCAATTATACCAAGGTATTATTTCCATTATTTGTTTTCAAAAAAAAAAAACTTGTTCACAAATGCACGGTTTAACAGTTGATTTACAGGCTGAATTCGTGTTCGCTTTAAAGGAGTGTTTGACGTGAAGCTGCAGGCCTTTGGAGGCCTGCGTGCGCTCTTTGTTTCGGTGCTAGCCGTTTATCTGTTCCAATGCGCCTTCATAAAAGAGTCGGTAGAAGCTGGTTTTGTTCCGTAGTGAACACTAGTGTTCAGTCAGCTTAAAGATGTAACATATTCAAAGCAGTTCCCGAGCCAGCTTCCCACTGAAGCTTGAATGTGGTGTGGACCACTGTAACGTAGTAAAGGCCATAAAAAGTCCGTGTGTTCCGGTTGCGTCTCACTTATTTGACTTGAGTGTTTTCTGCCTGTTTTTTCATCAGTAATCCTTGCGCAGTGAACGTTTTTCTTGCCATTGTTTACTAATCTCTGTTTTTCTTCAGCTCGAAAGCAGATTCATTGTGTTATCATGGCTGATGATGAAGGATTTGTCGTCCGTGTTAGAGGTTTACCTTGGTCGTGCTCTGTTGAAGAAGTTTCCAGGTTTTTTTCAGGTAAGAATGTGAAGTCTTTACTGATCATCATTGTACTCTTATTATTGCTTAATTTAACACGTTTGAATTATTATTATTATTCAGGCTGCAAAATTGCCAACAATGGAACAGCCATTCATTTCACATACACACGAGAAGGCAGACCGAGTGGAGAAGCATTTGTGGAGCTGGACTCAGAAGAAGACCTGAAAATGGCAGTCAAAAAAGACAGGGAGTCAATGGGACATCGATATGTAGAAGGTATGAATTTCTATAGAAGTCTGTAGAGTTTTATGTAAGCTATTGTTCAAGAGTTTGGGTCTGTACTAGGAATGCAGCGACGTATATCTGCCGTTAACAATTGGACATTTTCACTTTAAAAAAAGCAGATGGTCAAGGATGATTATATCCTGTCAATCAAGTAGGGTGGCAAATACATCAGACTGATACTGTGAGAAGAAAATGTCTCTTGTGTTGAATTTAGGCCCCAATATACTCACGGCAAGTTCTATTTGGTCTTCTCTTAGGAGTAAAACAAACCTTGCGTCCCAATTCGCATACTATCCATCCTAAATAGTATTCGAAAATAGAATAAGTATGTCCCAAATCGTAGTATGTTGAAAAGAGTATTCCAAAGATTCCCGGATGGTTTACTATTTCCGGTCCAAATTATGTATGGATCGATGAGCACTCTTAACGGCTGATATTGCCCACAACCCATTGCGAGTTGGACGAGGATTCGACTAGAACTACAAACGCGGATAAAAAGCGTTAAAAAACTACAAACATGATGGATGTGCAAGTTCGACGGTTAACTAGAGAAGTTTAGATAAAGGTGTTTGAGTGACCAACTATCAATATTTCACCTGACAAAAATATATTTATTCAGTGTTGTCCACATTATATTTTACCTGCAGCAGCATTGTGAACTTTTTTAATGACTTGTTTGCCGATTAACTTTTAAATGCATCATTATATTTAAACTGCAAACACATGAGGAGAGTCTCTGACCCACAAAGACCCACACAGGGCAGATCAACAGCTACATTTCTCTGATACGGTAGGAGATTAAACTGAATGTGGAGGATTTGAACTATGATGAATCTGACGATGATTGACAGGGCAGATAAACGGTGACGGGATGCACGTAACTAAGCGACAGAGTCCGTTAAAGATGGCATAAGTAGTATGTCCCGAAGCTTGCATACTTTTCTGCTACACGCTCAAAAGTATATACCTTTTCTTCACAAAAAGAGTAAATAATTTTAGGACATAGTATAAGTAGGCGAATTGGGACGCAACAGAAATATTTACTCAAGTAAAAGTAACAATCGTAATAGTTACTTGAGTAAGAGTAAAAAGAGTATTCGATGAAAACTACTCAAGTACTTAGTTACTAGTTACTTTCGATCTGATTGATAAGTAGACCTCCAAATATATATATATATATATATATATATATATATATATATATATATATATATATATATATATATATATATATACACACATACACACACACACACACAATAGATCACTTCAAATCAAGCTGCTTTACTGGATTGCACTACTATTAAGCATTTTCTCCGGTCAATGTGTTCATGGTTTCACTCAGATGTCTAACCTGGATGGACTGAGCAAAAGAAATGAACCAGAAAAGAAAGAAGGCGAAGCCTCAGTGCAAGCCTACCCTTAATGCATTAAGAGTTTAAATTTATAGCAATGTTAACCTCAATTTTAAAACTTTTTCAAACCTCAAGTCTCAATTTGACCCTATGAACTGGCAGTTCAAGCCACGGTTTCTAAGTCGGGATTTTCTCTAGACAAAACATTATTTTTAGCTCAACTAGTATCAATTAATCACAAAGAGTTTGTGCTTTACGTCCGATAAGAAACAAACTCTTAACTTTCAAATTCTTATCAAGAAATTCAAACAGTAACTGGTGTCATGATACTCTTAAATGTGACGTGATGGATCACTGAGGTGCCTTAGTTCAAGTTCCAGCACCAAGCATGAGTATTCCACTTTAACACAAGTAAGAGCACAAAAAAAACACACTTGAACATCCAAAGGAAAAATACAGTACAACTTACTGAAATGTCATGCCTAATGTAATAGTGTCTTCGGAGTTTCAACCATAGAAAAGTTAATATTAGCTATGTTAGTTAGCTAAATAAAACAGCTAATATTATCTGCATCGTCTGATAAATTACTGGTGCATCTCTAGTCTGTAGAAGAAATTAAATGTTGTTCTTAACTTATTCAATAATCTTGGAGAGAAAAATCGGTTTCCACAAAAACATTAAGCAGCGCAACTGTTTTCAACGTTGATAAGAAATTGTTCTTAAACAAATCAGCATTAATAATGATTTCTAAAGGATAATGTGACATTTAAGAATAGAGTGATGATGATAAATTCAGCTTGGCTATCACAGAAATAAGATATTTTTTTTATTAAAATAGTAGTTCTTTTCAAATGTAATGTTTCACAATAGTACTGTTTTTAATATATTGTTGATCAAAGAAATGCAGCCGCCTCTGTCAAACCTTTTAAAAACATTTTTTTTTTTTTTTACTAGCCGACCCCAGACTTTTTTTACGGTAGTTTTCAATTGTCATCTTTATGCTTTTTTTTTCTTTTCTTTTTTTCTTTCTAAGTCTTCAAGTCAAACAATGTGGAAATGGACTGGGTTATGAAGCACACTGGTCCGAACTGTCCAGAAACTGAGGGAGACGGACTGGTCAGATTGCGCGGCCTTCCTTTCGGCTGTAGCAAGGAAGAGATTGTGCAGTTTTTCTCAGGTATATTCAAACTCTTTCCTGCAGCCCTTCACATAGTCATCGGGAGAAGTAATGGCCAAGCGTAGTCCTCATTGAGGTGAATGTGACCATTCCCATGGTTGCTAGAATAATTTGGCACATTAATTTGTTAGTTAATCCAGCATTGTTGTTCCAAATTATTCTGCTAATTAGGGATATTACCTTTTTAGCTACCAACTCTTGGGATGGCCACTTTTTTCTTCAAGTCTAAGCCAAGTTAGTGGAACGTTTGCCCTCTAGGCCATGTTCCCAAGTGGTGAAACTCTCCCAGTAGGATTCATTGCAATATACCTTTTTGTTTTTTTATTTTCATTCAAGAAAAGAACAAAGCAACTTGTACATGGGTATGTGGATTTATTTAATATGTCCCCGTTGGGGTTATCTGTCCTTGGGTTGAAGGGTTGGAAATCGTGCCAAATGGGATAACATTGCCGGTGGACTTCCAGGGGAGGAGTACGGGGGAGGCCTTCGTGCAGTTTGCTTCACAGGATATAGCTGAAAAGGCTCTAAAGAAACACAAGGAAAGAATAGGGCACAGGTGGGGATGGATGGTTGGATGGTTAAGCTTTTTTTCATGTGGTAAACACCTAATACAGTAAACATTCAAAGTGGTATGCAACATGGACATGCAAACGTCCTTACCAGAGGGCTCCAAGGGCCTTGATGGATTCCTACTCTTTTTTTTGTTTTTGTTTTTTTGCAGTCCAATTTACTTTATTTGTGAGCAGTCATCAATGTTGAACGTCTGGATTCAAAAAGGCTGAATGCATATTTAGAGAGTAGCATGCATCATGGGATTTTCTAGTTCTTAAGCATACAAATGTGTACCTTGCAGCAGCCAGTTTGAATACCATTTTAGACTGAATCCAGTAATGGGTCTCTATTTACTGTCATACTGAGGAGTTTAATGCATGAACAGCACAGCAAAATTTAACGTCATTTAATTTAAAAACTTTGATTCGGCCATTTTTGGCATATAGAGAAGTATTATTATTGGTGCAGGGTAGATTACTTACAAACTGTAATCCATTACTGAATATAGATTACATGAAAATTGTAGTTAATAATGTAATCCAATTCATTACATTACACATTTTAGGTAAAATAATTCACTCCTTTTTGTTTACTTTTAGATAATTTTTGACCGAACTCATTAATCTATTGAAGCTTGCTACCACCAGATTACATACAAAATTAATTGATATTAATTCATCTTTTTTTTCTCAGAATTGGGACTTGTATCCAAAAAATCTGACTTTATCTAGACTAAAATATGATAATTAAGATATAAACTTTGATAGGGCTGCACGATATTGGAAAAAAATTATATTTATATATATATATTTTTTTTAACAGTTAAATTGCTATATGAAAACAATTTCCCCATATGACTTGAATGGCTCTGTTTGGAAAGAATGAATCATTCTAGAATGATTGGGATGATTTTGTAGGGGAGTGAATCTGCATAGAAAACAATAAACAAACTACAAGCAGAGAGAAATCCAATAGAAGAAAGATACAAATGAAATAAACAGGGCTTTGTTTTTCAGGTAAGTCTAACAGTATTCCGGTACAGAAATTGAATAATCAAATGTAAAATAACACTGCATAGTCTTCATCTTCAAATATTATTCATCTTTGTCAAAGCTACAAAACTTATTTTCTCTTTGTATTTTGTTTGATTAACATTAATGACACGGACAGCAGCAGTAATATTAGGTTTCTGTCACTTTAAGACTGAATACACAGATCTGATGAACTAACGCGCAAGCCATAAGTGACTGTGTTTATAGGAATACTCACAAAGATGACATTTTTCCTTATGTGTCCTTTAAAGCACTAATAGATGTGAAAACTGAATTTGCTGTCCGCATGTGGTCTACGCTACTCTCCTTGTTCTCATATAGTTTAAAATTGCTTAAATGTTTAAACTGACAGGACCTAAAATGTGCATGTGATAAAATTTCACTCTTATGGTTAAACTTCGCAATTAATCCGAGAATCACATGTGCTACAAACTGTGGTGCCTGGTTCATACAGATCATAAGATCCCTATACTTGACATCTCACATCCTGCTATGTGACCAATCGTGATATTGCGTCACCATATCGATGCTAAAATGATACATCGTGCAGCCCTACGCTTGGAATTGTTAGGTAAAATGAAGTCTCCGTTAACTATTATTTAATTGTTTCTGTCTTCTGTTTTTATATTACACTGATTTGAATAGGATAATCTTGTACCATAGTGATATCAATTTACAAAGCATATTAAACATTACATCTTTTCTAAACTCGAGATTTAGAAGGAACTAAGTTGAAAAAGTTAATTAAACCATCAAAATGTAAATCAAACAAAAAGATTAATGCTGTATGGCCTGACTCGTGCAAAACGTATACAATCAAACCAAAATTATACCCAAAAATTCTTCATACAGTGGATCTACCAGTAAAGCTGATGATAATTTAGGACCAAAATTATTCAGACACTTTGACCTGATGTGTTTTTTCTTTAATTGCAAATGCAATCTTTACACCACAGGATCAACAAAATGAAGTATTTGGTTAATCTAAATTGGTATTATCTAAATGTGATCTCAAGAAACTCAAGTTTAACAGCTGATTGGTTGATTAAAATCCATTACATACCATCATCAAAGTTATCTGACATTATCAAGATTAATTTGTTCTGACAGGTTAACACTGAGTTCTTGTGATATTTTATTATAATTTTCTAAACTATAGCGAATAAACTGATAGTGAGAATGTTGAAGATGTGAATACATTTTGGTTTGACTGTACAAGCAATATGCAGGTTTAGAAAGGAACATTTTAATGGAAAAATAATTAGTGAGAAACAATGAATTGGCTGCCGTTTTGTAAATATTAAGTAATCATGTAATCAATTAAATGTATTTAATTAGTATTTAATTTTTGAAATCTGACCATGTAATCAGTTAATAACCAGTACTGGGTATAATTTTATGAATATAAATAAGGCTCCAATGTTCTTTTACAAATGTTGAAGTGAAGAAAAAGGCTGTGAATTTGATCGTATCAAGGATACTTTGAGCTCTCAAATGCATGGATATTATACATGTAGAACAGGTGATGGTCCACTTTATTTATTTTTCCTTCTTCTTTTTTTTGCAGTCCTATTTACTTCTGAACAGGTGTGTTAATGCTTATCTATATATTTGTAGGTATATTGAGATCTTTAAGAGCAGCCGAGCTGAAGTGCGGACACATTATGAGCCCCCGCGTAAAGGCATGGGCATGCAGAGACCTGGGCCTTACGACCGACCCAGCGGAGGAGGCCGGGGCTACAATGGCATGAGTCGTGGGGGATCCTTTGATCGCGTGCGCCGTGGAGGATACGGTGGAGGTGAGACCAGCTTCTTTAGCACATGCCACATTTTTCTGCTTTAGCCATTTTCCTTTTAATTTACTTTTGTTTTTTTTAAAAGGAGTATCAGATGGACGTTATGGTGATGGTGGTAATTTTCAGAGTACCACAGGTCATTGTGTTCATATGAGGGGACTCCCTTACCGGGCAACAGAACCTGACATCTACAATGTAAGTTGCCACCCTTTGACTTTCTTTATCTTGTATGAAAACTACATTAATTTGAAAATGTATAATAATTGGTTGGTTAAAAAAAACCTCTCTTTGCAGTTTTTCTCTCCTCTGAACCCGGTGCGTGTGCACATTGAGATTGGTCCAGATGGCCGGGTAACCGGTGAGGCTGATGTGGAATTTGCGACACATGAAGATGCAGTAGCTGCAATGTCAAAGGACAAAGCAAACATGCGTAAGTTAGGTGTATCATGACTAGAATGTTATTGATATTAAATGTGAGAATTTTATATTCAAATTGTAAATTTCTTTGTTTAAAAATCTTGTTTTCAGAGCACCGTTATGTTGAGTTATTCTTAAACTCAACAGCAGGAGGCAGTAATGGGGGCTACGGGGGGCAGATGATGAGCGGAATGGGTAAGCTTTTTATATAAAGTTGTGAATGGCAAGTTGCTGTGATTTATTAATATCATAATAGACCAGCATTCAACAGTCATGTCTTATTCTCTGTATCTAATCTATTAATGGTTGCGCAGACAACAGTGAAGCAGCTGACCTGAGGCTGAGGATAAACCAGTGCTTCTAAGATTTGTATAACCTTTGTATTATAATATAACAGTTTAATATTTGTTGTTTCTAGGAAACCAGTCTTCTTATGGTCATGGAGGGCAGCAGATGGGTGGAGGCTACACTGGAGGGTACAGCAACCAGTCTAGCATGGGAGGCTACAATGACTACAGTGCGTTTTAACGTTGTACCTTTGTTTGATGTATATTTTCTCATTTTGCAAACTTTTCTGGTTCTCACGTATATTCCTGTACCTCAACAGATAGCCAGGGTGGAATGAACAACAGTTATTATGGCAGCAGCCGTGGCTCAGTCAGCATGAATGGCATGGGAGGAGGCTGGGGCATGTAGATGCACCTAAAGGAAAATATTTTAGTGTCGGGTTGTCTCGATTCTGCTGAGGCTATCTTTTTGTTTTGTTTTTTTTGTTCCTTTTGATGATGACTATGGGAAGAATCCGATTAATTTGCCCACCTGCACTCTGAACCTCAACGTTGGAATCAGTATTATATTTCCTGCAATTCCTGAGTTGAAGGTTCTGTCGTTGAGCTCCAACTGTGGCAATAGTCCACGAGTCTCATTAGTAAATGCTTGTAAATATCCTCCAGGCGTGTGGTTCACTTCAGAGACTGTAGAACACCGGCCTCACATGGCATGAGGTGCTGCAACTCCACTTTTTATAATGCGGGAAGAACTTTGTTTGAAAATGATTTTTAAATATACTGGAAAATGTTTTTCTTTTCTTGTCCAGCTACTTTACAATGCGCATATTTTACTTTTCGTTATTGCCAATGTCGCAATTCCCTCTTTTGGTCTGTCTTTGACTTCTCATATGTATGGTTAATAAACATTCACACATGTATTGTCTCTGCTTCATGCACATTTTGTTTTAAAAAATATATTTACAAATGATCAACAATAAACCGTATATTAAAAATGCACCAAGTTACCAGATTTTGACAAGTATAGGCTTTTTGGGGGACAGAATTTAATCATGACTAAAGAGGTGTTAATCTGAATGTGCATTTTAACATTATTTTTGGGCACAAGATGGTGCCAGTGATTCCACTGCTGATAATAAAAATAATTGAATAAACTTATTCATTTAACAAGTTCTGTGTTTTTAAGGAAATGCATGTATTTTATAGTAGTCATTTCAATTTAGATTATTTAAAGGGATATTTATTTACCTTAAGTTGTTCCATCCTTTTTTTGCTGAGCGATTTTTTTTTTTTTTTTTTTTTTGAAGAATCTCTTTAACCATTAAGAACCATTTAACCATTAGGGAGGGCGAATTCTATCGAAGTTAATGGGGTCAATTAATTGTTTGATTAACATTTTCATTAAAATATATTTTTTCTTCATCAGAAAAAAAGAAAATAATAAAGGTTTGGAACAACTTAAGGGTGTGTAAATGAAACGATCTTCCTTTTTGGGTGATCTATCCCTTTAATTATTTTCCCCCATAAAAAAAAAAAAAACTGGTTTAAAGTTACAAATATTAGACGGAAAACTATAATTATATCATTATAAAGCATATCGGTCAAATCTTTTACAAATGGTATATCGGAAGCATTCAACTGGTATATTGGTCGTGCAAGTTTAAGTGTAGTTTTTTTAAGGACGTCCGTTACGTCGTTCCAACAGAATTACAGTTTGAATACTAGTTCAACCAGCTTTAACCTAGTAACTTGTTCAACATCTAAAAATTGATACATTATATCTAAGCACCAGTGACTGACTACTGGCCTCTCAAATTATTGACGGGCCAGATTATCAAACTTGTCTTAAAGGTGTGGCCAGTGATTCATAAAAGTGAAATGTGTGTCGTCGGTCTTTATAACCACCGGCGCGCGCTCTTGTTCTCATCTCGTAGCACAAGAGACTTTTGACACAGTCCCCAGCACGCGCATTTGCGTGCAGATCGCGGACGGTGCTGGAGGTACAGTGAGACCAACTCCTGATCTTCCAATATCTTGGATTGTAGTATAAGGAATATGGATTCTTTGCGGTTTGTGATCTTTCTCTCCAACTGTCTCGGTGAGTCTTTAAAATTATGTTTTTTTTGTTTGTTTTTTTAAATCAAAGTGTGCTTGTTTAAAGTTAGAACTTGCACGCGGATCTGCCCAATATGTGGAACTTGGTTACACTGGGTTCTTATACGATTGCAAGTACCTTTTTTACTTTTAAAATAATGATTTCTTGCTTTAACGTTATTCTAACCACTTTTGACATCACGGTTTTTATTCTATATTTATTTAGTGGTTTATTTAACTATTGCCATGGTGTTTATCTTCTACATATTTACTCTATCTAAGATACACAAAATAAGTGTTTTAGTTATTTAACGTGCCTTGTTCTGTTCCAGTGTTACTCAAGGTGTGCGGTGGCGCCTCTATGGACAGGTATGAGAGTGGCAACCCCAGAACAACAGTGGTCGACCTCTTTCCCACCCTAGAGAAAACAAACACAACAGGCCACCAGCTGCACAATGGGACAAATGTGCATGAGGAAGATGAAGATTATTATGAGGATGATTATCTCTCTGGAGATTATGGCCTTGACGTGCCAAAAGGTAGAGTTGCTTCTTCTCACTGAATGCATTTTTTGAAGTGGCCAACTAATATTTTTTTAATGCCAAATGCTGATACCAATATCTTATGGATTTCAATAAACACCATTTAGTACTCAACAAAAATAAATAAATCATTAAAAATGTAGATTTTGGAATGATACTAGGATGGCCATTTATGTTAAATCAGATTCACAATTGATATAAAATATGATACATTTTATTACTAAAATGGAACTAAGTGTTGTATGCTTCCATGGGAAGTATGAAATTGTTGTACGATATTGGATCATCACAGACTGACATCACTGCTCTTTCTTGCTTAACAGTGGCATTTTCCACCAAGCCCAAACATCCGTCGGCGATGCCCACTACTGAGAAGAAGACAAAAAAAGGGAAAAGGAGGGGCAAAGGAAAAGGCAAGGGGAGAAAGAAGAACCCCTGCCTGGGGGAATACAAAGATTTCTGCATTCATGGAGTGTGTCAGCATCTGAGGGAGCAGACTCATTCTTGTGTGTGAGTTTCATGCAGTGCATTTCCACCTTTTGTTTAAAATATGGCATTTTTGTTCCTCCTGATAGTTGTTTAGCCAGGTCTTGACATTTACGTTTATCCACTTTTATCCAAAGTGCCTTACAAATGAGGAACAATTAAAAGACATGCAGTTAATCATAAAAAGCAAACAATGTCGGCAATGATACAGTTTCAACAGTAGATCAGAAGAGTACAAAATTAGAGAAAAATTATTGGTTTTACAGAATAGGAATTGAATCTAAATGAATTGATCTCTCTCCTGATTCTCTTGTCTGAAGTTGAGCTGATTTTGAACTTCTTAATGATCTTTCTTACAGATGTGAATCAGGTTACTCAGGGGAGAGATGTCATTTATTCACCCTACCAGTAGTTAATGAGCAACAGCGTTACAGTCGGACCACAGCTCTAGCTGTCATAGCAGTGGTTCTGTCCCTCATGTGTCTGGCGGTCATCGCTATTCTGCTGGGACTAAGGTATGTTACTGTGAATCAGCATTAGATTATTCTTAATCATTAAACTGTTAATGTTTTACAAGCTTTCTTAGATATTCTGCATGTTGTTCTTACAGGCACCACAAAAAAGATGATGCCGATGTAGAAAGTGAAGAAAAGGTCAAACTTGAGGCAATGTCAATACAATAGTTAAAAAAAAAGAAAGGTAAATAGTTCTCAATGAATGCTTATATATATATATACACATACATACATACACACTATACAGTTGTATGTATATATAAACACACACACAAACAGAAATGGGCATTTACACACATACATATATATACTTTTGTATAGATTTTTAATTAATATTATTATTGTTTTACAGGATGAAGAAATTCAAGACATGTGATCCATGGATATATAGCGTTATGGCTGAGGAGCAGAGCATCATTTTTACATTATTCCCAGTGGTTATAATCAAAAAATCCTTGCTCTCCTTTTAAATGGATCCTACGCCCAGATGTCCTGTAGTTAAGGTGGCTGTCTACACTGGCATGAAGGATGTTTTGAACACTGCTTCTGTACATACAATGTCCTTCTCACCGAATTCTCCACCTGGAGATGGAGAACATACATAGAGGACTGAACCAGCTGAATGTATTGCAACTTTTTGTTCATTGCTTATTTATTTCATAAATAAGTGTTTCTGGTTAATCCCATCAGTCTGAATCTATAGTACTGTCGGAAACACCACAGAGCACTTGTGATTTATTTATTTATAATGTGTTGGTTATTTATTTTGATATGTAACAATTTTGTGTACTGAATGCACTGTTTTTTTAAATGTGTTTTTATTATATAGATATTTATTATTGATAGACACAATCAAATAATGTTCTAATAGGACTGAAGTGGCATCACAGACTTTACAATCACATATAGAAGACCCTCCAATAAGGTTTCAATAATATAGCTAAACTGTGAAATAAACACTATTACGGTGCTCTAATATTTCAATCAAATCAATGACGTACTGTGGAGGATTGTCAGAGGCAGGGCTTTGTAAGTCCTTTATGTGTATTACTGAGAAAGTGTAGCTTAAATTAAGTGAAAACAATTGACTATGTTTATCAAAGCATTTTTGAAGTACTGTGTAAAAAAATAACAATACTAATTTCAAGCAATGATAACAATGATATTACTGTTTGACTTTAATAAACAATTGTTGTTAACTTTAAACTTCTGTGTCTGTGGTCATGTTTTTAGTGTTTATATTGGGAAGATGCAGGTCTAGCAGCAAATTTGTCCACTTGTATATTTTTTATTTTATTTTTTTACTTAATTTTAGTGTTTCAAGTGGGGATATGTTGTAAGGTTTAAACTATTAAATCGTCACTGGGTTGAGTAAAGATATTTTATGTATCTGATACACTAATCTTGTTTAGTATGCTCAAGTCCCAAGTGGTTTACTGTCTGCACTGCAGAATAAACAAAGTCTTCAGCAGCCACAAAGCAGAACATACATGACTTTACAAGACAAAAGAGCATGTTGATAATAATTACAAATATTTTCCCAAGCATTGTTGCACTGAGGTGAAACATTCTAGATGTACTGCAAAATGGCCTGTAAAATTAGAAAAGGCAGCACAAGTGAGTCACCTTCTTACTTTAGAAACATATGTGACATTTTCATTTGTAACAGCTTTACACTTTAACATTAAATAAAGAGATAACTCGTGTACGCTCATTCCTGGGCTGCACTATTTTGAGATCGAGTCGGTGTCTACAATTCTACCGTGCTGCCTACCTAGAGAACATTTTTGCGCATAGTTGCTATTTCGAAACCGAAAATGCTATCTATGTAGGTCGCTTACTAGGTTTTGAAACTCGTTCTTTGTTTCACGCATGCGCAGTGACAAATTCTTCTCTCAGCATCATGGCGGCTCCCGTAGACCTCGAGTTGAAGAAGGTAAACGGTGTTTTACAGATTTATTCACAGAAAGTAAACGGGTTTATGACTTCGTCGTGATAAAATGGCGAGTAAAATGATTTTTAAACTAAGGTAGATCAGAATTATGGGATGGGATTAAAAAAGCAGTGTGAAATGTCAATATGTGATCTCAGTGCAATTATACCTTTTAATGTATTCTTTATTTTTGATGCAAAGTCAAAATATAATTGTACACGTTTGTAACTACTGTAAACTATTTATAAATTAATATGTATACTTGCATACAATTGTATAAGCTTTCAAAATGGGTGTCATTTTCTTTAAATTTTGGTATTTTTGACTGTTGACGGTTATTTACTAACGTTACGTCATTTTCTGTCTATGGTTACCATTGTAAACCTTTAGTAAATGTAGAGAGTCGAGTCTAAAGTTCAGGGTTCTGTTATTTATGTAGTTTCATTCATAGTTGAGTATGTTGTATGTAGAATAAACCCTCTGTAATAACTGTCATTCACATCCAGTCTACACACAGTTTTAACATGTGTTTGAGGGCATGATAAAAGTTATTATATTGCAGCAGATCTCATTCAACTCAAACTTCAATCCTCACATCTGTACACCACAGGCCTTTGGAGAGTTGCAGGCTAAAATGATTGACACCCAGCAGAAGGTGAAGCTGGCAGACCTGCAGATCGAACAGCTGAGCCGGATGAAGAAGCACGCCAACCTCACGCATGCAGAGATCACGTCACTCCCTGACACCACTCGCATGTTTGAGGGAGCAGGGCGCATGTATGTCAATTTCTGTTAGTGTAAAATCTGTGCTTGAATTATACTTTCTATTCTGTTCATTATTTTGACCACCTCCTCACTTTTTCCAGGTTTATTCTACAGTCAAAAAATGAGATTACCAATCAGCTTTTGGAAAAGCAGAAGACGGCAGATGACAAGATCAAGGAGCTTGAGGTAAGTTAAAAGCACACAAATATTAAGCATCTCTCTTAGACATTTACACGATGTCAAGCACAAGTTTTCCACAACAGCTACATTGCCTTGTCTTGTCGCTTAAGTAGTGCATTTTTACACACACGCACACAAACAAACAAATACACGAACACACATATTCACTATATTAGTGAGAACATTGCATAGACTTCCATTGATTTTATATCAGGTTAATGATATTTTCTTTCCCCTAACCCAATTAACCCAATCCCTATCCTTAAACCTACCCATCCCATATGTGCAAAACAATAGATTTAAATAAAATCATGTTTTGGCTGATTCATAAGCCTTTTTAACTAGTGAGGAGGACCAGTCAAAAGTCTGATTTTATATCAGGTTAATTATATTTTTATCCCCTAACCAAACCCCTATCCCTAAACCTACCCACCCCAGAAACATGTGCAAAACAATAGATTTTATTTTACTATATCATTTGGCCGGTAAAAATTTGTTTGAAGAAAACCTAAGAATACACCGTAGTCCCAGACGTAGTACTGAAGGAAAATGAAAATTGAGCAGAAGTACGTGGGAGGGCAGAGCCAGACTAGCGTTCAACCACTGCATTGCTGAATTGCAATGCCACTAGCAAAAGAGTTCATTAAAATATTGGTCTCCGGCAGCATCCCTGTGATTTTTTTTTTCACGTCAATCGAGAACTTCTCCACTTGGCAGTCCTCTGTGTATTCCCATGACAATGTGTTCAGGACTCTCCACTGCTGATCAAGCTTTGCAAGATCTCCAGTGTACAGACAAAGAAATGGCATAGATGCTAATTAAGTTTTATTTCTGGCTTTTGACCACTATGAATGGGCTCAGTCAAAGTGACAGAAAAGAGTGAAGCTGCTGCATGTTAATGAACAAATGCAGGTATGCTTTGCAGCGGTTTAATGTACTCTGCATCTTATATGGGAAGCTTGTTTTTTGCAACTCTTCTAAGTTGAACGTGATCAGTTCTTGGAAGAGCTTGCATGGATTTGCATTTTCCAGCTGAAACATTTTATTCACTTTGTTCGCTTCTTAAACGATGGGCTCCAGGAACATTTACTACAGCTTGTTTACTTCATCAGAGTACATTTGATACAGGATCTCTGTGTTGAAGTTCCTGTCCTTATTCTTGGCAATCTGGAAGTGTTCAATTCATCATATTGATCCAGCACCCTCTTGAGACACATGCACTGATAGACAGCCATCTAGTGTCTGAAAGCTGATGAAACAAACTCAAAGTTTAGATTGTACTGTCAAAATCCACAAATTTCATTGCATCCGTCAGTTGCAAGCCCGATTCATCGTTTAGGACAAAGATTGTTCTCTTGCAAAAAGTCAGTGCGTTTAAAAACATAATGGATGCGGGCAAATGCAAAATTACAACTCCAAGCTTTTGAAATTAATTTACATTGAAAATATTAAATACAAATCTAAAATAAACATTTCAGATATTCCTAAATAAATTAGAATTGATGGAAAAATCTTCTGTAGAATTGCATTAATAGTTTACTAGCAATCCCGGAGAGTCCCGCAAAACTGTTATCGTGGAAGCGAAAACAGCGCGCGCGCACACACACACACACACACACACACACACACACACACACACACACACACACACACACACACACACACACACACTCCCTACCAATGCAGCTATACCTCACAAATGTGTGTTTACTCTGTCTAATCATCCTAGCATGGTTTTTAATATAGATAGAATATAAATTGTTAGTAAAATATCTCAGTATAACAATTTCAGCTAAATATAATTGATGCAATATGTCAAACTTTTAACCCTCGGATTCAAAATAAAATAATACAACCCCTGTCAAGTGGTTAAAAATAGCCCAGTTCCATGGTAAAACAGCGGACTTGACAATAGTGGTGTAATTATACGTTTTCTTTTCTCTCTTTCTTGAATTTCAAAAAGAAAGTATCAGATAGGTATCTTTTCATCAAGGTTTTATTACAAAGATGTTTTAAACCAAGTAAAGTTCAGAGTTATTGCATAAAATGTCTATGTATTAAAAAGCAATGACCACATTTAAAGAAGGAATAAAATGTTGAAATAATTTAATGCTAATGAATGTATAAGATAGCGTTTAAGTGTTGGCACAGCAAGCTCAGAAACTCAAATGCTTGTGTGGTTATTTTGTGGCCTTTACATGCTACTGTTTTGCAAGTACACTCAGAATTTCACACTCGCTGTATGGGGCGGGGGCCGTGGGGGGAGGCATATGTGGTTAAAATGATGGGAATACATCACAGCGTTTCCATCACTATTTGTTAAAACCACAAGCTGTATGGCCCTCACGATATACTTATCTTCTCACAAAAATTCACATGCCGCATGTCACATTATTACAGCCATCATCCTTCTGCCTCCTTTTTTTCCCTTTAGCTTTGTTTGACGTGAAGTCTTTATTTGTGAGTAATGTCCTGCAATGTTCCACAGACAATTATTATAGTAAGTGAGAAAGTTACACTGGAATTGTAGGTAGTTTGAAAAAATAGAAAGAGAAAGAGCTGATGTGTTCATTCTTGATTTGACACGCCATGGCCTCATTATAAGGAAATTTTGATGACAAATGTCATCGTTGTCATCTCTGCGTGGGCCTCTATGAAAATCATGTTTTCCTTTTATGGGGTGTTGAATCATATTTTTTCACAGGTTTTCTGAGATCACTGGCCTTCTGTTTAATTCAGTAATTTAGTAATTTCAGTTTTTTCTGATTATGTCCAGGTGGAGCATAGACATTATGATATTGGGAGCATCCAGAAAACTATTTATCATCCAGTCAAATTTTCTATTGCATTTTTTTAGAAATTGTATTTAATTTTTATTTTATATATATATATATATTTATATATATATATATATATATATATATATATATATATATATATATATATATATATATATATATATATATATATATATATATATATATTTATATATATATATATATATATATATATATATATATATATATATATATATATATATATATATATATAACTGTTCTTTGAAACAGCTGTATTATTTTACTATTTATTAGTTTATTGCTTAATATATTTTACTATAAATGTTAGTTATGACCCTATCACCTTTTTTCTAAAGTATAATTTCTTGTGTACACTACTGTTTAAAAGTTCAGGGTCTGTAAGAATTTTATATTTAAAACACTCTTATTTAGCAAAGTACTAACTTAATCAAAAGTGAGGAGTAAAGACATTAATCATTTATATCCCAGGGTTAAATTATATCTGTAAATGTATTTAAATAGAAAAAGGGCATTTTTAATTGGAAAAATAATACAATAAAACAATGTTGCTGTTTTACTATATTTGTATCAAATAAATGCAGCTTTGGTGTGTATGAAATATTGTTACTCACTCCAAACCTTTGAAAAGAGGTGTAAGTTTGACACTTAATAAACTTTTATCAAAATACATGGTTTATGCAAGAGATAATCCACGGCTAGCTGTGCATTAAACAATATTAAAGGCAAAGAACCACCTGACGCGAAGCAGTTAAAATGACGGCTGTTTTTGTCAGTTATGGCTCGTTAGATCTAGCATATCTGCCCACTTTAAACTGTCTTTGATAAGAAATATAATGTATCAATTCAGTAGTGAAGCTATTTATCAATAAAGGTCAGAGCAGTGTTGATATGATTCTGTGTGTGGGCAGCGTGATCCCAGATTTCTCTCTTTGACCTCTGTGCTTCAGTGAAAGCAGCGCAATAATATAGATCTGTGATTAAAATGACTGGAACTACCTGTGCGTCAACTGGTTTCATTGCCCACCATCAGTATCAAGTATTCAAACAGACCATGGTATAATTACAATTATAGCAATCTTTTCTCTCCTGCATGAAGTTTAACGCCAACCTGCTCTCTGTTTTGTAAAAAGGAAATGTATGAATTTTCACAACAAAGAATATAACAGTAAAACATTAAGTAATAAGCTGAAGAAAGCATCCTTTAGAAAGCATTCAGTAAGCACCTTACATGGCAGCTGGCTACACACACCGTACCTTTGTCTTATCACACTAAAATATTCTTTGCTACTGTAAGTGACAACTTCAATCCGTTATGAAATTACCGCACATCCGAGTGGCTAGGCAGTGTGTTTTCCACATTTGGCGCTTAACTGGTGTTAACTTCAGACCTTTGGTGAAACACTAGCATAAATGAATACAGCTCATGAAACAGATTCTGAAATTGTGTGAGTAGTGACCACAATGTGAACAAATGTTCAGACAAGGTTGACATACATTAGCATTTTTCTTACTCTAGATATGACCTCCATCAGGTGAAAAGTATTTAATCGAAAGCCAGCTCATCGGGATGTCATTCCATATGACGTCCTTCTATGCATTTTGCATGAGGGAAACTGGAAAAGATATTTTAAAACTTTTCAAGTTTGGAAAAGTTCATGAGAAGAATGAGAGGAAGTGTTTATTTCCTTATGATGGAAATTTAAAGTCATGTTCTAAAAATATTGTTAACTTTATCTCGCACGACTGAATAAATAATAATGATTCAAATGATTTAATCATTATTAAAATGACTGATTCAGTCGTTCCATGAACGTGTTAATTACTGTAAACTTCTCTTATCTATCAGTGTTAATCTACCTAGTGTCAACTATGAAGTCATATCTCCAGTCACTGACCATTTTGGTAAATTACCTGCACGGCTCATATTTAAGCAGAATGTTGACACGGTGACAGTGCAGTGGAACACTGAGATATTTTGGCCCTGTTTACACCTGGTATTAAAATGCGTTTTTGTTGATCAGATCACAAGTTGACTCTAAATCCAGGTGTAAATGACGTCTAAAAAGGTTTGAGCTTATCCTCTTTCGATCACTTCCAGGAGTAGTCAAAAACACACTTGACCAGATTACTTTGGTGGTGTAAATGCTCATCTGTTCGAATGCATTTGAATTAATATTGACCTAATGCGTAAACATTATGGGAAAACCGCACTATCCAGATGAGAAACTTTGGTTTGGTTTGGTTTGAAGACGAAAAACGTACCAAGCGCAATGTTCTCTCACATTTCTAACACGCACTTACCGTGTGGTCTCGCGGCTGTCAGAGCACAAGCAAAAGCTGATGCTCTCTTTACGTTTATGTTAGACCCCCTTTGCATTCGTATTTAAATTGCATGAGATTATTTCATCCATTAGATTTAAAGATCTGTAGCCCATACATTTACCCACCCATAGAGTCTCCCCTCGAAGAAATCAGGACAGAAATGGTTGAAAGTGGACAAAAGAGACGGATTAAAACACCAGATGTAAAAAGGAATGTGTTTCCCTCGTCTACTTGTGAACTGATTGAACAAAACACATCTTAATAAGAGGTGTAAACATGGCCTTTGTAGATCTATTTCACCTTTCATCTGTCTGGGTCTGATGTGTCATGCAGAGTTGTTTCATCATCTCTTTCCAGCTCAGACTCTGACTGTAAGATCAACACATTTTTGAAGTCATGACCATACCAAGTATTTACCCTTTGACTACAGAAATCGTCTAGCAGTAGCATGTTCTTATAGTCTGACGTGGTCATACTCAATTCTAGTCAGAATATGAGTCTGATACTGCTTCATTGGGCTGTAATTATGGGGCGTGTTTCAACCGAACCAGGAAAGACATCAATTGGATAGACCTACAACTAATTAGAGCAACGAAGCGCCGCATAACGTAGTTTTCAAATGTCAACAGAACTTAACTGCACTGTGTTGCCAAGTCTGCGTTGTTTTCTGCGGGTTGTTTACCATGTCCAGGGGTTGAAGCGACCTCAATTATGTGATATATACCCAGGAACAGTGTTGGGGAAAGTTACTTTGAAAAGTAATGCATTACAATATTGCGTTACTCCCTTAAAAAAAAGTAACTTATTGAGTTACTTAGTTACTTTTTAAGAAAAGTAATGTTACATTACTTTTGCTTTACTTTTTCTCACCTTGTTTTTTTTTGTTTTTGTATTTTTATAACCAAAGTTTAATTTTTGTGCGAATGTAAAGACCTCTTCATAACAAAATTGAAATAATAAGCCTCAGGCTGAGGTAAAAATTCACACATTAATAGTAGAGGGTTACAGTAACATTAACTTTGCTACGCTGCTATTCTGGATAATGGAAGAATAGGATGCAGGATGATTTAACTGAATCATCAAAGGTCAGCAGAAAATTGGTCAATAAAGGTAGATCAAATGCTTTAAAATATTTGTTTTATTTAACGTTTAATTATTGGAGGTTTGCATAGTCTGATTTTGCATTTGACTGTTTTTATATTTATTTTGAGGAAAACTGAATCTTTATGCAAGTGAGATGAATAAATGCTCAAATTTAGTCTAGAACTATAATAACAATCATGTTCACACAACACCTCTGCACTTACTCTTGATTTCTCTCAACATGGGGAGAGCCGTCAGTCAGATAAATGTGAAAAAGTAACTTGAGTTAATATTTTTGAAAAAAGTAACTCAGATATTTTGTTGTAAATTTGAAAAGTAATGCATCAAGCAACCCGTCCCCGAATTGGCACTAATTCTAAACCGAAAGTAAAATGAGCATGAGCACACAGACATTCATTCACAGCTGCACTGTCATTCATTCACAGATGCACAGTCATTCACGGTGCATGTCCAGCCTGGCACGTTTTCAGTTCATGCCTATGGAAGCATAACTTTCATAGGAATTTATTGAAAACACTCGCTTTGCACCGCACCGCTCCGTTATGAATGGCTGAGCGGATTTGCACATTTTACTTTTGGTTTAAAATTAGCGATTTGAAAATCGCTATCAACCGGCAATTAGCCTCTGCCGGTTGATACCGGTTTTATCATTGTTGTCACACGTCGATTAACCGGTGGGAAACTTTCCTCACGTCACATCCCTAGCAGTGAGGTTGTGAATTGTAATCACCCACTGCTTACCCCTCCCTTTCGAAGCACAGAGAAGCTACGGGGGCCGACACAGGACAAAAACGGCGTCTTCTGAGACCACAGAGAGTAGCTTGCGCTCTGTAGAGAAGGTTGTTTGTTTAGGGCTACTGTGGAAACATGACGGCACAAAATGGGGATTTGACTGTAAGCGGACCCGCGGTGTATGTAGATAGAAATGGCTTATTGGGTAATTAAAGCATAACAGTTCATTATGTAAGATCTTTAGACACCTCTGAAAAGAGTTAAGTATATTATAATGAATTTATCTCAATAGATCATCATAAATACTACACACTTCACCTTTAAAACTAAATTAAATGAAAAATATCCACTACCTGGATTATACACTGAAATCCAAATAAAATATAGACGCTCCCATTGGGGTCTTGCACTACTGTTTAAAAGTTTAGCATCAGCATCACAGTACAGTCTTGGAAATAATTAGATGCTTTTTTCAAAAACTGACTTCAAATGTTTGAACCATAGCTGCTTCTGAATTTATGTATTGTCAGAATAAGTACTGCTTTTGATAAAGAAGTTCTCTACTGGGAAGTAGGCTTATTCGTCTCATATCTCAGTGTTTGTCATATAGACGTATAATTTCATGATGTTAATCAAATAACAATTGTTGAAATGTAACCTATTTCCCTGTAAGAAAATGTATACGTTGCTTTAAATGGCACTACGTATATTTGACGTCAAAGTGATATGGGAAATGTATTTCCTTGTAAAGGCTGCATTTCCTTGCAATTTGCATAGTTTGAATAATGTATTTACTCTCTAATCAATTACTCATCTACATCCCAACTTTGCATATGCGCATCTGTTACATCACTTAATGCTATTTTGCTGGAACTCGGCATTAAAAAGGCAAATGAGATTAAAGGAAGTGTACCTGAAGTGTAAATTAGGGTTGTGAGATCATGGGCGTTCACTCAAATACAGTATTTCTGAGCTCTGTGTGTGTTCTGGCCCAGAGTGTGCATTCTGCATCGTGTCTGGGCCTGTCTGTCTTTGGCTTCGGTGCACTGGGCAGTTTGGGTGTAATTCCAGGCTCGGTCGTGACATCACTGTGAATCAATGCAGGGCTGGTGACATCTGGAACGAGGCCCAGGGCTTCCCTCAACAGACAGGGAGCGAGTGAGAGCGCTGCATGTGAGGCAGCTCAAAAAGTACACAGTGTAAAAAGTATCCTGTCAAAACTTGTTTAAAACAGTTTATTTAATTCCAATTTGACAATCATGTATCTCATTGTGAACAGAGGCTAGATTTACAAAACATTCTTAAATAGAAAATGACCTGCTTTTAATTTTATTTTCTAACATAAGAATAAATGTAAGAATTTGATTCCCAAAAACTATTCTTAAAGATTATCTTTTTATTATTATTATTATTTGTTGTTCAGACAAAACGTAAAAAATAATTAAAATTCGTGAAAAGGATATTCTTAAAAATCATTAAAGCCATTAGGATAAAATTAGGAGTTAGGATTCAAAAATTGCACTTAGGAACATTCTTACAATCTTTAGAATTTATCTTAAAAGGACAGTTCACCCAGAAAATGTAAATTCTGTCATCACCCAAATGTTGTTTTAAAGCTTTTATTCATATCTAAACTAGGGCTGCATGATGTATCATTTTAGCATTCCTATTGCGATGTGGGCATCCGTGATAGTCACATCACAGGATGTGCAATGTCAATTATAGAGATCGTAGTTGATCCATGATCCAGGCCAGCTGCTTCCCAGTTCAGAGCACATGTAATTCACAGATTAATTGCAAAGTTTAACCATCATAGAGTGAAAATGTATTAGTTGCATGTGTCAGTTTAAACATCAAGCACTAAAAGACTGTAACTCGCCGTCATTTTTGTGTGCACACAGATCTCTTTCTGTTCTTTTTGAGCATGAGCGGACATGTGGAATCATAATTAAGTCAAAATGCCCTGTCTCGGCCAGGACCCTCATAAACAGTCAGTTATATGATGCGTATCATTATTTTGGATCCACGCGTTCATCTTAAATTGACAGCAGCCTAATATACCCACAGATATTTGTGTCACCACTAATTCTAATCAAAAAGACACATATATATATATATATATATATATATATATATATATATATATATATATATATATATATATATATATATATATATATATATATATTAGTTTTAACAAAGATAAATTGTATTAATTATATTAATTACATTTCATTTATATAGTGAAAGCAATGCAGTGTAATTTTACACTTGATTATTCAATTCCGGTACCTGAATACTGTTAGACTTACCTGAAAATCATAAAGCAGGTTTTTTTTTTCCTGTTGTATTTATTAGGGCCTGAGCACCAAATGTTGTGAAGACCCTCTTGAAATTTCTCCATTAATTATTATTATCTATGTTAGTAATCTATTTATTATTTTCTATGCAGATTCACTCCATCCCAATAATCCTAGAATGATTAATTCTTTAAAGATCTTTCCGTTTTTTCCAATATCGTGCAGATTTTTACGCACCAATTTAATAATGGGGATTTGTGATATGATTGAAAGATAACCCCTGAGTCACACAAATGTTTCAGAAGCCTCATTGCTTTTTTAACGCCTGTGTACAGTCAAACCACATAGCTGTCATTTTCCGCCTAGTACATACTGGCACCGTATTTAGATCTCAGGGAGCATATGAACTCATGACTCCTTTGGCCTCCGTATTCACACAGCGTGGATGCGAGGCAATACGTTACGAGGTAACATGATGTCGTCAGCATCGAAGAAGTGCCTTGGCCCACTCATCACCCTCGTGATTCCCATACATGACTGATGACTCCTGGGGTGACAATAACACCACTGCTGGTTCCGTTATGAGGTCATGATTGGCCCACGTTGCAGGCTTTGTGCCCGCAGCAGGGGGGAAGACTATAGTGAAGCGTGTGAGGGAAACCTGTTGACAGGTCCGTTATGGATATGTCAGCTACCTTCCCTGAGTCTTAGTGGGGTATTGTTTGCTGTATTTGCAGTGATAGATGGGAGAACATGTTATTAATACTCCAGTGGCAGCAGGAGGGAGATGCTGCAGAATTAGTGGCATGGCTTGGGTGTCAGTGCATGGGGACGAATGTCCTTACATGGCACTTTCATGACCACATCTTCTTTGAGACACTCCACTCACTCCCGCCACGCTGCAGAGTACTTTGTAGTCTTGATTTCAACAGTGGCATGGAATTATGCTTTCATTTAAGACTTCTTTTTACTTGCCCTACCAGAATTTCAACTGGCCTACCACAAAATAAAGATTTTTGTGTGTGTGTGTGTGTGTGTGTGTGTGCGTGCGTTCCACTTCATGATTGTGTCCAACTTGTTGTTGATTCTTTCCAAAAAATTACAGTTTTATATCTTTGTTTGAAGCCTGAAATGTGGCGAAAGGTCGCAAAGTTTAAGGGGGCCGAATACTTTCGCAAGGCACTGTACATACACAAAGAACATCTGGAACATCTGGAAATTTAATGTTAATACGCTGTCATTGTTTACTGATTGATTTGTAGTTAACAACAATTCTAATTAATGCTTGCTTGACTATCACAAGAGCAGTTTTAACCAAACCTCATATGTTTGCCAGCTTGATTAAATAACATTATATAAAATCGGATCAGATGACCAGAAACTCTGCATGGGGGTTTATCGTGAGAGGTTATTAATTTTCCATAAGCCTGTAACCTGGAAACTGTGTAAACATCAAATGAACCATGAATTTATATTGGGCTATAAAAACCCATACGCTAGAGAGGGGACTTTGTCTTGTGTTTTAAGATGTCCACCACGCTGCCGCCACTGAAATTAATGGACTCCTCCTCGCCCCTTTAATGTTCTGTAGGTGTTACTGTAATAATGATATAGTAAATTCAATCGAAATTACCATTTATATTTTGCAGGATTTAAGACGAGATTTGCAGGATTATATTCACCTCAGGTGAATAGGGTAAAAAAATAATACCTTGATTCTTCCCTAGTTGATTAAGGTTTGCAGTAATTTGTTTACAAGTTCTAAAATGTTTAAATATGCAAATTATTAATTGTATTATTAAATATGCAATAATGTGCATTTCCAGATTAGAAATATGTACATTGGATAAAGCCCTGTTCAAAAGAAGGGAGTTTTGATATCTCTTCTTGTCACCCCATAATAGAAAATACCAGAAAATACTGTCAACAGCCAGAGAAAAATTACAGCTAACAGCTCTCAAACCACTCAAACCATTGATAACCATAGAAATAGATAAAATCATGTAACATGACGCTTAACTTGTTAGTATGAAGATACATTTCTATAGCTCAGACTGATTTAAAGTCACGCTTATTCAAGGATTTGCATTTAGTGCATGGATGTAGAAAAAACAGTGTTTAAAATGGGATGACCAAGTACCTGCGTAACTCATCATATACATAAACACAGATAAGTAGCTCCGGCTGCAAAGAGGCATACAACTAACATGATCTAAGATCTAACAATGGACAAAAGGGTTTTTTGCACTTTATGTCCCATGAAGGCCGTGTAATACGTACAGACTAAGGTGCAACCCGAATGCTGTACTCAAGCAGATTGGCAGGTTTAAGGGTGTGTTCACACTGTAGTTTGGTTCTCTTGGTCTTTTGATCCAGAACAAAAAAACAAAAATAATACATTTAGTCCTGGTTCACTTCTGTCATTTTCAAGACTGAACCTAAATAGACGAAAAATGCGTATTTTGTGATGGAACAGTGTTTCTTCTGATTAGATTTGATTTGCCTCAATTGATTTGATTTCTCTGGGCCAAATAACCGACCAAGCAAGATTTTGTCTCAGATTTTCGGTTGGGCTTAATCGAGGATAAATCAGCCTAAAAATCCTGTAGTTTGAGCCTGACTTAAGAAATTTTAGGGGAAGCATTAAAATAATCCTGTGGATGCACTTTAAAAAAACAGGATCGAATCATTAATTGAATCACATTGAATCTCATGAATTTGCATAAGATTTTCTTATCTTGAATTCTGAATCCACCAGAGGTGGACAAAGTACACAACTCTATTACTTGAGTAAAAGTACTACTGGTCAAATATTACTAGGTTACAAATGATAGTTCTAAAACAGATTTTTACTTGAGTAAAAGTACAGAAGTATTTTTTTTTCAAAAGTACTTAAGTATCAAATGTAAATTTCCTTTTTTATGTCAACCCATTATTTTATTGTTGTATAAATGCACACAATGCCATCATGATGGTTTAAGCCAGTCAGTGATGCTCCATACAACATACTAGCATACGACTAACTTAAACTCATTTAAATACTTGAATAAAAGTTACAAAGCTATTTACAAAGTTGCTGTAACTTTAGGACCAAATGCACAGATCCAATACACTGGTACACATCTGATATTCTCCCAACTGTTTACATACAATTAAAGACATAATCAACTTTATTTATGTGAATACTTGCCAAAATTAACATCCTTCTTCCATTTTGCTATAAACTGATCATTGTTCAAAAAATGCTGGGAAATCATTGAACTTCACGTGACCCTACAAGAGTGATTCCTGAAAGGCTTTCTGAAAAAAAATCATCCACTGACTCTCAAAGCTGTGACAAAAACGAGTTTCGTCTTTGAGGACCCTGATGGAAATGTAGTGGAGTAAAAAGTATGATATTTGTCTTTCAATTGTAGTGAAGTTAAAGTCATAAGTTTCCAATGAAAATATGACTCAAGTAAAGTACACAAACTCAAAAAGTACTTAAGTAAATCCACTAAATATGCTATCTAACCCAAAAATTCACAGGCCTAAATGTACTGTAATTTGAAATCTACAGACACAAACAGATGAAGTGTAATAAAATAAACACTTAAAAGTGTATTTTGAATGTTTACTTTCCACTAGTCTGAAATAGCACATAAGGAAAAGCCAAATAGCCCAAAATCTCACAATTGAACAGTGCATAATAATTGTTTTTTGCCTCTAATGTGTTGCCTTAAGGGCAATGCACCAGGTGAAGCTACAGTTCCTGTTTCAATGGCACTTATAAGAATACATCTTTTGTTTCAGCAATACAAACATCCCTGCAACTGGAAACGAGTTTGTTTTCACTTCAGAATGAAACCTTTTACCCAGAGGCATCTTCCACCGTCTTTTCTCTAGAATTACATATTGCTACAGCAGCATTCCTTTGGCAGTTATTTATGTTTGAGTTTGCTAAAGTGGAATGTTGTCACATGAAAATCTGTTCTTTGCCGCTCATCCGTTCTGTCGGCCTTTGCGGCAGGTCAACGCTTTTCAGAAGCGTCACCTCTGCCTTTTGTAGCGGAGCCGGCAACAACAAAGGGCTCTTTTACAGCAGTGTCTGCGCAGACTATCTGCCCTGTCATCTGTGTTCTGACAGAAGTCACTATGGGCGGCCCTCACTCCCATGAGAAGATCCATTCAGGCCACAACAATGAATGGCTTCTGCTGTCCGATTCAGACAGAACCTCAGAAGAGAGGGCCACAAGACCTCTCTTTGTGCCTTCTTCCGCATTGTTCTGGGAAGGTCAGTTTTCTGAGGTATCATTATCTGCATGGAGAGTAGTGTTTCCATAACACAGCGTGTTTGGGCAATGGGGAGTCCCCCATTAGCTGGTTGATATATACCTTTGAATATAACTGGTTTAGTGCAAAAATTGGTGCATTGATTGGTCTTATATGATTGTTATTTTGACTTTTTAGTATTTTAAAATAATATTTTAAAAATATATTATGGTCCTGATGTGACCTTTCATTATATTATATTGAATATTGCTAGGCAACGTGGGGGAGAGGACGCTGGCGTTGTCTGTTCGCCATTTCTCCACCCACAAATCATGTTAATGTACTATTAGATTTAGATTTTATTTTATTTTCTTATGTTTGTGACTAGTCTAACAGTCAGAGCTACAATTGGGGCTGTTGCTGATTGCTGGCAGCCACTGAGAGGACGACGTTCGTCGTTTCGGCGTTTTCCACCGCTTCTCTAATGTTTATGTTTGAATTGCTGCGGTTGGTGGTTTGGAGGACATTTGATGTTTCTCGCCGCGACTGCTCACTGGTGGTCTCCCTTGGGCTTGGGCTGCATGGTGGCTGGGGTTTACACCGGGCTAGCGTCATCTGGGCCTTCGTGATCGGCGTCCGGCATGATGTTGGGATGTTTCGCCTCTCGGCTGCGCCGCTGTTCCGTCCTGCATTGCGGCCGTGGAGCGGCTTGGACTTCTTCACCGACCCCGGTGTGTCCACAGAAGTGCCCGGAAAAATGTTCTGCCTCCTGCATGGTGCTGCGGCGATCCCCATCGTTATGAAGACCCATCATCTGGTCTTCAGCTGTCGTGCCTCGGCGATGTCATCAGGACACACTGCCGCTGGGAGAAATTTAAAACATGGAGTGGACTACAGTGTGCTGCGGAGCTAACAGAGACTTCCACCATCAGCTGTTTTCTGTTCACCATCAGCTCTGTTTCTGTTCTGTTTTCTGTGTTGGTTGATTGTTTGTAGTATTCATTCTGTATTTTTACTTGTTATTCATTTTTTTTGTTATCCCCCCCCCCTTTGTTGCACTTTGAGTGCACAAAAGTGCATTATAAATAAAATCTATTATTATTATTATATGCATTATAAGTGGCCTGTACATGAAACATGATCAATACTTATGTGTAGACCGAGCACAGGGTCATACACTCAAAGACAAAATACCCTCAGGGTAACACTACACCAAAATAATTTAGTAGACATTACTAATCTGTAAGGCAGTGCAAGGCAAGTTTATTTATATAGCACATTTCATACACATTTAAAGAGCTTTGCATTGAAAAGGATTAATATAATCATGAAATAATCACAACAGATCCATTAGAAATAAAAATAACAATAAAAACAAAGAATCCTGAATGACTAATGAGTCTGAATGGAAGAGTCAGAGAGCTTGGGTTTGCGAGACACAAACTCCCGGCTTCCTAGTGTAAGATAAAATATTAAAACAAAATTTAATCATATGTGATGTTTCACACAGGGTCTTTTGGGAATGCTACAGTAAAAGGTGTTTTATGTAAAATTCCACACAAAAAAAAGTCCAAACATAAAATGTGTGTGATATTAAACAGCTTTTCACAATGTATGTTAAGGTAGCATACAGTTAAACAAAGAACATATTTTTACTCTAGTATTTCTATTTTTCTGTAAAAATGTTTGGAAAAAAAACTTTTTGATTGATTTATCAATCAGATTCTTGTGGGCGGAGGGTTAGTCAACAAACAGCGTTCTAATGTTCTAATGACGTCATTCCTGAAGGAAGTGCAGGGGTGTAGTCCGAACCAGCCGTTCGCTATAGGCTTTGAAAGGGAACTTCTGGTAAATAAAATATCTCGCTTGGCATTGAACTTTGAGCTTTATAATTTTACAGGTACTATTTATGCTCTAACAGCAACATTACACACTAACTAAAGTTTAAAAGATGGAATCGCGAAGAACGGGACCTTTAAATGGTGCTTTTTCAAAGCTTTGTGGAGATGTCTGAAAGTGAGCAAGACACACATACATATACCAAACAGGACATTCATGCAGTCAAAAGATTGATTGTTTCACACTCGGCTCAGCAGAGCTGTGTAGGAGGCAAACGCCACTGACTAAGGATAATTTCTGTTATCCATGGACACTTGCCTAACACGGATGTAGTAGTCAATAACACAGTATTACACCAAATTTCCGATTGATATCTGGAGCTTCTTGTCTTTTGCATATGATTCACTGAGGAAACAGGGAAGAGGATTCCCCTTTTGTTTTTCAGATTTTTCAGTTATTTTAGGCATACCTGCCCCACCCAAAATGAGATAAACAGAAAATAAACCACTGGAATAAACTGTTATCTTCTTCAGTACAGCCGGCTCTGAAAATTGAGCTCATTCAATGAACGATGTTTCAGACTGATTCAAACCATTAACTGAGTTTTTCAGTCTTTTTAGTGATTTATGAACTGAACTGGTTCATAAGACAGGTTTATAAGAGTCATTTTCTTGGGAATTAAACTGCACATGCCACAATTTCTGTGGTTTTGCATGCAGCAACTGCATGTTGCATGTGGACAGTTCCTTATCAAAAAGTGTTTCCTTGCCATTACTTTGCAGTACACATTCAGTTCAGAATGCAAGCAAGTGAAAACATAAACACTAATGTTCAGAAGTATGGGGTCACTTTTTTCTGATGGATCATGTGATCCTGAAGACTGGAGTAAAAAAAAAAAACTTACTGATTGAAGGTTCACACAAACAGTTATGTTCAGATAGTTCAACCAAAAATGAAAATTATTCTATAATTTATTCACCCTCAAGTCATCCTTGGTGTATATGGCTTTCTTCTTTCAGACGAATAAAATCTGAGTTACATTAAAAAAAAGTCCTGTCTAATCCAAGGATTATAATGGCAGTGACTGGCAACCCAAGCTATGCTTTTTCTTAATTTGAATACAGAAGGTGGTCAATCGGAAGCTAGATATTTTACTTTATAGTGTGTTAAATATAGATATTTTTCTTATACAGACGCATTGGTTTGCTTCAGAAAGCCCTCGGAGCCATGTGAATTACTTTTATAATGAATGGATGTGCTTTTTTAAATATGCAGATTTATGTTTTTCTTTCTAATCTTTTTAGGTGTACCTGTAAAATTTAAAGCAGTTTATTTCATTTCCATCTTTCTTTTATGTCCTAGTGTTATTGTTTTTTTCTATGCTGATGTTAGTGCATTCTGGGTGTTTTGATGGTGGTGACATTTTTTGTAAATGGATGAAATGGAAAAAAATGTAAAGGCAGCCAAACAAGTCATCAGTGTCTATTGTATCACTCACAGTCTAACTCTATCAGATCGTTTGAGGGGGTAATGTAACATTCTGCACACCCCTGTTGGCCATTGTTTTCCCTCCTGTGTCATATTCTGCCCTCTGAAATATTTTCGTGACCTTTTCTTTGCCTTTCCAAGCACTGCAACCTATAAATAAATGGCTTTTCTCTAGATCTCCATAATGGGGAGGTATGGGTAAGCTGATATCAATTGTTATCATATCTCTTATCATGCTTGCTCAGGGAATATTTTCCTCCTCGCTATGGTATGCAGACAAATCATAAAACCGATGCTATGGTGTGAAAACCCATCAAACCTCGCCCTCATGAAAAACAAGCAAGCATGATGTTGGTAACCTGTATCATCGGTATCTACAAAGGCATGTACAAAAAAAACCATGAGCAGTTTGTACGTAAACAAGCTAGATGAGAATCTAAAAATAAACCTTCTCTTCAATGAACAATTGACTCTTGCGTTTTATAGGATAAGGTTTGGATAGTTGTCTCATTCCATGTCCTTGTTTTGCGTATTTGTGACACATTTGGCGTAGTTTAAATGGAAAATCAAAAAATCAAACAAAAAAAAAAACCCGTAACTGAACACCTCTGTTTTCATGCAATAGCCAAAACATGAGCCTGTTACTAGGAAACCAAGACAATGCATTCAAAACCAAGTGAACAACCCCAAATTCTTAGCAGAAATAGATAGTTTGCTCTTTTTGTACTAAGCCAACAAACATTTAAAGGGATGGTTAACCAAAAAATGAAAAGTCATCAGTTACTCACCCTCATGCTGTTCCTGTATGAGTTTTGTTCATCTTTGAAACACAAATTAAAGGTGAATGAATAAATCATTAGAATAATTTGAAACAACATTGTTACATTGTTCTCTGATATCCACATAGAGGTTATGTAGCTTATTTAAGGGCAAAAATTGTCCAGATACAGTTTTACAGGTCCATTTACGACCCTATAAATTGTCCCTAGGATGTAATGCTCTGTTTTTGCCTTATTTGGAAGAGTCATGAATATTAATGTTGAGCTCTGCTCTGATTAGCTTATTTCAGCAGCTCACAGCATTTCAGTTGTTCTGCTCGTGAGTCCTGACCGTCCTGACAGAACACAGACAGACTGAATGATAGTTTAAGCAAAACATCTCAAATGGAGATTGATAAAAATGTAGCATAATGTAGCAATGTAGCATATGCATGCGAGCTCTCTCTCGCGCGCGCTCTGATGATCTGAAAACACCAATAAACAAGTAAGCTGCCTGAGATTTCAGCAATCTCCATTGACTATCGTTTTAACTTATATGGTGGAAAAGGTGATGTTTGCTAGAAGTATTGAGTGAACGGTATCTACGGTTTTATTTTGTAATACAAAATAATATTAACCTTTGTCATTAGACAATAGACACACTATTTAGTTTTGTAGTTTTTGCATCGTGTCGTATGATGATTCACTCCATTTCCGCCTGACAATGCACATGTTTGGACAGATGCAAATATTGGGCGCGTGCTTTTAAATGATTCCCAACGCTTGCGTCACGGTTGGGTTTATGGAGTTTTTGATTTACGAGATTTACATAAGAAGTAGGAGGCAATGGTGTTTTACACTCACAGTATGTGATGTCCATGTACTGAACTTTTATTATTTCACTATGGCAAGGTTAATTCAATTTTTCATTCTAGGGCACCTTTAAGGTGTTTTTGATGAAAATTGGGAGATGTCCCTTCCATTGAAAGATCATTCCATACCCAAACCGCTATTGCATGCAGATTTTTGGATTGACTTCAGTTGGTTACGAGAATTTGCTGTGTTGACCAAAAGACTTTCAAACCTAGTAGCTTTGTGTTGGTTAACTAAGCAAATCCACTTAACCAGCTTGAACCACTTGTGAAGTCTGCATGGGGTAATATTTCGCCCGCACACAAAATTCCATATTGCATGAATTCCTATTGAAATTACTGGATTTTTGACCACACCTTATTACGCCTACCTTTGCAATCTTTTTGAACTTTTTTTTGAAGCATTTTGGTGGAATTATACTTTCTATGGAAGGACAGAGATCCCTAATGTTTCATTAATGTCTTTTATGTTTCAAAGACGAACAAACGTCATACAGTTTGATTAAATGATGACAGAATTTACATTTTTGAGTGAGCTATCCCTTTATGGTTGTTGTCATATCATTTGGTTTTTGAGAGTCTAGCTGGATTAGGCTAGTCATATGTGACTGAGGGGGGATGGAGGAAGGGTGGGATTCCCAGACAGCAGTGAGCTAATGCGCAGTAATGCTTGGTTACAGATGTAAACACATGCCTGTACTTAAATCATTACAGGGATGTCATGCCCACAAGCCACGTTTCGACCTACAACCACATCAAATTTAAATGCAGCCCAATTTTGGTTCTTTTTAAAGACTTACAAACCTTGAAATTGGGATGTAAGGTAAAAACCTGGATTGTTTATATAATATGCCGCATATTTGTGTTGTGTTAAAAGAGCTTATTTCATATTTATTGTGTCTGAGGTGATGCCACAACGCCTTGGGCAAAGGTTTTGTGAGTGTGAGTGTGTGTGTGTGTGTGTGTGTGTGTGTGTGTGTGTGTGTGTGTGTGTGTGTGTGTGTGTGTGTGTGTGTGTGTGTGTGTGTGTGTGTGTGTGTGTGCGCGCACATGCTTGTTGCATTTGACTCACTTTTTTTTGCAACACATTGCCATAAGACTTCAGGTAGAGGCCTGTTGCTCTACACGGCCACTAACCAGGTGTTGGCCTGTGATTACACTTCCTGACACACATTGTGTAATACATTGACACTTTCTCTAGCATGCAGCACCTTTGCTTTAACATTTGACCTGAGCAATCAAAGCTTAATTTGCATTGTGACCGTCTTTGAACATGATCCAAAAAGATCATCTTATCTTATCTTAAAGATTTTTAACAGCTCAGTCACGTAATTTGGGGAGTAAAAGGGTGTGTTCAGAATGAAAAGGAAAAAAAAAAACCTTCTGATGTTTCCAAATAGGAAGTTACAGCAAACTTAATTTAGTCTTTTTCCCTTCTGTTTTCTCCACAGCAAAAGAAGACATACCTGGAGCGCAGCGTTAAAGACGCGGAGGACAACATTAGAGAGATGCTGATGTCCAGAAGGGCTCAGTAAAACACATTCACATCCATCCACACAAAAACACCTTCTCCATCACCTTTGTACACCGTGCCCTTAGTTTGAACATGCTTTGGCATGTCTTGGAGAATACTCATATCAGCCGACAGTCATTTGTCAGCTGAACACAGGAAGTTTATTTAGGTTAATAGTTAAAGATGAATGTACTATTGACTGTATTGTCTGTCTAATTCTGACTCGTGTGGCTTCTGACACCTTAATCTTTTTAAGTTGATGGTTTTCTTCGACAGTTTTTTTTATTTTTTATTTATTTTGTAATAATGCATTTTTTTTTTATGTAAGCAGGTGTTAACAATAAAGGTGACTGTTTAAAGACGTGTGTGTGTGTGTGTGTGTGTGTGTGTGTCATAGAGGTCACAGACAGTAATTTAGATATAATCTGAATGATGTGGTGCTTTTGATTGCTGTGTGTTTTGGGGATTGCTTTGTTTGTGCCTCTACGTCACTGGTTTCCTGTCAGTCCTTCTGGACATCCTCTTTGTCTCTTTTCTTGTGATCTTGTTGCATAAGCCTGTGAAAACTTGTCTTTCAGGCAACAACCTTTAAGCTGGAAAAGAGAAATACCCCAGACTTCTGTTTAAGTCTTCTCCAGACTGCCCTTCCTGCGTCTTTCCTGTGTGCCTGTACGTGTCTCACTCCTTCGTGATGCAGATGTGTGTCTGTTTGATATCCTCCTTCCTCAATAGGGAGCTGAATTGTATTAAAAAAAGCAACTGGGAATTGTTCTAAATGTAAAACTTTGTAATTGATGAGGTCATCTATTTGCAACCCAATGAGGTTTTGGTTTTGCCTCAACTTTATACAACTCTTGAATATTCTGACTGGTCGGCAACTCTACTGTCAAATATGTTCATACAAGTGTGTTAAATTCACTTTTAAAATAAATGAACATTTTCAGTAGGTGTAAAGCAATAATTTTTCATTTTGAGTGTCATTGTAGTATTTATATGCTATTAAAATAATATAGTATTTTTAAAGGATTTCTATTGATTTTTTTGTAATGTCACAATTTCATTTTTTACATTTGTAAGCTTAGGTTTTTCTTCTAACATTATTGTTTTGTTTTATTTTAGATTTATATCAGTTACTGAAAACCATTTTTAATAATTTTAGCTTTAACAAAATCCAAATTTTAGCTTTAAAATCAATGTAGTGCTTTATTCACCTCGGCTAGAGTCAAACCACACCAGTCATTTTTGAATGTGGTGTGGTCATGTTGTGAAAGACGGCAATCTGTATTATTCATTAAAATATCCAATAGGCCTAAACAAAACCCACTGTAGCTTTGCTGTATCTGTCGTAATTAAAATTATTATTAATACAGTGTTTGTTAGCGGAACAATCTAAAAATATACATGAAATAAAACAGTACAACCCAACCCACTCAGGAAATGCGTCTATCCATAACATGGCTTTCAATCCCGTTAAAACCAAGATGGCGCTGCTGTGCGTAATGTAAATTAGGTTTAATATAAAGTTCTAACAGTGCTGAGAGGTAGCGCCTACACAATTCTGATTAATCACGCATTTTGGTCCAATGTGTTATAGTTGTTTTGCCATGCAGTTTTCCTACAAATGTCCTGTCTCACAAATCGTTCCATGAAATATTTTCATAATGGGATATATTATATCAAAACAATATTCATGTCCATTTATTAGGTAAGCCTAAGCCTAGGTGTGTGTGTAATGTGGATAACGTAGCCTACATGCGTTCAGTCGTAATTAAAAAGCTCCATTCACTATGCGTGGTGTTCGATCACCCTATTTTGATTTCTTCTGATCCACAGTGTTGAGTTGATCTGTAGCGCCCTCTACTGGCTCTATATCGCAGGCAGCTCCACATATGTCCCGTCTATGTGTGAAGTCACGTGTTGATTGCTGCAATATGGAGGAGTAGTATGAAGCTGCAGACTCGGAGCCTGCATCCACAGTCCCGCACTCAGAGTCCCGCATTCTCAGACCCCTCGTTTTTAAGAAACAGCGCCTCCTGCTGTTCTGAAGACCGTACAACTCCCTTATCCAAATAAGATATATTATTACGGTGTCGTTTCATTTAAAGTTTTCCAAATAAATCTAAACAAATTAACGATTTTGCAAACATCTTTGCATTCCCTAAAAATGTCAGTTTTCTCTGACTAACAAAGTACCCAGTAGTTTTTTGTTTTTGTTTTTTGTTTATTTAAATAAAAGAAAATTACTGATGGAAGATATACAATTACAGATTGAACTATCCTTTGAAAAATGTTATGTGATATTATATTGCTACAATGTTTTTTTAATTCCAATTCAAATGTTTCTTTTAGCTCAACCTATGCTAATGGTCTGATTAACATATTATACATTGCTAGCATTAAAAACCTGTTGATATCTGGAATCCAAAGCAAAACTCAAACAAGAATAGACAAAACACCAATAATAAACAAATCTGTACAATTCAAAAATTGTATTACAGTAGTATTTACAGTATTTATAATTTTTCCTTATGCAATTGAAGATACAAAGTACAGTCACTGACACAATTCTTTCTTCCTTTTTTCTTTGCTTTGTCCTGTTTACCGCAATGTGATGTTTAGGTGATAGTTAAAGTAGCCTACAGACTCGTTTATTATTGGTGTTTTGTCTATTCTTGTGTGAGTTTTGCTTTGCATTCCAGATATAAAAAAATATGGTTTTGTAATGTTAGCATTGCGTATGATATGTTAATTAGTCCATTAGCATGTGAACCTGAAAGAAACATTGAACAAAAAAAAAAGAATTGTAGCAATATATCACATAATATTTTTCAGAGGATAGTTCAATCTGTAATTGTATTTTGTCCATCAGTAATTTTCTTTCAATTGCCCACACTCTTTATTAAATAAATAAATAAATCTACTGCGTAGCCTACTTAGTCAGTGAAAACAATGACATTTTTGGGGAATGCAAAGATGTTTGCAAAAGCGTTATTTTGTGTAAATGTATTTTAAATGAAAACTTTAAATGAAACGACACCACGTACGGTGTCGTTTCATTTAAAGTTTTCATTTAAAAATACATTTACACAAAAAAACGCTTTTGCAAACATCTTTGCATTCCCAAAAAATGTCATTGTTTTCACTGATATATATATCTTATTTGGATAAGGGTGTTGTACGGTCTTCAGAACAGCAGGAGGCGCTGTTTCTTAAAAACGAGGGGTCTGAGAATGCGGGACTCTGAGTGCGGGACTGTGGATGCAGGCTCCGAGTCTGCAGCTTCATAATGTTGATATGGAGTGGTCAAGAGTGCAGTGGAAATTTGTACCTAGTTACTTTGTGCAAAGGTTTGTAGGCTATTACTTTGATTAGCTACAGATCTTTTGAGGAGGTCCATCTAACAGACACATGGTACTGCACACATATTTTGATGTGTTCTTCAGTTATATTGTTAAATTTCACATTTCGCCCTAGACCACACTTCTTTAGAATAAAATAAAGACCTTGTTGTGTTTAGATATTTGTTCAAAAGTCTTTGCTCTGAACTGAAGAATAACCTCGCATGTTGTTTTTTTGAGGGTCCCTGCGGTTCACAGCCAAAGAAGACTTCCCGTTGCTTCACGAACACAGCTCCTGTTGTGTTCACACTGTCGGTCTTTTGATGAGCACAGGCAGGGGGAGTAAAGTCCAGGACCGAGGGCAGATTATTAACCTGTCTAATCTGGTCCCCTTCTGCCTCTCGCGCTCCCATAAAACCCGCGCTCCGCGGCCAGCCGGCTCTCAGGTCTCACGTGGCCTCTGGGAGACAGCAGCACATCCGAGGGCCAATGAATCAGTCAGAACCTGCAGAGGAGTTTAAGGTAAAATATCCTTAAAGTATGGTGTCAGTGTTGTGAATCAAAACACTGATTTGGGCCACACTGCAGATGTTTATCTCAAGGAATGTAAGAACGGGAAGTATTGGTTAAGTGTCACATTGGAAGGCTAAAGATTCATCCAGACTGTATGAATCTTTAGCTTTCCAATGTGATAGGTACAGACATCTCTCAGCCGTTTTCTTTATTCCTAAATTCTATTTTATTTCGAGGAAAATGTCTTGATAGCTTGTGTTTTTGTGCCTCTGCGTCACTGGTTTCCTGTCAGTCCTTCCTGACATCCTCAGTCTCTTTTCTAACGTGTTCTACTCATCTGATAGCTTACAAATTTGCAGGGAAAATAGATTTAAGAGAAGGCCTTGCTCATATGGATGTGCTCAAATATGAGATTCAAAGAATTGTGCCGAATTATTTAGAAAATTATTGACTTAAGTGCAAGAAACTGTAAAAAGAAATTTGCTCAGGATGTGAGGAGTATGTAAATAGGCCTATGTATTTTTAATGTTTTTTTAAATTATTTTATTTTATGTGTTGCTTTTAGGCAAATTGAGTCTGTGACCTGAATTACTATAAGACTGAAAAAAGAGTATCTACTTTTATGCAGTAGTTTTATGTTTTTGTTTAAATGCGTCATAAAATGTAGGTGATAGATTGAACAGTCCGTTCTGGTCCACTGACTTGATTGGATAAGATTGTCACATTCCTTGAGATGGACACAAGAATATTAAAATTATATAGTTTATATTAAGTTTATATAGTATTATAGTTTGAAAACAGTCACTTAATCTCACCTAGGCTGCATTTATTTAAATAAAAAAACAAGTAAAAATAATATATTGTATATATATATATATATATATATATATATATATATATATATATATATATATATATATATATATATATATATATATATATATATATATATATATATATATATTGTAATATGTTTTCAAATATATTTTATTCCTGTGATGCAAAGCTTTTCAGCATCATTACCCCAGTTTTCAGTGTCACGTGATCCTTCAGAAATCATTCTTTTTCAAGATTTATTCGGGATGTATTATTATTATTTATCAATGTTGAAAACAGTTTTAGCTGCTTAATTTATTTATTTATTGAAAAATTATGATACACTACAATTCAATTTTTTTTTTACTTAAATGAATATTTTTTTAAGCAAAGGTACATTCGATTGATCAAAGGGAGAGTAAAGACATTTATTAAATGAATAAGTTATATTTATAATAATTTATGTTCTTTTGAACTCTCTATTCATCAAATAATCCTGTTAAAAAAAATCAGTTTCCAAGAAAATATTAAAGTGCACAACTGTGTTTAATATTAATAATAAGAAGAAATGTTTCTTTAACACCAAATCATCATATTAGAATGTTTCTTGTGACACTGCTGAAAAGTGTGTGTATGTGTGTGTGTGTGCGTGTGTGTGTGTGTGTGTGTACACCGTGTGTGTTGGCTATGACAGTTCCTTTGATAATCTTGTAATATTTGTTTTCAGCTCTATTGTCAGTAAGCATCGGTACAATGTGTGCAGTATTTGTTTGGAATAGCACCTGCATAGTATTGTTTATAGTGACATAACCTTATACAGTCTGGTTGCTTAATGATGAATAGTGATATTCATGTTTTTTTCCAAGTTATCTCTGGTTTAACGCTTAATTGAGCACTGAACTTGTCACGCGTATCGAAGAAATGTCTACACTGCAAAAAACAGGGATGGTGCAAAACTAGAACATGCCAAGTTTTGCAGAATAACTTATCACTTACAAATGAGAAAGGAATTCCATTAAATGTGAAATATTGAAGTTTTTTTTAATTTGTTAGATTGAGGCAAATTGAGGCAAAGTTTGCTGTCTTTTGCAGTTAGATACGGTATCTGTAGTTACATATTAAATATTAAGTGAATTATAAATGGGAGAGACTGCTGAGAGTGACTTGCCAACTTTTGAACTTGGCTTCAAACAATGCCACTTTTTCTTAATTATATATGGTCATTAAAAATGATTTCAATTCAATATTATTAGGGAGACATCATTCATGGACACAGATAAATGGTCCTATTTTATTGAAAATGTGTGTGTGTGCGCGTGCGTCTGTGTGTGTTTTGATACTAATATGCCCATGTCTTACTTTAGTATTATTTATATACTATAATATTTATAGTATTTATTCATATTTTTAATTAGTTTTTATTTTTATATTTTCAGTTATTGTTTTAATTTTAGTATGTGTTTATATATATATATATATATATATATATATATATATATATATATATATATATTTATTTATTTATTTATTTATTTATATCTAATAATAATTTAGTATCTGTATAATAATCATTTTAGTACTTCCACTTCAAGTTTTTCATCTAACTAAACTTTATTTCTGTAACACTTTACAATAAGGTCTCATTTGTTAACATGAGTTAACACATAAACTAACCTGATTATGAGCCATAAAATTACAGAAATTAACCTGATAATGAGCCATATATTTTTACAGTATTTATTACCCTTTGTTAATGTTGGTTCACAGTGCAATAACTACTGTTAACAGAAACACGTTTTGATCTTACAAAGGTGTTCAAAAAATTTCAGATTAACATTAACACATGTATAGATATTGTTCACATTTAATTCATGTTAACTAATGTAGTTAACTAATGCTAACAAAATAAAACTTGTTGTAAAGTGTTACTTTTATTTTCATTAAGGAAGACTATTTTTAATAATTTTAGTTAACAACAGATACATTGATACATATTTTATCAAAGTTTTGGCTTTAATTGTCTAAAAAAAAATTACATTCAATAACTGTCTATACAAGCATGTGAAATTGTCTTTTAAAAATAAGTTTATGATTTATATTTAATCTTGCAGAACATGTATTAACAGATTGTTTAGGGCACTTCATCAAAAGCTGTGCACACAAATAATACTATAGTCATGCATGAATCATATATATGTGTGTTTGTTCTCCATTAGCTCCCACCTTCAGATGGAGCTGTGCCAGCAGATGGTACAGAGCTTCAGGAGATCCCTGCTGACCTGGCCAAGACGTCTGATGAGAGTCAGAATCAGCCGGCAGGATTTGATATGATCTACAGAATCGAGGATGTCCCGCCTTGGTATCTGTGCATACTGCTGGGACTGCAGGTACACTTACATTCTCATACTCTCTTCTAGTCTGACTCACCCAACATCCCCATCCCTTCTAAACCTTCCTACACCTGTTCTGCCTCTGGATCTCCAGCACTACTTGACATGCTTCAGTGGAACTATTGCTGTACCATTCCTATTGGCTGAAGCTATGTGTGTGGGGGAGGACCAGTACACTGTCAGCCAGTTAGTGGGCACCATCTTCACCTGTGTGGGGATCACTACGCTCATACAGACTACATTTGGTGTCAGGTGAGTTATATGATGCGAGCTTCAGTACGGAAATATGTGATTAGTTGTCACTGTATAAATGTTTTTCTGTGCCATGTTCAGGTTGCCTTTGTTCCAGGCGAGTGCTTTTGCCTTTCTTATTCCTGCTCAGGCAATTCTGCGGCTGGAAAGATGGAAATGTCCTCCTGAAGGTATAGTGTTACACACTGTGGATTTTTACTATGACTATCAGTGGGGAAATCTTTAAGGCATATTCCATTTGCACAAACCAAATATTAAGGGGATAGTACACCCAAAAATGAAATTTCCGACATTACTTACTCATTTCTTACTCACCCTTAAGTTGTTCCATAGGAAAAACCCCATAGGAAAATCTCAAAGAAACTAGCGACGATTTAGATATCCTGGTTCTGATCTCATACCTGCACCACTCTATGGCGAACTGTGGTTACTGAAATGTAGGCTGAATCCGAAAACGCCCCCAAGCACTCAAATATTGCATTATTTGAGGGGACAGCCATTTGTTGTGGTGTCCGAAACCATAGTGGACGTTATCGAGTGCACTCGTTCTATCCCACATTGCCCCGCAATAACAAGTGCACAGCTGATGTGCACACAACGGCTGTCCGAATTCACTCACTCGCAGAATACTCACCTTCAAGTGAACTGTATTAGAGGACTAACATAGTGGTTGAATAGTGGTTGAGATTTAAGGGGGCGATTTCGGATTCAGCCACTGGCTGTCCCCCAATTCAAAAGCTGCATCCTACGAAGGACTTGAACTTCAAAGGCAGCGCATTCGCAGGCTGCAAAGGTCAGACTTAGCGTTGTTAAATGGAACAGTCTATACAGAGGATCGTTCTTGTTGACTAGCTACTGTGACAGTTGCTGTTAATGAGCGACAGTAACATTTGGACTTTTTGATCGTTTTATTAATTAAACTGTCTAAAATCAAAACAATGTTCACAAACTGTCTAATTATGTTCACCATGGTCCATTTTTGTATATAAACTAATCACATCTTAGTAAAATATGTCAACATTTGAACCACTTTAAAAAAAAAAACTATAATTATATATATATATATATATATATAATATTTTATATTATATATTTGTGTCATTAGATATTTGAGTAAGTTGAAACCCAATACCTCTCCAAAAAATCCAGTTGTCATTGTTGCACAATGAAAATCTGGGGTAGGCAAGGTTGTATCCAGCTGTTGTATCCTTAATTTCACGGCAAATGAAGGACTGTTTACCAGGCCGTATTTCAAGGAGCCTTTAAATTTTGACAGCCTTCGTCCCGCAATGGGGCGCGATCAGCTTTCTAATGCTCTCCATAGGATGCAGCCTCTGAATTGGGAGGCAGCCATTTTTTGCAAATGTTTCAAGTGTTTATTTGGGGTGACAGACCCCCTAAACCAGGGGTTTTCAAACTGGGGTCCGGGAACCCCCAGGGGTCCTCCAGAAGGTTCTAAGGGGTCCCCAGAAAATGTTTAGATAATTAAAAGATAAAGCAAAAATGGATAAAGTCTACTGGCCAATCTAACTGTTTAATTTCTAAACGTTTCATACCTTGTTTACCTTTCAGAATTGCATTTGTTTGCTTTGTATCTTGCTGTTGAATTTTTCTCACTATAGTCCATCTTATCATGCTCACTGGGTTCGTAGAGCAGAATTTTTAATGCGGTACACAATCTGCTTTCAAGTACATACATTTATTGTGAAAGTTGCTTATACAAGTAATTTTTAATTGAACACCTTCGTCAGGTTTATACGTCCAACATTAACTATATCCAATTTAAATTTGGAAACAATGTTGTATTTAAAATGTCATACTTACTATCTATCTAACAGTTTAAATGTTTTTTCATACATAAAAATATATCGATGGATTTAAGGGGGTCCCCCATAAAGGTGCATCATATATGGGGGTCCTTGGCATCGTAAAGTTTGAAAACCCATGCCCTAAACCACCAAAACAGCAAGACACAGCACACATAATTGGGGCTGTTTTTAAAAATCGTCAAACTATTTTTATTGAAATGCCATCTCAAAAAGATTTCTATTTCAAATAAATTCTGTTCATTGATCTATTCATCAAATAATCCTAAAAAATAATGTATGATGGCTTCCATATAAATACTAAGCAGCACAACTGTTTTCAACATTGATCATAATAAAGAAATGTTTCTTGAGCAGTTAATCATCATATTAGAATGATTTCAGAAGGATCATGTGACACTGAAGACTGGAGTTATGATCCTGAATATTCAGCTTTGCCATCACACAAATAAATTAGATTTTAAAATATATTCAAATGGATATTTCATAGATTTTTTCATAATATTACTGTTTTTGGTTTAATGAATATAGCCTTGATGAATATAAGAGACTTCTTTCAAAAACATGAAGACATCTTACCAACCCCAAACCTTTGAATGTAGAGTAGACCAACAATTTAAAGTTTGCACTGCTTTTAACTTGGTGTCTTAAAGATTGCACTCTCCTTGAAAAGGAAATAAGAATGAAGTGTATAGAAAAGGTATTTAAAAAACAGCAAAGTTGTGCTTTTGTGTAAATCAGTCCTCCTTCTAGAAAGCATTGTCTATTGAGAATCTGTTTACATTCCACATTGTGCTGGTCAATCTGTGTGGAAGTTAATGCTTAACCTCGGTTTTGGGTTTCACAGAGGAGATTTACGGCAATTGGTCTATTCCACTCAACACGTCTCATATTTGGCACCCACGAATACGAGAGGTGTGTGACTAACGTCTAAAGATTGACCCAGTTATCACTGCTTTCGTACGGCGCAGTGTCCTGACCTGTGTGTATGTGTCAATTCTCTGTAGATTCAGGGCGCTATCATCGTGTCCAGCTTGATTGAGGTGGTCATAGGATTCGCTGGAATCCCTGGGATCCTGCTCAACTCAATCGGGCCCCTGACTGTCACCCCCACAGTGTCCCTTATTGGCCTGTCTGTCTTCCAGACGGCAGGAGACCGCGCAGGCAGCCACTGGGGCCTGTCTCTGCTGTGAGTCCTTGAGCTTTTTTAATGCATGTCATGCTCATTTATCTCTGCACTAGCGCTTTTTGATTCAATACGTCTGTGTGTTTTGTCGTTCCAGCTGCATCTTCCTTATTGTTTTGTTCGCTCAGTATCTAAGGAACTGGGCTTGTCCTTTCCCAAGCTATTCCAGACAAAAAGGCTGTCACATCACACATGTGCAAATATTCAAGATGTTTCCAGTACGAACCCCTAGCTACATCAACTACGTCATCATGCATTTCGTCTTTTGATAATGTCATAAACATAGGGTTAATCAATGAATACACACAGTATTTATCACAATTAATTAAACTTCCTGATTGGACTTAGAACAAAGTTCACATTACCCATGTGGCGCTTGTTATCAATGCGCTTACAGATTGAAATGCTCACTTCTGAACAGTTTGGCCTTAGTAACTGATTATCCTGATTTCAGTAGATCATCATGGCAATCATGGTGGTATGGCTGGTTTGCTACATTCTCACCCTGACGGATGTGCTGCCGAATGACCCAGAGCGGTACGGCTACAAGGCTCGCACTGACTCCCGGGGCGACATCATGACCCGAGCCCCCTGGTTTCGTTTCCCCTATCCATGTAAGGGCCCTGCTTGCTACCTGTAACACACACCCATGATTTATAACAGCTTGTTTATCAGAAAATGTCACTTTGACTTATACCTAATCTAAGACTTAATTTTTTTTCTCCACAGTAAAACGATTAGAAGGGTATTTTATTGGTGGATTAATGGCCGAATGCTTTGCAAAACAGATAGTTTTCATGATTTTGTGTGTGTCACAGGTCAATGGGGTTTACCGACAGTGACGTTAGCAGGAGTGCTAGGCATGTTTAGTGCCACTCTAGCCGGTATTGTTGAGTCTATTGGGGATTATTACGCCTGCGCTCGCCTCTCTGGAGCTCCACCTCCTCCTGTGCACGCTATCAATAGGTAAGAACAACAAGCAGTAAAAAACAACACTACTTATTGTAAGGCAGGGATATTGTGAGGTATCAGTTTTTACTTTTTTAAATAAATAAAATTACTTTGAAAACATGCTGTACATTTCAGAACTGTTTGTTAACCATGAAAAGCCTGTTAGATAAAATAATAGTTTAAAAACGTTTTATTATTATTATAATTTTTAATGAACAGTGTTCTTTTTTAGTATACTTTTATGGCTCATATAGCTTAAAGGGACAGTTCACCCAAAAATGGAAAATCTGTCATCATTTACTCACCTGCATGTTGTTCCAAACCTGTCTTCTGAACACAAAAGAAGATATTTTGAAGAATGTCCAAACAGTTGATAGGCCCTAATTGACTTCCATAGTATGAAAAAAAAATCATTTTGAAGTCAATGGGGCCCATCAACAGTTTGGATACCGACATTCTTCAAAATATCTTTTGTGTTCAGCAGAAGACAGAAATTCATACAAGTTTGAAACAACTTGCGGGTGAGTAAATGATGACAGAATTTTCATTTCTCTGTGAACTATCCCTTTAACACTCTGGGAAGGAAAAATCACCTAAAACTGGGGGGAAATATGCAAATTAGTGCAGTTGTTGATATTTATATGGCCAAAAAGTAAAATGAAGTAAGATCATATTCTGTAGTTTAACAGACTATTTACATATAAATATGCATATAAATATCAGTTGTCAATGATATTTATCACTATAACTCCCAACATGTCCTAGTAAGATGATAAATGCTTAGTTTTATGCTGGAATGATGGTTAAGACATATCATATATTTGATAATCACATTTTAACATGATTTTTAACATGTAGTTGCTCCAGGCCAGTAAGTGTTGCTCCTGAAATATCTCTTAACAATACAAAACATATTCTTACATTTACTTCATAAAAATCTGTAAATATTTCACAACAGAAAGACATATTTACCAAGACATGAAAAGGGACGTTTCTTAGAATTATACTAAAAGGGCTTTTGCTTGCTAAAAAGTATTAGACAACAAAAAGCATGTCGTAAGCAGTGTTAAAGTCCATTAAATATTGCTTTATTCCTAGCTGTGTGTAGCACCTACGACTCCGCATATCCTTTTAAAGGATCCCAGTAGGAAAGAGTGTCTGAAAATAATTTTTAACAATGTCCCTGATCATTTCGGTCTGATTTTAAGTTCAAGGGCCACATTACAGCTCAGATTGTTTTATTATTATGTCATAACTACACCGGACCCGACAGCAAACTTGACAGTGTTCGCATAGAAATATTAAAATCAAAGGAGTAAGAGATGTATTTTTTTCATTCTCGGGGTCAGAAAAGGTGGGGGAAAGATCATAATGGAAATCAAGGACAAAAATGAAATGAAACTTCATTATTTGGTGGTTTTACTGTGTTCATGGTTTATGTATAAGGAAGGTCTTAGCATTTTTTTACTATCATTTTTCATTTCTAGGGGGATCTTTACCGAAGGATTGTGCTGTATCATAGCAGGGCTCCTGGGCACAGGAAATGGATCAACCTCTTCCAGTCCTAACATAGGGGTGCTTGGCATTACAAAGGTGAGAGCGAGAGCGCTTACGCTCTGCATAACACTAGTATATAGCTTAAGGTTTATTTGATAGAATTTTGTACAGTGTCTGTAATTGTGACATCTGATCAGAGTCCTTCAGGGAGTGAAGCTGATGTGTATACACCATTCACAACTCTCCTGTTGTCTCCTCATTTGCTCTGTTTTCACAGTCCTCATTCATTTTGTAAATGTATTTTGTGTTGAACAACAAGCATTGGTTTCTCTAGTGTCTTGATTTCTTCTACAGGTGGGAAGTAGGAGGGTGATACAGTATGGAGCTGGCATAATGTTTTTATTGGGAACTATTGGGAAGTTCACCGCCCTGTTTGCCTCCTTACCTGACCCTGTCCTTGGAGGGATGTTCTGCACCTTGTTTGGTAATGAGCTCAGGACCTATTTGTATTTGCAGATCTTTTGTCCCAGCTTTGTCCACACGGTGTCAGTAAAGAGCCCAGCATCTCCCTAGGAAGGCCCTGTCCCAAATGGCACACTTCATGTGCACTTCTTTTGGACAATGGCCCCCACACGCATGTGTCCGTTAAAGACCATATGGTGTTCTATTTGTCATTTAAGGGTTCAGAAGGGAGCTCTCGAGTAGCCCTTTGCAGCCGATATGCACCTCTCGATATGCACTTTTGCAAAGTTCTTCAGCAGAAAGTCAAAGCACCATTACGTCACAAAAGTCTGAATGCAGAGAAAGATCACGGGGGCTTAGGGTTCCATTTGGGACAGGTCCTAACAGTGCATATTTTCGCCCTTTAGATTTCACATCCAAGTTGACAAACTTCCATGAATGACATTTCAAACATTTTAGGTAACCAGCCATTATTAATTATACACACTACCGTTGAAGATTTAATTTTTTTTTTAAAGTTTTTTTAAGAAACAATACTTTTATTAAGGCAAGCATTCAATTGAAAAAATGTATAGTAAAGACATTTATAATGTTACAAAAGATTTCCATTTCAAATTAATGCTGTTCTTTTGACCTTTCTATTATTCAAAGAATACTGACATTTCTTTACAGTTTCCACAAAAATATTAAGCAGCACTGATAGTAAGAAATGTTTCTTGAGCACCAAATCAGCATATTAGAATGATTTTTAAATTAAATTACGGTTCAAAATACATTTTAAGAGAAAACAGTTATTGTTGTAATAATAGTTTACAATATTATTAGTTTTTCATTGTAATTTGATCTAATAAATGCAGCATTGGTGAGCATAATAAGCTTATTTCAAAACCTTTTTATTTTTAACATATTTTACCAAAAATCCCACTTTGGAACAGTAGGAACCTATATATGTATTGTGTGTAGTTTTAAACATGTTTTCTCTTTTGGTTTCTACACAGGTATGATTACAGCTGTCGGACTGTCAAACCTACAGAGTGTGGATCTGAACTCCTCCAGAAATCTTTTTGTACTGGGTTTCTCCATGTTTTTTGGCCTCATGTTGCCTAATTACCTGGACACTCATCCTGGCAGCATTCAAACAGGTTCGTATGTCTGATGTTGTTTTCTGATATATTTTCTTTTTGCTGCAAGAAAGCTGTAGAGGCTGTCACCTATTACTGTGGATACATGTTCTTTTGATTGATTTTAACAGGTGTGGCAGAGCTGGACCAAATCATCACAGTGCTCCTGACAACAGAGATGTTTGTTGGGGGGTTCCTAGCATTTGTTCTTGATAACACAATCCCAGGTATGCATTCGACAGAGTGACTCAGAATATACAAATTCATTGGATAAATAGACAACAAAGGCCGTGTAATTTTACAAGCAGGCCGTCGCGCAAGCTGTTCTACATTCAACGTCTATGTTTTGTGTGCAGGCACCAGAAAAGAGCGAGGTCTGGTAGAATGGACTGAGAATTCTTCAGTTGCAGGAACGGTAAAATCGGACACATATGACTTTCCAATTGGGATGGGGCTGGTCCGGAAGACGGGCTGCCTGCGTTACCTGCCAGTCTGTCCCACTTTCCAGGGCTTTAAGCCATCATGCCGCAAATATGAGGAGGAGGACATTAAAATAAACAAAGGTGTGACTGATGCTCCAGTTGAAATGGTCTGCACCAAAATTTAGCCAGATTTTTATTTGCCTTTTCACAACTGTGCACCAATTTTTCTGCCGCACAAAATTTTGATTTGTTTGTTTAGTTTTGCATCACAAAAAAAACAAGTTAAATGCTACATGGAGGAATACGTGCATATATTTAAAGTAAGACTTGGATGAACACTTTGAGGACTAAAAGGGTCTTTGTACATCAAACATCAAACCAAATGTGAAACTGATTATAAAGCATTAGTTATTTTACTGAAATGACTTCCAAAAAAAGTAGGTCAGGTTTTTATTTCTTTTATTACCTCTTGATTGTGTACAAAATATGCAAGTGATTAACACTAATCAAAATGTGCTCAGAAATGTTTAGCTTTGTAGAGTGGTGAAAAATTATGTTTATAATACACATAAATCATAATGTATATACATATTATTGTAACTAATAATGTTTATAAATACTGAGAGTGTATTATGTATTCTATAAGAGCCATAGAACAAACAATCTGTCCACATGTTCAAAGATGTGCTCATTATTTTGCATTAAAATATGTCTCAAGTTTTTGTCTTTCTCATGTCAATTTTGATTTTTCTGTAACACTTTACAATAAGGTTCAATAGGGTAGTTAAATATAGTCAATAATCTGAAACCAGCTCGGTGGATTGAAGCAAAGGGCTCTCATAAACAGAAGGAGGACAATGAACCAAATTGCGCAGGCAAATTCAGTTTAAAAGCAGTTCACAAAAAAGCTTGGATGTAATTTGTGACACTGATATGCCATTTATGTATGTGTACAAATTTGAAGTGCTTAAGTTAAGCCATAGTTTACATGAAACAGAGCCATGGTTTTACTCAAAATATAAAATATAGTGACCTTTGTCACATACTTGCTAAACAAGCTCAGGACACTTGGGTCCCTTGGTGAGTCTCAACTGCCCATACCAGAGGTGATCTGAGCCCTTCTCCCCTTTAAGCCCCTGCTCTGTTTATGTAGCCTGAATGTGTGAATGCATATGCATCTTACAACATTTCAACAGATATAATCAGTCTCACCCAGTCTCAGTTGCCAAGTCCAGAGGTAGCCTTCATGAAGTAAGGAGTGTTGAGTGCAATGATAACAGAATATGCTTTTAGCTTTGATGCCTTGAGGCCTGGCCAGCAGATGGTCAACATGCATTCAGTTGCTTTTAAACAGCTCTTATCCAGCACTTAATAGGCACTGGGTAACTGGATCCTTGGGCATGACTTATTATCTCTACAGTCTATAGGTTCCATCAGGTTTCATTGTCCTGGTGGCGGGAGCACCTGAGGATGTGACTGTACACAAGGTAGACACTGTGGGGTGTACATGGGTGGGATATGAAGAGAGGCAAAGGGTATGGCACAGGGTGTGGGCAAAACAGCACTGGGAAGGGTCTGCTGTTGTAGTAAGACCTCAACATATTGGCAAGTTTCTGGATCAAACAGCATCTTGCGCTGTGGCAGCTGAGGCATGTCTACATAGAAGCAGCGGCCAGTTTCCGGGTCAAGCAACAGTTGGCGAGGGTTTTGTCCAGCTGCTATACTTCCTCCTGCTTCTGGATACAGCACACCTGCGCCGCCAAGCCTAGCCTCTCCACTCATTGGAGAAACAAAGATTGTGTTGTGTTGGCTTTCTGGAGAAGGTATTTTTAGCTCTGCTTCTTTGTTCTGAGCTTGACTGGTTGGGCCATCTGTTGGCTGGCCAAGCGCTTTTCCATCCTCAGAGAGGGATCTCAGGAGGGGGGTATGACTGTTTGATGCAGGAGGCTGGTTATAAAGAGGTGTTTGAAACAAGACAGGCCCTTGAACGTAGCCGTGAACGGCTCCAATATGAGGAGAGATTGTTTGGTAACCCAGTGGATTGGGTTTGTAATAATATGAGGGAATCATGGGGGTTGAACCAATTGTTAGGACGCAAGCAGACAGAGGTCCCACTGAACTTTGAGACCTGGGAGGAAGGCATGGTGTCTGGAGGCCATCACTGATTATCCTGCCATGGTCCTGTTGCTCCCAACTTGCTGTGGGTGTTTGTGGGTGCAAACAATATTGCAGTGCTACTGGAAAAAGTTGATCTCTGTCAGAGCTGATGGTCATCTCATGCTCTGCTGTAGAAGTAGAAGTCTCCTCTCTAGTTTGCAGTGCCAGGTCTGTCTTGTTTGGTTTCAAGTTTGCATCACTGACTAGAACATCAGGTTTACTCATGCCAACTTGGCTATCCTGTGTCTCTGAGGGTTTCGACAAGGCACAACTGTTTGCCTTGGTTGCACTAATTTGGCTGACCTTTGTGAATCCAACATTATGACTTTTGTCATTTGATTCCACATGAGCCATTACCTTCGTTGAGCATCCTCTCTGTGTAGAGTGATCTCTCCTTCTGTCCAGTGGAAGAGGCGGGGTGACTTTCCGAACCAGGGTTTTTTCATCTTGTCTGTATCCCTTTCCCTTTCCTTCACTCTTGTTGTTGCTTAGATTGTGTATTGATGGCTGAAACAATGGAGCACTCCCGTCTATTCCATTGGCTAATTCCCCTGAGCCTTTAAAGGACATATTGTATGTGTTTTTCACCAGGCTCCTCATGTCCCTTACTACATGCACAGGGGCCATGGCTTTTAATTTGCCTTGGCTTGCAAACTGTCCTGGTGACTTGACATCCTCTCTGTCACTCTCCTGTTTCTTCCCAACACCACCCTCATCAACTTGGGGGATTGTATTATCCAATGCATTTGCTTCCAAATCAGAGATTAGGCATGCAATATTAGTTGGACTGAGTGTACTTTCCTTGCTGCCAGCCTGTTGCTCCTGCTTTTCCAGCACATTGGTTAGGGTTATATTGTGTTGTTTGTGGACACCTTGCCCTGAATGGCATTCTTCAGGCGTTGTTTTCACAGATGATTGTGTGCTAAGGGCAACATTTGATGCTGTACTTGAATTCCATGCTCTGCCCTTTGCTGAGTCACAGGATAGTTTCACTCCAGGGCTCAGGTTAGGCAGCCACAACGCCTCCTCTCGTAGGCTCAGCTTCTCTGCTTTCTCATTCTCTGAAGTGTCAGTTATTTCAGTGCCACTACCTTGAACTCCAGACTTGCCAGTTCCACTTAAAAGAGAATTGAACCCCTGTTTGCTTAACAGTTTGGGTTGTGTTTTAGAATTAACACTGCAATGCTTTTGAACCGAGCCGCACTCTGTCTGGGCCTCCCTCTTAAGTGTAGCACTTTGAGTTAGTTTGGTAGTTTCAGCATATACATCCTTGCCAGATGAAACTTGGCTTTCATCAGTGGTAGCAGTCCTGTTGTTGGCTTTGGTGGAAGCAAAAGCTTTATCAGAAACATCCAAGGTGCGAAGATTCTGTTCATGTTGCATCTTTTTTGATAGGACACTTGTTATGATGCAGGAAGCCATTTGGGTTTTGCTGGACGTTTCATCCAGGGAAAATGACTTCTGAAGCCTTTTCTTTCGTTCGGCCTGTACTGACCTTTGATCAGCCATGTGGGACTCCTGGTTAAACGCTGCTGGAGTGCTATGCTGACGCTGAAATATGTCTCGAGCACGCAAAGTTGTGTTTGGAACCTGAAGGATTTGATTGTTGTTCTCTCTGATGTGTGATTCTGCGGTGTCCCTTCTCTTCAGTTGGATTTGTCTTTTGGGAACAGTCTTTAAGCCTCGGTTTACTTCATCTGTGGTTTCCAGTGCCACGTCAACACACTCAAAGCTGCTGGATTCTGAGCAAGCAGATGTGTTTTGAGTGTTTGGAGGCATCTGCATTTTGAAAGAAAGAACATCTTCCGTCCAAATGTTGTCGTTTCCATCAGAAAGGTGACTTGAGGGCCTACAGCTTGAACTGAAAACATGCATGTAGTCCATTGCAGAACAGGAAGATCTTACCTGGGCCAGGTTAACAAGACCGCCCACCTTACTACTGGCCTCAGCGAGCTTTGTTCCCATGCTGGTTGATCCTCTGGTATTGTCTATAGTGTGACAGGGTTGCCAAGAGCTGCTCAGCGTGCGGGAGAGTGGTCTGGACTGCCAGACGCCTAGCCGGCTCTGCTTTTCCAACCTCCGAGTATCAGCGAGACTCTGTAGCTGGTGTTGGAGCCTGGTTGCGGGGATACGCTCTGAATAACAGTGTGGCGGGATTCTTGACTCCGGCTTGCTGGCTGTGAGTGTTGAGATGCAGTTTGCAGACGCTTTTCTATTTCTAGACCTGACTGACAGCTCAGCCTGCACCTTTCTGCAACTCACCCCTCTACCCTCCCCCTCCCCCCCTTTTCCCATATGACCCAGAATATGTCCCCCTCTCTCAAGCTTGCATTCAGCCCTAGGTGCACTCAGACCTTCTCTGGTACTTTGCTTTTGTGTCGCGTGGTTCTCTTTTGGCTCTGTGCCAGCATACTCCTGTTGCCTGCCCTTGCTGTATTGATGTCTTTCAGGCGTTATCAAAATAGTGTTGGAGGTGAATCTGGGTTCTGGGGAGCTGTGCTCCTCAGCGGTTCTAATGTTAGTGTGAAATGCAGTCTCGGTGAGTCCTAAATAATCCCTTGGTTTAACTGATGACTCTTTTCCTGATAAATTAAGCTTGTTGGAATTATCCTGCTTTTGTATGGGGTTTCTAAAGACTGCGTTTACAGACTGCAAATCTGTTATTGTTGTATCTAACAGCAGATGTTTGGACTCAAATTCTAACCCAAGGGAATCACTCTCAGATGATGAAGATTTATCTTGTTCACCTTGGGACACCTCAGGCAGCACTTCTGTACCCTTCTCTTCTTCTGTTCTGTGGTCCTGTAATGGTATAGTGACTTTGATAAAGGATCCTGAAGTGATGCCTTCCATAGAGGTAGCACAATCCAAGAACTCAAATGAGCCACCTTCAGTAGGATGCTCTGTAGAGAGAGCTTGTGTTCTGTCTTCTGGTGCTACACTGTATTCACTCAGAGAACAAAGAGCAGTGTAGTATGAACTTGCCGAGTCATCCATGATATCATCAGTCTGCTCTAGGTCAGGTTCCCCTTCATCTCTTTGTTGGAGAGATGGACTATTTTTTTCTTTGATAGATGGAGACATAGACATTCTTTTTTAAATGTCCTTTTGAAAGCTTTCTTCTGTGCAGCCTGAAAATTCCTGATGCAATAGTATGGGACACCCTGGTGAGTGTGCAGGTCAGACCTATATTGCAAGAGCAGAAATGTTAATAGTTCATAGCAAGAGATTCCATCAAGCCTAGTGATGACACACAAGATCAGAGTCTAACTGCTTCTGAGTTCTTGTCAAGGAAAAATAAGATGCTGGGAGGAAAAAACTTGTAGATATCTATATATTGTGGTATGTTTTTCCATTGAATATAAATTGTGTATATATATATATATATATATATATATATATATATATATATATATATATATATATATATATATATATATTATATATATATATATATATATATATATATATATATATATATATATATATATATATATATATATATATATTAAATTGTAAACGCTTCATTGGTAGCAGCCTCACCTTAAAAACACTGCATTTTATTTGTGATGTAACAGTTTCATTGTTTTCATTGTGTACGACTTAACAGTGTTTGTCCAAGGAAATACTGTGTGTTCTAGAGATACAGCTGCAGATCTGGTGTTTGAAGCCATCTCATCTCTAATGTAAAAACTTCTCTCACCTGATCAAGCAATCCAAAATCTTCTTTTTTTGTTGAAATTCCTCTGAAAGATGAATGAAAAGTCAAGGAAAAAGTGTCAACAGGCAAAATGTCTAGTAAGAAATTAGCTAGGGACTGCAGAGGAGATGAATCAGACCTTAGTTTTTGCCCGCTGAGGTCTGGATCAGGATATGTGGTCCAGGCCCAGTAGTAGCTAAGGTAGTGGTGTGGCAGTCAGCTTTGACAGCAGGTGCTGGTCTGGCTGTGTTGGAGCGTTCCCTCTGGAATCCGACTAACATAGCCAGTGCAGTCACAGGGCCAGCTAAATATAGTTCCCCAGGCCCCATAATACTATCATCAGGGAGATAGAGCTGAAGCCTTGTGGGTGCACTGTGGTAAGTATTGGGCCTTTAATGGACACTGTAAATAGAATGGTTATGCTGGTTATGGGTATCATTTGATGATTTAAATAGTTCCTAAAGTAGGCATTAAATGTATCACTATATCTAAATTAATTGTACATTGATCTGAACTTTGTTAATGTGAAGATAATTTTGAAATGTAGTTCTGTCAGGCAACTGAATGGGAGGATGCACTGTTGTTCGAGAGCAGATTTGCACTTCCTCTCAAGTGTTTGTTGTGTTGCCAGCCAACTCTGGGACTTTCACTGAACTGGACATGACCATGCAGGTCATGACAGCTATGGCATTTGACCCACTTGGTCTTGGCTGTGCCCGATGGTTTAATGACATGATATAGTGGGCAGCAAGGATATAAGTCTGCTTAATTTCACACAAGCGGTGCTCCAAAAGTTTATCATCCACATACATCAAACCTGAAGGGACCACCGACACTGTGGTGTTAAGTTGTGAGAAGTGTATAGCATTACAGAGAGTTAGCATATAACATAACTTCCATATTAGCATTTTACAATGTAACTACAGACTGTTCATACATGGAAATGGGAGACAATAATAATACATAATAAGAGTGAAGATTTCCCACAGCTCTCATTCGCATTTATGTATTTGGCCGACACTCAGAGCTTAAAAACTTAAAAGAGAAGAGCAAAACCTTACGAAAATTGGTTTTACTACAAATAAAACAAACAAAAAACATTATTAAACCATGGTAACCACAAATTAACCATGTTTACCGTACTTTTCAAACTGCCGTTTGCATGGGCCTACTATAAACACATGAGCAACAGACAACGCTCTCTACATATAGGCTACATAGGCAATCAATTAGATGTATTTTGCTCTTTAACTTTAAAATTATTTGTATCCCTTTACAAGAAGCTAACTGATCAGGCATTGCTGTTATGCCCATAGTAGGCCTATGCTATTAAATGTAAAAACGTGATGCATGGACTTCGCCTTATCTTGTACGACAACTACGCTATTAGTTTGATGTTTGAAGCAGTATCTCCTAAACTCTTAATGGGTGCAGGGTCCACCTGCTGGCCAAATACGAGCAAAACAGCACAAAATAATATTGACAACTATTTTTCAAAACTAGGATGGAATTTTAACTAGCTAATAAACAGCCCTTTGTACAACAGTAATACCTGAACTAAAATCTATTCTTTCTTTCTTTTTTATTATTATTCATTATTATGCAACACGCATGGTCTATTTTATTATTGATAAATGTGTAAATATGGATTTGATCATATCTAGCCATTTTACTTATTTACATTAAATTATAAAACTTTTTTTTTTTTTAAATATGCTGTTCTTCGATGTACTCTACATCACAATACCCTAATCTCAGTAAATCTCAGTAAATCACATTTCACCTGTAGATGTTAGTTTAATAATAGACACACACACACACACACACACACACACACACACACACACACACACACACACACACACACACACACACACACACACACACACTTCATCGCGTTTATCAATGTTTTTATTAAGTTGACGAGTCGCAGAAAAAGCAACTCTCGTGTTATGTCCGCGCGGCGGACTCCTCCCCGTTTCGAGCGAGCATGCAGCTCTACGCACCCACATCATTCAGATCTGCTCCTCTCAGGCCACTGGGGGAGCACAGCACGCTACACGGGACGGCGAAAAAAAGTCAAAGGGGTTAACTTGGATACACATGCGGCGGTGTTTTGATCAAAAAAACCCACCCAAGTGTACACTGAAGCGACTTTGTTATTCACGGGAAGAATTTTCCTTGATATGGGATTTGCTTTGAAAAGTACACACGAGCGTAGTTGAAGGATATAACTCCAGTATGCGGCAGTTTTGAAACAAAGGGGTCTGGAGCGCCGTTGTCTCAGTGGTAAGACGCGCTGTTGTCTTAATAAAGAGCGTAATACTGTTTCCTATAATGTTTCATTTTCAGCTGCTGCTTTAGTTTAAATAGCCGCGGTCGATTAACGCGTTTAACCTGTAACTCATTGCTTTATACGTTCACAACTCTCGTGTAGCCTATACTTGATATCGCTGTAATAGGGGTCTCGTGGCGTGCCGCAGGGGTGGATGTGCTGCGCCGGCCACTTTCATTTCGGACCGAATGGCTCTTTTTCTTTTTTTGTAAGAAATTAAGTGACCTTAACGCCGAGGGATTGTCGCTATACGAATTGTGTTTATGTTATTATGTCTCCCGCAAATAAATGAAACAAACTCGTGATTTTTAGGATAGAATGTGCGGCTGTGGTTCAGTGTGAGGTGAACTGCTTGAACTTTGCTGTACGACTGCAAGCTCACAGTAAATTTAGAAAAGAGTTTCCCACAAGCACATCTGTGACATTTTCCCTCAAACAGGCCTGAAATAGAAAGTGTGGTAGAAGTGCCTAAACTGAACAAGAATTTCTTCTTCCCCCTCTCACACTCTTGTTTGTGTTTAAGGATTGGGGCCCTTTCTGGATGGGAAAGATGGAAACAGAGGGGCAGTGGTGGAAAAGCCAGCTCGCAGCGGATATCCATCAGGCTCTGCGAATTAAGGTGAGTTGTAGCCTAATAAACAACTTTTGTATTCATCATAGGTTGTCACAGTGCAGTTTTGATCCAGATGTCATTATCCAGGCCTCTCACACATTGAACCAGGATTGGTTTGACTTGGCACAGCTTTGATGGGGAAGTGTGAAATGTCACACAGCCCTCAGAAAACGTCCCCTGACTGTGGTTTTATGAAGGTTCCTGGCCAATGCATTGTTTAGTATCGTCTACATTGGTATTCAAAACACACTTCCCTGATCATGTTCATATTGAATGTTATTTACAACTAGGAACGGTGTTCCAGGACTTTGACGAAACCAGAGTCCTCTACTTTTAGCCTTTTAGATTAAAGTAGACGCTTTCTTTTACTTATTTATTTTACTTTAGTATCCATATTATGCATATATATACTTTTTTTTAATTATTATTACACAAAACGTGCGCAGGTGTGTGTGTGTGTGTGTGTGTATCCAAAATAAAAGTTTGTTTGCATAATATATGTATGTGTATAATAATTATGTATATTTGAACACACATATATTTAAGAAAAATATATAATATTTATAAAATATTTATATATAATATATATGTGTGCGTGTGTGTATATATATATATATATATATATATACACACATATATATATTATACATATAAATAATATATGTATGTATATATAACATATGTATATATAATGTGTGTGTATGTATATATATATATATATATATATATATATATATATATAAAACATGCACATATATATAACATGCAGATATTTCTCCAACGATGTTAAAATAACCCAACGTTTTGCAAAATAACCCAACATATTGACCCAATATGTGTAACCCAACGGTTGGGTTAAAAAAATAACCCAACGTTTTTTACTGTGTATATATATATATTATAAATACACACACCCTCTATATGTTATGAAATTAATAAAAATACTTACGTTGCATCTAAAGGAAATGGAAATCTGGATACTCAGGATATTTATTGCTTTTTTTTTGTTGCTATTATTAAAATTATTTTTTAATAATTTTGTTAATATTTTAAATACATGCTGGAAAATACATGTAATTTAACTTGTCCTCAACCTGACTCCACAATGTGAAACTGCCAAACAAACAGTTTAAAAATGTAGCGAATTCATATATATATATATATATATATATATATATATATATATATATATATATATATATATATATATATATATATATATATATTCAGCAAATGATGTAAAAGTCCAGGTTAGAGCTTCTATGTCGTTATTGGTAAACTGGATGCACATTTGAAGTGGAACACTAGGAAGTGTGTTGCTAAACCATGTGAACTTTTGTTTCCTCACTGTTGAGTGAATTGCACCCATCAGACAGACAGTGAGGTTTAAGTGCATTTATTTAGTGCAGTCTGTTGCCCTTTTATTGTCCGTCCTGTTTATTGTGGGGTGTGTTCACATCCGGTTTGGAATGTGAAGTACTGTGTGTGTGTGTGTGTGTGTGTGTTTGTACTTGAGTTTGTGTGTTAGCTTGAGATTACTGGACTAATTCCTGCCTTGTTTATTCAGCATGTGTCAAGGAGTGGCAAAATGATATTATGTGACAGTGCATGGATCTTTCTTAGTTATGTTGGCATGTTATTCTCTTCACCATCGCTTTAGTCAGAGTTGCACTGTGAAATCTAGTAATGTGTGGGACTAATTCACTGGAGATTCAAATGGTTCAGCTGGTGTTGGTGGATTTTATTTAGACGGAACAATATCTCTCTGTTCACCAAAGTGCAATGCTCAGTTAATGTTGTGCAGAAATGTTCATGGGACAAATCTTTGCACAGATAGGCTATAGTTTAATTTATGTTTTGTGTGGGAGGTTGGCAGACGTCACCTCCTACTACGTCAATACCGAAAGCTAAGGGGCTTTGCAATTAATTGAAATCTTTTAAGGAGGTTAATCAGCAGCCTTGCTCTTAATTTAGCTTTTTTATTTTTTGCACAAAATTAAATTTTGAGATATATTTTTTCTGTAATGTTGTGTTCATCACTTGTGTTAAAGCTATAATTTAGTCTGTCTCTAGCAATTAAAACAGTAATATTCAAACAAGTCTGGGTGATGTTCAAGTGCCAGTTCCCGTTTTATCGGTGCGCAATCCATAAAAAATGTAAGACCATACAAAGAGGTGCCAAGCTAGTTTTATTTCCTCTAGCTTTACTTTGTTATAAGATTTCTAGATGCTTTGAAAATTGTCATTTTTAAAGCTTGTTCTCTTGAAGATGATTTGCATCAAGATATGCAGTTGATAAACCGATTCAAATACAGCAGCAGCTGTAGGGCTGTCTAAATTGCAGGCAGGGCCTACAAAAGGGCTCCTTGAGAGGGTCAGATCCCAGCCCCTCACCCCACAGGGGACAGATGGCTGTGAGACATGATGGCTAGGCCTGTAAAGGAACCAGTGCTCCCCTAAACAGCCACTATAAAGCGGCACACTCTGCCTGTGGGACTCATGTCTGGAAAGAGTTTGACAATTTAGCCGCTTATTAAGTGTGACTGCAGCCTTTTCGGGTATGTTTGAATTGTAATTTTTATGCAGTTGGTATCAGATGAATTTGAGAGCTGCTCTGGTTGACTTGACTACATAGAATGCTGATAAAACTGCAGCACTATTTAAACATTTTTGTATGTTTTATATACAATTTAGTCTGTTGTTTATCAGTTGTTTATGTTCTGACCCTTTTACAAATGCATTTATTTTGCTATTTTTAAAGTGCAATTATCATCATACATGTCACAGAATAATGCTTTTACATTTTTTTTTAACCCTAACCCTTGTCACATGATCCTTCTTACTAATAATAATAATCATACTAATATGCTGATTTGGTGTTTAAGAAACATTTCTTATTATTATCAATGTTAAAAACAGCTGTGTTGCTTGATGTTTTTGTGGAAACTGTAATACATGTCAGGAATCTTTGATTAATACAATTTAGAAAGAACAACATTTATTTGAGAAATCTTTTGTAACATTATAAATATGTATTTTCTGTCACCTTTGATCAATTGAATGCATCTTTGCTGAATTAAAGTATTAATTTCTTCTTTTTTGTGTGTGAAAGAAATGAATACTTTCATAATGCAGCTATATAAATGTATTACAGCTGTCACAATTCTTTAATCATACTAAAGTGCTTGATTTAAAAAAATCCTTGATTGCAAATCTCTTGTCGATTAAGTGGCGAATTCCACGGAAGAGAATTCCTGAACCGCATTATTACACCGTTTTCTAAGGCTGTACAAAATATCAAAACCAATTAAAACTCATAATAGTGCTTTTGCGAAATCACACATGCTGCAATTCAATATGAAATTAAGACTTCAAATGCAAAATCTCTTAAGCTTTTATTTTTTATCAGGCTCCTATGTTTAGGTTCAGTCATTTCACTTTAATGGCAATTTGTAAAAACCTCCACCTCTTTGGACAAGACATAGTGGGAACACTTTACAGTAAGGTTTCATTAGTTAACATTTGTTAATTTATTAATTAAAGGGTTAGTTCACCCACACAAATGAAGATATTTTTGGTCGAAATTGACTGCATTGACACCAATGTCATTTCCTCTCTTAAGACCCATAAAAGGCCCTAAAGACGTCGTTACAAAGTCCATCTCACTACAGTGGCTCTACAGTCATTTTATGAAGTGGCGAGAATAGGTTTTGTGCGAAAAACAACAACTAAATAACGACTTGTATAGCAATGGCCCATTTCAAACATCGTTTCATAAAGCTTCGAACCATTATGAACCAGTGTATTGAATCAGCGGTTCGGATCGCCAAAGTCACATGATTTCAGCGGTTTGACACACAATCCAAATCATGAATCGATGCTTTTGGTTTAGCTTTTTTTTGTGCACAAAAACTATTCTTGTCGCTTTATAAAATGATTGTAGAACCACTGTAGTGAGAGGGACTTTGAGAAGGGAAATGTCATTCTGGCCAATGAAGGCCTTTCTGAGCCATCGGATTGTAACAAAAATATCTTCATTTGTGTTCTGAAGATGAACAGAGGTCTTACGGGTGTCGAACACCATAAGAGTGAAGAATTAATGACAGAATTTTCATGAACAAACCCTTTAACATGAACTAACCATGAGCAATACATTTGTTACGGTATTTGTTCATTATTAGTTTTATGTTAACTAATGTAGTTAACTAATGAACCTTATTGTGAAGTGTTACTGATAGTTGCTAAATCCCTACTGTCAAGTCCTTATCGTATTCAGATCCAAGTGCTCAGGGGACCCAGGTTAGAATGTGACCCACGGTCATTTTCCAATCCCACCCAGTCTCTGTCCTGTCACTCTTCACTGTCCTTTCTGAATAAAGGTAAAAGGCTAAAATAACCTGTATACAATGTTAAATGTATATTTCAAAAGACTAACATTTAGATTTTCATCAAAAAAGAATAAATAATACATAAATAGCTATAAAAAGTGCACTGGTAAGTAAGTTGTAAACTCTAAACTAATATTAAACAAATCTAAACAATTCATTGTCATTAAGGTGGATCTGAATCTTTATTTTTTGGGCACTCTTGAATTTTTTCCCCTTTTGCTGGCAAAGGGAAGTGGTCGGTTGGTTTCTGTGGCATGTTTTTCTGCCAACAAACCGGTATTTCTGAAAGTGCTGCTGAGGCTTGAATTTGGCATGTTTAAAGCAAAAGTATTTTCTGAATGTATTTGCTTAATATTGTTATCTAATTTTTGACAGAGATGGCTTTATCGGCTTTTGAATCTGAAGTCTTCAAATAAATGTTCTGCTGGTTTCAGAGTGAAGTGCGACGCATTAATTATTGACATGCGTGCAGGTTACGCGTTTCTTCAAGCTTCTGAAAACAGCTCAGTTCACAATCACCAGGCCGTTTATGTATACTGTGTTTTTTTGTAATGCAACATGTTACAGTATTTATATACTATGTAACAAACCTTTTCTTCCTAGGAGCTGAAGTTGCCAACGTACCAGGCCCACTCTCCGCAGATTGGGATGCGCCGGTACTTTGCCGACCTGCTCGCTGTTCTCAGTAACCGATACCAGCTGTGCCCTACTGCACGTCACCTGGCCGTCTACCTGCTCGACCTCTTCATGGATCACTATGACGTAGCGGTGCGGCAGCTGTACGTCATCGCCCTCTCCTGCCTCCTCCTGGCCAGTAAGTTCAAAATTAATATGATTGCCCTGCAGTTGATGCTTTTATGTACCTGTGCTGCTGATGTTTGATTCCTTTTACCTGTACCTGATCTGGCAGTAAACTTAGTGCAGGAAGTGAAACTGAACTTATTTCATTTTGTGACTGCTCATATGAAACTGACTCTAGCTGGCTGCTGTATTGTGCTGTGTGACAGCTGTGTGCATAAGAGGCCATGGCCTCCGCTGGCCTCAAGACCTCTCAGTCAGTCTCCAAGGCAACCTATCCAACGCACAAAACCAGAAAGATACAGCTGCCCTGGCATGTTGCAAGCCCATCACAGTCTAACCGACCATTTCTGTTAGATTACGAAAGCAAAAGGAGAGCTTTGCAGTGATGCAGGAGTGTCGCCTGATGTCTCCAGTAGATTTATAGTGCAGGAAACAAGGAAGTCTGACTCGATATATACGTGCTGTGTAATGTGCTATGGCATGTTATCAGTGGTGGCACGTCTGCTTGCACACGAAACAAAAGGGGACAGATAAGATCGAGGGGGTGACTTGTGTCGCCATGTGTTGGTGTTTTTCACAGATTAAAATCTGGAGCCTAGATCAAGGCGGACACAAACAGATTTTGTAATGGCAATTAATTCAGATTGCATATGCATCTGTCCTGTATATTCGAAAGGTTGTCTTTAAATACCAAATCTCTCTCATACTTCTGACCCTCAGTATGGCGGCCTCTCGTTGGGGGGAGGGTTGTTTTGCGCTGGCCGGCAATTGGCAGTGTTCAGGCATTAATTAATTGCTTTCGACTGAATGAATAATGGCATTGCTCATGTTTCTTGTTAAAATATCCCTCCCTTTCCCTAAGTCATTGATTCAGTCGGCTGCGGCCATTGTTGGGTTTCTCTAAGAGTCGCCTGCAGTCAGTGTGTGTGGGGGACAGAGCTGGACTCTGCGCTTAAAGCTGCGAGAAATGCAAAGTTTCCATTCAGACCTAGATTTATTGTGACAAATTGTAGGGAGCTTCTCTATTTGCATAAAACAAACTGGATTGCATATTATAGAAAATCCTATTTTATGATTAATTTTAGTATTGTTCGTGCATGTTTTGAGGTTAATCACTCTGTCAGTGTTGTTAAAAAAAATTTGTTCATTGAAATAAAGCTAAAATAAGTTATAAATATTGTACGAAATACTTAGTTGCCAACTAATTAAAAAAATAAATGTAATTACTAACATGATTAAAATGAATGCAGAAATAAAAAATAAAGGTTACACTTTACAAGGTTAATGTTAGTTTATTTTAGTTAACATATTAAATGTGCGGTTCATTTGTTGCAGTATTTATTCATCTTTAATTAATTAAAATGTTAATGTTTAAATGCTAATTAAAAAAAACAAACCTTATTTGTTCATGTCAGCTAAACTCCATTAAATGTAT